>NC_052019.1:71577078-71908657 GCF_015832195.1 Motacilla alba alba | reverse complement strand
GGACACACCCCAAATAATTTGCCTCTGAGAATGAACCTCCCTCATTCTTTCCATGGTTTCTGCTGGCACCACCTCTGTCCCTCTGGTGCAGCTCTTCCTCACCTGCACCACCCACTGTCAGAGTCACCTTTGGCTGCCTCTTTCCTGCGGTGAGAGCAGCCGTGGTGTGTCTCCCAGGTGGCCCTGCCAAAGCCTCCCTGACACAATGGCTTTGCCTGCTGCATGAGCATTACAGGCCAGGGCAGTTTTTCCCTGCCTGTGACAAACTGCTTCACAGCAGAGGGAGTGTGGGAGCGGGGAAAGGGACTAGAGGCTGGTGCTGGAGAAACCCACCTGATGACCTGTCATTATACAGGTAGGTGACAGGGCCACCAGCAAGTCACTGTGCAGGGTTTCTGCCCGGGACACTGGTGCTGGCAGCTCTCTGGAGCACCGAGCAGCCACAGCTCCCAGGGGTGCTCCGTTTGACATCTCCCATCCTTTTCAAACCTGTCTCATGCCAGATTTGCCCTCTTGGTAACCCTGCCCTGGGATTCTTGCCCACAGGTCTGTGTGTTTTATCTGAAATTCATTCCAGCCTCTTGGGATTCCGGCAAAGGCCAGCTGATGCTTGTTTTCAGGCCTGGGGCTGTCTGACCTAGAAAGCAACAGCACCAACTCCTCCCTGGTGTCCTGTGGAAGGATTGTGCTTGTGTGAAGGCTCTCTGTAAACCCTCCAAAATGCTCTGGCTTTGTGCAGACATCACTGGTGTTGCTTCCCCTGGTCACCCCATGGCTAATGTGTTTTAAGAGGGCATTAGAAGAAGGACCTTTTGAAAAGCAGCCACCAACCACAGAACTGCGAAGAGATCAGAGGGTGAGTCCTCACAGCAACATAAGCCACCCACCACCTCATCGCTTCTCCAGGGACAAACACTTGCAGTGCCTGTGCCGTGCCCGGGCACCAGAGGTGGAGCTGCCATTTGCACGGTGTCTCTGGCTGCACAAGAGTTCCAAAGCACCTCCCTGCAGTGCCCTCTGCAGCTGCAGCCCATGGGGCAGCAGCCGTGGCAGTGCAGTCAGCTCCAGAGCCCAGCCTGCTGTCTCCAGAGACAGTGCAGTCAGCTCCAGAGCCCAGCTGCTGTCTGTGAGGCAGTGCAGTCAGCTCCAGAGCCCAGCTGCTGTCTGTGAGGCAGTGCAGTCAGCTCCAGAGCCCAGCTGCTGTCTCCAGAGGCAGTGCAGTCAGCTCCAGAGCCCAGCTGCTGTCTGTGAGGCAGTGCAGTCAGCTCCAGAGCCCAGCTGCTGTCTGTGAGGCAGTGCAGTCAGCTCCAGAGCCCAGCTGCTGTCTGTGAGGCAGTGCAGTCAGCTCCAGAGCCCGGCTGCTGTCTGTGAGGCAGTGCAGTCAGCTCCAGAGCCCGGCTGCTGTCTGTGAGGCAGTGCAGTCAGCTCCAGAGCCCAGCTGCTGTCTGTGAGGCAGTGCAGTCAGCTCCAGAGCCCAGCTGCTGTCTCCAGAGGCTGCTGCCCTCGCGTGCCTCCCGGCTTGGGCAATCCCCGCAGCCGCTTTCCTCGGAGTGCGTCAGCCCGGAGCTCAGGAAGCCTCGGTGACTGTCCCGCTTACATCACAGAGGCGGAGGACGTTTGGACAACTGGTCCTTGTCCCCGCTGAGGCAAGCCTCGCATTGCACAGCGCATCTGGCACCTCATCCCGGGCTGCTCGTGAGAAGGGCAGGGATGGAGCTCAGGGAGGAGAGAGGAGCTTAAGTGGGCTGGGAAGACTCCCAGGTCATGTACTCATCGCATTTGTGACCTGGGTCAGTAGCAGTCATCCTTTGTGTCTACGCTGAAGAAAGGATGGGTGGATAGACCGATGAACGGATGGGGGAAGGGAAGAAAGGATAGACGTAAGGAAGGATAGATGGAAGGTGTTTCCTCAGTAAATGTAGAACTTTAGTCTTGCACAAATAGACGTCATTATTTTAATAAAGCCAGTACCAAACCTAAATTACCCCAACACTCCCATGATATAATCCCATCCTTATGATTAAAAGATTTCCCAGCAAACTTGGAGATTAGGAAAACCGATCAAAAAATATTGAGAAATCTCTGCGCCCTACCCTGATGGATGCCAGTCTGATCCTTCTGACCCAATCACCAGAGGGCTTCAGCCTCTTGATAGGAAAATCCAGCTGGAATTTAGGAGATGAGACACAGTAGTGAACAGGCACCAGGCGCGATTTAGAACCACCGTTTGTCCATGGACCTTTGTTCCCAATGGTCCTGTGACAGTGGCTCTTTCTGGTCTGGTTTGTTGGGCTGGTTATTGATGCCCTTCATTATAATGGGAAGCTGGGGACGTTGGAAAAGCCGCATGAAGAGGAAGAGAAGTCAGTTCAGCTGCCTCTCCCAGAACTGCTGTCATTTGTGCGGTACAGGGAAATGGAGGGTAATCTTAGGGGAGAAAACTGGCTGATGGGAGTGGATATCCATCTGGATACACACAACAACAGGGGAATAAGCCTGCAGGTCACTGCTGAGAGGTAGACACTGAAAAGCTGCCTGAGGAGTTGCAATAAGAGGACAGAAAATCAGAGAACAGAGTTTCAGTGAGAGCAAGAAAGGACGGTGAGGGTTTTGACAGCAAAAAGAATACAGAAGCCAAGTCTGGAGGAACCAGGACTCAGTACCTCACAAAATCAGAGCAGGTGCGACCTCCCAGACACATGGAGCTCACTCAGGGTCAGCTCATCCAGCCCCTGGGAACGCTCACCAGAAGGAGAGGAGCATTTAAAGAGAGAAGGGCAAATATCAGAAATCAGACTGGGGATCAGACTCAAGGTTTTCTTCTCACAGCACATTCACCTATTTATTTAGATTTCCTTTCTGCTGTGATAACCGAGCTTGGGTATTTCACTCCAGCTGCTTCATCACTGGTCAAAGCTTTTGCCAGCTCACCCAGGTTGTTTTGTTCCAGTGAATTTATATCAAACAGACAAGAAAAGAAATCTGTCCATCAGCTGGTATTCCTGACAGGTTCGGCGTCCCGTGACATTCCTAGCGCTGCTTCCGTTCCCATCTAGCGGCCACCTGGAAGATTACACTCCCGGATCCCCAGGTCTTGGGAGCGTCACCCGTGCTGGCAGCCGTGGGGCTCGGCCATCGGGACGGAGGAGAGTGGGAGCGCAGCCTCCCTGCCTGGTTTGTGGCAGACCGTGGGGAGTTAGCTGGGAAATTTCCTGGGGGAAAGCGGTGGTTTATGCTTATCCTAAAAAGGACAGAGAAGGTTCCGAGCTTAGGAATACTGATATTTCTGTGTGCATCCAAAAAAAGGTGGAAATTATGGCTCTCAGCATTTTCTTAATGCAAAATTTGGAGCACCACCACCCCCATGGCTAAAATAATCATGTTTTTAGCATAATGCCCTGTTTTGGATTAGAAATGGAAGCTGGAAAACCATATTCCCAAAGGGGCAGATGCATGGCCTTGGTCAGTCCTGGTTTTAAATGCTGAGTTTCTTTGGAAGGTTCTCACCACTCCTTTGAGTGATTAATCACTAATGCAAGACTCAGTTTCCTGACATTTATGGCAAAGTTTTCCTATCTTTGCAAACCAAAGGTGAGCATCAGCCGTCTCAGAGCTGTGCAGCCACCGGGAGCATTTGTCAGCCTCATCCGTCACTTCTGCAGGAGCCCTGAGCTCAGCCTGCCTTTGGCAGAGGCTGGAAGCCGTGCCAAGCTCTGTGACGGGTTTTATTCGCCCCACAGCTGCCCTTCCTGCAAATTCATCACCTTCCGAACGAGCTGCTCAGGCTCACGGTCTGAGAATGCAGGAGTCACCGTGCCCTCCCAGGGTTTTGGCAGTGAGCTCAGCCCTGACGCACGGAGCCCACCGATGGATGGCCGGCGTCTCTGGTTGCCACGGCGCTGATCTGGCAGCCGTGGGTGGCAAGCAAACGTGGTTTGCGTCTGTCCTGGCGCGGGCTTCAGACCCGGGTCAGAGAAGGCTGGCCCGTGGCCTCCCCTCTCTGATGCTTTGCCCGTCGGTCTCCTTTGCGGGTTTCTGCCCCTGGTACAGCACGGAGTCCCCACTCCCAGCAGCAGAGGTCAGGGGCTGGGGAGAGGCTGCTTTGTGTCCCGCTTGCCGCTCCAGAGGCCTGGGATGGCCAGCTGGGGACCGGCTGGTCCGGCAGTGCCGCAGAGCGCAGCACCAGTGAGGTGGGTACAGCCCACAGGCACGGTCCACCGGGCTGGAAAACCTCCGGGAGCCGGCACTGGGCTCTGGGGAAGGGCTGCAGGGATGAGAGGAACTGCCCCCAGGGCTGTGGGCACAGGCATTGCTGGGAGGATAAGGAGCCTGTGCTCAGCAGTGGGGCTGGGACAGAGCCAGCGTGAAATCCCTTTTGTGGAGGCATTTTAAGGTGGAGCACCAGGCTGCTTTTTGAAGGCCAAGAGAACCCTCAGCAGCCTCAGCTCTCCTCCTCTCAGTTACTTCCAAACCAAAGTGTTTACTTCCTCTGTGGCTTCACGTGTGGTGCCTAGCACCTGTGAAATGAAGAATTTGGCATTCTCAGGGGTCAGGATAATTGAAATGTGATTCTTATATTGTCACTGTAGGACCACTTTTGAATTTTCATACAGTCTTATGCATTTTTTTTAGTTCAGCTCCTTTTAAGTGTTTTTTATTTTATTTGCCACCACTCTGCTAATGGGAGGGGGAAAAGGCTGTCTGGCTGCAATGCTTATTTCATGCATGTTAAGATAAAATGTCTTTAAATCCTAAAATATTTTAACCGTAGTCAAACACCATTGGATTGTCTTCCTCTTTTTACACAGAAACACGTTAGTCCCCGAGCTCCCAGCTCTGCACTTGCCACATCCAGGTTTCTCCCTCCCTCTTGAAGCAGACCTCGGCTGCTGCTGAAACGTCCTGGGTGAAGCCCACAAGGAGAAGAGCCGTGCCGACACTGGCACAGTGGCGATGTTGAGAGGCATTTCAGGGGTGGTGAGACCTCGTGTCAGCAAAGCACAGCTCTGAGGGTGGGATATGTGAGTGCACCTCAAAGCAGAGACCGGGCTTGGCTCCAGAGGGGCTGAATGTGCCTCCCCGCAGTCGGGCTTGGGCGGACCCAAACATGCCAGGATGGCATCGTGGCGTGCCAGTGTAACCTGGGTCCTGTCCAAGGCCTTCAAGAATAGGGTTTTTCCTACGTGAAGGCAAACCCACCTATAGGAGGAAATGAGCCTGTGCCTAGGGAACCTCCTTGGCAGCATGAGTGTGCAATCTCTATGCAAATGAGCCCTTACTCACGCCGTGTCTCAGCAGCCTGTCCTGGGAACACGCTGGCCCCACGCTGCCGGGACACACGTGACACACAGGCCAGGGGGGCACCGGGTGACACGCGGGGAAGGGGGGACACCAGGCGCTCTACCTGCTCAGGTTCCACTGGCAGATGGAAACAGCTTCCAAAGCCCTCACTGAGCTCGTGTTCAGCACGCTGACACGGGCGCTCCCGGCAGCTGCCAGGACTGACTGATTCCAGCAGCACCTTTCCAGTTTGCCAGGTTTCATGCCCCTCTGCTGGCACCCCGGTGCAGTTCAAGGCAGCCGGAGTCACCAGGGCACAGCACTGGCAGGCAAAGGCAGGCACCGCCAGCAAACAATGGGATTTCCAAGGGAGCATAACTAACATGCCTGTGAAATGGAGTGTTCTCCTGAGCTTCTTTGCTTGCTCATGGCCTGTGAAAGAATCAACATCCAGAGTGATCTACGTAATCCTTGTTGTGCGTAGGAAGCCTTGCCTGGGCTTTGCGCTAGGGAAAAAACTTAGCTATGGCAAAGGTGAGAGGAAAGGAGTTGCTAATTGCTGTAGGCTTCTCCTGTGATTCATTCTTTCTCCACATACCAAATGACTTCAAACAGGCGAAGAAAATTCACCACCTGATGTGCTCGATGGGAAGGCACTAGGAAGATCTCAAACCTAAAAAGCTAAGACTGATGCTGCGCTTCCAGGAGAAAATTCCCAAACAATCCTCAAATGTCCTTTATTTCTCTGCTGCTCTGGACACAACTGGAAATAATGCCCAAGACAGGAGGGAAACGTCACAATCTCTGTCACGTGCTCCCAATCCTTACGTGAGGTTGCATTCCCCAAAACAGGCAGTACTCTATAATTTGCTCACAGGATCTGTGCTCCAGATAGACATCTCCCAGCTGACTTCATCCCCCAAGGTGAGGAAAGGGCCATAACAAACTCAGTCAGCTGCAGTTCCCATCAGCACCAACACTCTTTAAGTCAGCCAGACTTCTGTGGCCAAGGCCCTTAAAGGTAGGCCCAGAATGTTGCCACTCCATCTATACCACCATACGGTGGCATTTTGCTTTGGGGAGGCTTCTCCTAATTTGAAGAGTTCTGCTCCGGCTCTTTTCCAGCTCAGTCTCTAAGACACTAGGGCAAAACCACCTCTGTTTTCCCAAGTATAGGCATCATTTTTCCAGCAGCCACCCTGCTCACATAACTACACTTGGTCTCCAAGTCAGTGCATCCTGTGATTGGGCTGGGAGATCTCCTAACTCAATGAACAGTAGTCACACAGCTTCTGCTACCTTGAGCATGCTTCACATTTAAACATTTTTTTCTCTTCTCTTTAGAATGAGGACCTCTTGAGCCCCTGCAGAATGATCCAGCAGCTCCATACACCTCTGGGAAGCGATGAGCTGGGTGCTCTCCTCTGCCAGGCGCTGTTCTGGGCTGCAGTATGGAGATGTTAGAGAGATGACTGGATGATTTTGCTCATCTAACAATGGCGTGGTAAGCCGAATATGTGAAATAATGGGCACTGCAGGTGAAGCACTATCATTCTGAAGGCAAACGGCTCCAGTAATGTTGCCAGGTAAATGAGTGTCAGGCTCTGGCTACAGCAGCTGAGCCTTTGTGTCCTTGGAGATTCCTGTCTAAAGCATCTTCCCCCTTCTGTCCAGTGGTGCCACAGCAGGGTGGCTTTGCACTGGGGTACCACTGGGGAGCCTGGCTTGGGCTGCACGTGGGGATAGCCACGAGCCTGCCCTCTTCAGAGAGTCCTGGGAGAACTCCCTGCCTCGGGGAAATAGAAGAAAGGGCAGCAATTTTCAGTGCAGCGTGGCAGGACGTGTGTATTTTAGAGAAGAAGATCGCTAGCTGAGGGGCAGCTCCCCATTCTAGTGCAAATCCAGTATTGCCTCACCCACGTCCTGCCTTCAGTCCCTTAAAATTACTGCTGGGGTCAGGATGTGCCCCCGAGCATTTGCAGGCTGAGCCATTGCACAAAAACGAGTGGGTGAGTGCTGGAGGATGCCTTTGGTAAAAGGAGAGCTGTTCAGTGCACGCTGTGGGAAAAACAGAGCAGCCGAAGCCCAGGACAGCGTGCTAACAGCAGGCAACTTCCCAAAAGTGCTCCTAGCAGGCAGCAGGATGGCTGTCCTGGGCAGGCTTGCAGCATGGTACTCCATCCCTGAAGCAAAACCACGCCGGGCATGTCCTGCTGAACTCTGCCTGGTGCCAGTGAGAGGCAGCGACTGGAGCCACAGTCTGGCACAGGGCATTGTGCAAATGATCAGGCTGCGTTCCCCACTGCCCGCCCTTCAGGAAAGCCTGTGGAAAGCAAGTGTAAAGCCCCACAGCTGTCCTTTGGTAGCATCACACTCCTTAGCACTGCTGCATGTTTCACCACATTAAGCAGGGGTGCTCTGAGTCCCCGGAGTTGATATTGTCTGAGAAGGTACCCCTGATATTTTCAGGAGGGATGGTTTTTTCCATTTGTATTGATATAAGTGACAGAAAATTCCACGACATCTTGTCATCACAGGGCCAGCAGATTCTGTTCTGTTTTTTCTCCTTAGACATGCTCTAAGAGACATGCTCAAATGCGGAGTGACAGAAAACACAGAGCACTGGGCAGACCTTCCTGGGAGAACAGTGCACAAATTCTTCCCTTTCTGGACATGTTTTGCTCAGGGGACCCCTGCTTCAGTCAAGTCTCCAGGAAAGGAGCAGAGCACAGGGAGAATGTCAGCATCTTAGGAAAATGATTCTTTGCTGAGGGCTTTCTCTGCAGGGAGGCACAGCCACCTCAACACCTGCATGTCTCAGAGGCCAACAAACTCCACCAATATCCAGAAAGGCAATATCCAGGCCTTTCCCTTCCTTCCTCCCCAGCAGCCTGGCTATGCACTTGCATGCTCTTTATTACAGCAATCTTGATTTACATCAGCAGGAACCGGAGTCACACATGCCTCACTTCAAAGCTCCCTCCCTGCCTGTGAGGGAGCTGCTGATAGCAGCAGATAGTGGTGTCTGCAGCTCACAAGTGAAGTGAAAGTCTGGTGAGCTGCCCAGACAGACAGCACTCTGGTTTGAGTCATTGCCCTTTTCCACCTGTTCTCAGCTGGATGGATGAGAAAGGATAACTCATGTTCAAACACCAGGTCAGCTCTGCCCGCCCCTGCTAAATAAACATTTGATGTCAGTGAAGAACATTATCGGGATGGTATTTCAGGTACGTCCCTTCCCTTCACGCCTTTCTCGGGGGTTTTATCAAAAGTAAAGAGAGTGAATAAGATCCCAGCAGGCACTCAGACTCTCCTGGAAGCATTGATGTCCTAGTGTGCTCTGCCAAGGCCCTGCATCCGTCAGCATGGGTGGCACTGCTCCTCCGCAAGTCTGCGCCTATGCCCCGGATCATCACGGCACAGCTGGGAAGTGATGGCTGTGTGCTGGCACCCCCTGTTCCACAAACAAGGACAGGGATCAGAGGGACAAAGAGACATCACCGATGTCACCTGCACTGCGTGCTGCCAGGTGCTGTCTGAGCCCAGCCTGTGCTGAAGGTTTTCAGAATGATGGTCGAGGCCCAGGGAGGACTAGCCAGGCTCCTGAGCCCATCTCATCTCACCTCACTGCCAGCCTGTGGAAAAGCAGGTCTGTCTCAGGGCAGGTGCTAAGAGCTGTGCCCGAGCATGCAGCCCCCTGCACAGGCTCCCTGCTCATCTGTAAGCTGCACCCTTTTGGGAATGCTCACCAGCCTTTGGGGCAGCCCCTGTCCCCTGGGACCAGCCTCATGGAACAGCCAGAGCAGGGACTCTCTGAGCTGCAGCTGCAGCCTGGGTGTCCTGCAGAAAACCCCGGGTGCTGCCGGGAGCGAGCGGTGGCTCAGTAGGTGGCACTCTGCATCCACAGGGAACCAGCACCTTCCCAAAGGAGAGCCCTGCCCTTGCAGCCCCAGCAACTCGCCCACAGGCCCTGCTGCAGTGGGGCAGCCCAGGGGGCTGAGCCTTGCAGCCCCCTCAAGGCTTCTCCTCCTTGCACCCCGCCTGGGGATACCCTCTGGAAGTTCGCCCCGGGGACAGAATCCAAATGTCCTTCCAGCCCTGGAAGAGGGCAGCGACCAAGCTTAGCGCCTTTTCCCTCACAGCACACAGAAGAGCTGGGGCTTGTGGCAGATCCCACCCAGAATGTCCTGAAACGTGTGGCCTCTGGAGGGTGTTTTCTCCAAGAAACAGCCAAGCAGGGCTCGGCCCTGAGGCTGCCATTTGGGAAGAGCCCCCCTGATGTCCCTCTTGGTGCATAACTGGGTACCCATCACCATCGTGCAGCACTTTCTGGACTCTGAGGAGTTGTGCTGGTCGACGCCAGGCCGCCCCTTCTTCTTCAAGGTCCCAGGGAGGACTAGCAGGAGGAAGTTGATGAAGTGACAAATTCAAAGCATGGCAAGCCAAATTCCTCGCTGCTGGCAGTCAGTGGGATGGAGCTATCAGCTGGAGACGGGAGAAGAGAGGGAACACGGTGAGTCAGCTGCTGGATATGTCGTGTTTGGTCTCTAAACAGTGCAGGTAACTTGGGTGATTGCACTTGGGACATGCAACCTTTCCCCCGCTGAGCCTCTTCCAATTGCTCAGCAGTTTGCCAAGTGCAGCAAACGGGATGGGAGTGCTCAGGGCTCAGTATATTTCTCAGGCTGGACTTGAAAAAAAATTAAAAGTTTCCAGTGAATGTATGATTTGAAAAAAGTGGTAGAAATATTTTGTTTTAACAGCTGAAGAAGAGAAAATTTGTGGGGGAAGCTGTGGTGCCTGGCTGAGGAAGCCAGCCTTGAGCACAGCAGCAGGGAGTAAGAGAGGGAGGATTCCTGGCTGACAAACCTTGTTTTGGCCATTCTCAAATCACCAACCCCATGTTTCAGCAGAAGAGACCCAAACCCCAAAGTCTCTGCCTCTGGAGAAACTCCCCTCACATGCAAATGATCTCTGTGAACTCCAGGCACTGAGATTTATGGAGGTCGTGCGAGAAGGGAGCTGCAGTCCAAGGGGGAAAGGAGGAGCGCTGTGAAGCCCCTGGCTGTCCCCCAAATAGCCCAGGAGTTGCTTGCTGACTGCCTGCAGAGCTCTCTGACATGGGGTTGCAGTGATGAGCAGTATTTGCCTTTTCTCTGCTGTCCTTCTGAGGGCAGGCAGCAAAGGGGAGACAGGACAAAACCCCCAGAAGAAAAGCTGTCAGCTCATGCCAGCTGTTTCAGACAGTTTCAATTGCACCATGCACGAAAGGGCTGTCGAAGGTTTGCTGGAGCTGTCTGTGTCAGCTCAACAATCTGGTCTGGATTCAGCATCTTCTTTTCCAGACCTCTTGGGCATTGCCTGTCGCGATCGGCATGACCTGGCAGAGGCACCGGGAGCCACATATCGTGTGTGCCCGTGGAAGAAGGGAGAAGGTTCAATGACTGAACCACTTGGATCCCTGCCACCTCGAGCAAAGGCTCCGTCATCTTCCCGAGCCGTGAGTAACATTCTGCCCTCTCTCAGTTAAAAGGTCAAGATCCTCCTTTCCCAGTGCAGCACTGCTGTCCCGTGGGACCGCAGCAGGAGGGTACCAGTCCCTTCATCCTCGACCCTCTGGGCTTCTTTGGGTTCCCATGCTGTCCCAGTTCTTCTCCCCTCAAAGCAGCAGTTCTCTCTACAACTACCTGAAAGGAGACTGTAGGGATGTGGAGCACCCGATCTCTTCTGCTGTGAGAGTACTAGAGGAAATGGCCTTAAGAGGAGACAAGGGAGACTCGGATCAGATACTAGAAAAATGATTTTCACTGTTTGGGTGCTCAGGCACTGGAATAGGTTCCCCAGGGAGGCGATGGACTTGCCATCCCTGGAGTTGTTCAAGAAGCATCTGGACCTGGCGCTGGGCGATGTGGTTCAGTGGTTTAGGGGTTACAGTGGCAGTGCTGCGTTGATGGTCGGACTTGGTGGTCTTACAGGTCTCTTCCAGCCTTGGTAGTTCTGGGATTCTTCAGCAGATCTGCTTCCCGCTTCTTCCCACAACAGCCCGGAGCGGTGGCCGTGGGCAGGTGCCCTCCGGGGAGCTCTCCGGGGCAGCTGTGAGTGGCAGTGCCCCCGAGGAGCACATTTGTCCCTGCCCGGTGGTGCCACCGCTTACTCAGCCCTTACTCATCCCCGCTCAGGGAGGCGCTGCCAGCGAGGCGAGGCGAGGGGCGGGGGGGGGGATTGATGTCTGGGTTTATCGCTGGAAAACACTCCTCCGGGAGACGCGGGCAGAGCAAGGAGCGCGGATCCAGCCGGCAGACAGGTGTGCCCGCAATAACGCGGCGCGCTCCCGACGCCCTGACCCGCGCGGGATCCAGGCTGCCCGGGGAAGCTGCGGGTGCCCGATCCCGTTCAAGGCCAGGCTGGTTGGAGCAACCTGGTCTAGCGGGAGGTGTCCTTGCCCGTGGCAGGGGGTGGAACGAGGTGGTACTCAATGTCCCTCGCGACAAAAAAAAAAAAAAAACAACACCGGGAGATGGTGCGTTTCTGTCACCCTGAGACTCCGTCATTCTGTAACTCTGGGATCCCGCGATCCCGCCCCGCTCCGCCCCGCCCCTCTGACGCCGCTCCGCGTCCGCGCCCCCAGCTCCAGCCGCCCATAAAGTGGGCGGCGGCGGCAGGCGGCTCCTCATGGAGCGCCGCGCGCCGCCGGCACCTGTCGTGCTACGGCGACTCCTTGCCCCGTTCTCTCCGTGTCTCTCTCTCTGTCGCCACCCGCCCCGGGACGGACGATGCGGGCCGTGGTGCTGATGGCCGCGCTGGCCGTGCTGGCAGGTGCGTGAGGGACAGGAAGGGACGGGACGGGGGGAGATCGGGACCCGGCGGAGATCGGGATCCGGCGGAGCCCGCGCTCGCGCCTGGGGGGGGGCGGCTCGCGCCTGGGGGGGGGCGGCTCGCGCCTGAGGGCAGGCGGCTCGCGCCTGAGGGCAGCCCGCGCGCCGCGGCCGTGGGCGGGAAAACGCTGAGGCGGCTGAGGGACCCTGAGGCGAGTGAGGAGCCCCTGAGGCGGCTGAGGGGCTCCGCGCTCGCTGGCGGCCCCTCTGCCCCCCTGCTCACGGCGCCGTTTCCCCTCCCTCCAAGCGAACCGTGCGGCCGCCGGGTCCTCGCCCAACGGCACGGAGCCGCAGCGGCACGAGGAGCGGGAGCCCGGGAGCCGCGAGGGCGAGCCCGTGCCGGGTCCTGACTACGAGGAGGATGAGGAGGAGTACGAGGAGGCGCCGCCCGTCCACCAGTACATCGTGGACGACTTGATCCGAGGTGAGTCGGCGGCGCTGGGGCTGGGATCTCGCAACCTGCGAGCTCCAACTTACGCCTTTTCTTTCTTGTAAACGCTGCGGTGCTTAGCTCGTGGAGTACGGAGCGAAGACGTGCTTGTGCTTGAAGCTGCTGCCTTAGAAATAGCTCTTAGGGGTGGAAACCCGGCGTGAATGTGCCCAGGGCGTGTGGAAGCTACAGGCCAGCAGGTAGCTTGCTGTGCGTAGCTGTATTTCTTGATAAACCTCACCGGAGGGCTCTGGTCAGGTGGCGACCACCTGCTTAGTGTAGAAGCATCAGTGGAGATTTAGGTGCTGTTTGGCCCTTAAGGTTTCTTTTACATCAAATTGTCTGTCTCGCTGCAAGAATTTTCTGGGTAATTCCTGATGGTGGCTTATTTGGGTTTGAGTCAACTGAAGTTGTCTTGGGAAAGCAGGCACTTAAATCCCTTAAGTGGCCGCAGGAAAGTTTGTTAAGCGTCTTTAGGCCAATGCTTCACTGTCAGTAGCTGTTGTGTGTATTTATTGTAATTTGCCTGCTTGCTGAGCTGTGAGGAGATCTGAGCAGTCCGCCTTACTGTGGGAATGGGAGCATTTTGTTGGTTCTGGGCTGAGTGTAGTTGCAGCACAAGCCAGGTATCTACAAGTGATTTGAACCTCAGTAGGTGTGAGTAGGCTCGTCCTGTTGCCTCCGGGGTGGATCTGACTACTGATTTTCCTGCGGAAGCACCCCGAAACTTGAATGTGGCTGAAGGACCTCTTAATTTAAGTGGGACCACGCTCTCTGTGGTCACTTGAGGGAACTGGTGGACTTCTGCTTAAGTTCCCCGTGAAGGTCTCTGGGGGAAACGCGCCTGTTGGTGCTGTCGAGCAGTTCAGCCTGTCAAACTGCTGGCTTGGTGGCTGAAGTGCTGTCTTGACTGCACAGAAACCAGGCTTGTTACCTAAGGTGGTTGGTTTGTAGACCAGCTCTTCTGCTTGGCGTGAGGTTTATCTGTGGATAAACCTTGAAGCTGTTATGATTCAGCTGTGGATGGCTTTCCTGGCCGTGCAGCCTGCAGACAGGGACACAGAGATCGAGCTGACAAGCTGCGCCTGGGAGAGGGAGGAAGGGAAGCGGCCTCAATTATGAAAGCGCGAACCTAAAGATCAAGTCAGACGGGACAGAGCAGGGGCCTTTGACTGTCAGCAGTGAGCTCGCACTTCCAGGCTCAGGAAGCCTTGCTGCAGGAGCTGTGTACCTCGTTTACATATTAATATAGCTCGTACGGTTTTAATCAGACTTCTGGTTGCTGAAGGCATTTTTGCTTTTAAGTAACTTCAAGCCAGGCTTGTTGCTCTAGAAGTGAAAATGATCAGCTGTCTAGACAACGGCGAGCTACACCTTGTTTCTTTGAATGGGCTCTCAGCACCAGAAATACAGGGTTAGGAAGTAGTTAGATCCAGTTGTGCCCTATTGTGGCGATTGCCTGTATGCATAGAGCTGTGGGTAAAATATTAGTCGCCCAGAAGTGATTTTCATTAGCTCTTCAGAGCACAGGAGCAAAGCTGGAGCTCTTTGTAAATAGCTCAGCTGTTTCCTAGGGCAGATTTAAATCCCCCGGGGTAACTGTTACTCCTGAGCGGCAGTGTTGCACTGCCAGGGCCGGTTTAGGGCTAGCAGTGCAGGGGGCGGGTTCTGCCCCAAGTCGTGCTCCCCCAATTCAGTCCAAACTCGTGCTGTTGAGCTTGGATTGCTGCGTGGGGCAGCTCTGGAGCTTCTGGCCCTCCATCAGGGGCTGGTTTGTTCCCCTCAGCGAAAGGAACGTGATTGCCCTCGCTGAAATCCAAGGGCTGCTAAGTCACCGGGATTTTAAACCACACTCTTCTAGAGGTTTGTCTTAATTGAGATAATGAGGGGCAGCAGTAAGCGGCGCAGTAAATAGTCTGACTGTGGCGGACTCTTGCCTTCACTCCTTCCCTGTGCTCAGCATCTCTCACAAAGCAGGAGAACGGGAAAGGAGCTCTGTCCCTCTGCAGACAGCACTGCAGGTTGTTTAGGAGAAACAAGTATGCCAACCGGGATAGCAAGCTGCTTTGCCTCGGCAAGTGCCCAGGACTATATAGCGAGTCCCAGCGCCTTTCATCAGTGATGCAAATGGAGAGTTAGGAGACGTGGAGCTGTTAGCCTTGTACCTGAGTCCATGTAACACTAGGGGAGGGCTTGGCTCAGCATGAGCTCCCTGTTCTTTACAGGCCACTGCTTGAAACTGTGCTGTTGCTCTCAAGCATCTTATGCTGTGAAGTGCTGCAGTCCTGCATCTCTGCTGCTCTTCATTTTTGGTGGCTCTTGGCTCATCTGCTTCTACTGCCTCTGGTCTGCATGGCACAGGGCTTAAGGGTTGCAGAGCTGTGCTTCAATGAGCTGCTGAGCTTGCTGCCTTGGTGCTGGGTGTGAGATGCCCAGCAGCGTTCTCGCTTGCATCCTGTGCTTCCTGGTCTCAGACTCTCCTGCGGTGATGGTCCTCCTGGCTCTCATCAAATTCTTCAATGCAGTTTTCTCAGAACTGTGCTTTCTAGCACTTGTATACCAAGTCATCGTGTCCTTTTTTCAGTTGAACCTGTGGTTAAACCCAAGCCAGCAAAGAGAGGGGGAGAGAAGAATGCTGGCAAATCAAGAAGGAAGAAAAACAGGGGGAAAAACAAGAAGAAAGGGACTCCCTGTGAAATGGAATACAAAAACTTTTGCATCCATGGAGAATGCGTATACCTAGAACATCTCCAGATGGTGACCTGCAAGTAAGTTACTTGTAGCCTGTGAGTTAGGTGTCCTTGCCGCGAGCCGGTGGCGTACGAGGGCTCAGAGGAAAAATCGGGTATCCCTTTGGTATGGGTCCATCTCCTGCCGTATTTTGACTGAGAATCTTTCTGCCATGTAAATTGAGTGATGATGGAATCCGAGATGCATAACAAGCCACTGAACTCATCAGTTGGTCATAAACTCAAACCAAAAGAATGAAAAGGCGTGTCTTTCTGGAACATCACACCCAAACTAATCTCGACTTGTTGAAATGCTGACAAACCTTGTGCTAGAGCGGTGACTGCATTTCACGAACCTGCTCTGAAGTGAGCACCTTGAGATTCATGGGAAACTCGGAAGATGTCTAAGTCAGGTCTGAGTATGTGTGGGTGTCCTTGGCTCCAGACAGCACAAGCGCTGATAAGAACTTGTGTTAATATTTACTTGCAGGTGTCATCAGGATTTTTTTGGTGAGCGCTGTGGTGAACAGTTCATGAAGACTCAAAGGAAGAATGATGTGGCAGACTACTCAAAGACTGTGCTGGTAGTGGTAGCTGTGCTGCTCTCGAGCATCAGCTTCATTACTGTACTTATCATTGTGATAGTGCAGTAAGTATTATCCTCTTTGGTGTCTGTCTTCCCTAAGTGTGAGTGGGGCCTGTGCCCGATAACCCCAGAATGTGCGTGGCTCATGTGAATTGCCTTTGTGAAAAGCAGCTGCAAAGGATGAGTTCTTATCCCAGCTTGGATATGTCTAGATGGTAGAAGCAAGGTCCGTGACCCTTATATTGTAAACCAAGAGCCTTTCTGCTCTTGCTACAGCCTGGGTAGTTAGAGCGCTGCAGAACAACAGCAGGAAGCCCAGGAGGAGCATGAATGCTGCTGCAAGACTGCCTTCCCTAATCCTGGTGGAGAAACCTGTAAGCAGCTGTGTGGTAGCCTCCTGCATGGCTATGAGCCAACAGCTGCATGCACAGGTGGAGGGGTAGGGCTCTGGAGTCCATTTGGTAATGGATGTTGCTGGGCTTAAATGCCTACATTTGGAGGGGAAGCAAGTGGGGAGGCAAAAGCTGGTGGTCCCAAATTCTGCCTGCTGTTAATAGGAAGGGAGCACTATTTCAGCTGAACCAGCTCCTGCAGGTCAGTGTGGTGGGGTGTCGGAATCTGGAGTCCTGGTGAGAGTAAATTCCAAGAGCTTTTCTGGCGATGTGTTTCAAACCATACGCCGAACCGAATATTGAAGCAGTCCTGCAGTTCTGTCACTGCAGGTCCAGCACTGTAGGGCTTGGGATATTATAGGAATCCAAGGTTCAGTCTAATTTTGGATCGTGATGAAGCACATCATCCGAGTTGGGTACGTGCTGTACCTTTTCCTGCAATTCAGGAAACAAGGTGCGCTTTGTCATTTCAGTGTTGCTTCATATTTAACTCTGAACTGGAGGAATGCTGGGATGAACACTTGCTCTCTGAACACTGCCTCATTCCTTGCTGCTAGGAGAGAGAACCAGTTCTGTAGTGCTCTGAGAGCAAATGATTATTGGTAGTTGATGAAGTGCATTTGCTTTGGGTTCTGAACTCTGGCAAGGTGGGTGCATGCTGATCCGTACCCTCATCCAGAGAAGCTGCTTGGAATAGTCACTAAAAAACACTGGAGAAATTAGGGGGAAGTCAGTCAGGCACTTCCTTATTATGTATCCAAGGGATGGGGACTGGATTTGAAGCCTGCAGGGCCCTGCTGGGGAGAGGAGGAAGACAGTGTGGTGTCTGCAGCTGTAAGCTAAAGCTGCTAGGAAGTCTGTCACCCAGAAAGTCTCCTGGTGCTTTGCTCAGTCCCAGCAATAACCTCTTCCTCTTGCTCCCTAATCTGGTTCAAGTCAAGAAGCTCTATCTCTGCGAGGCACGAGTGTTGACGTCTAGTTCAGGGGTTCCTTGATTTTTATCAGCAGATACTGCTTGATGCTCAATGCTTAAAAACTGTCTTGCTTGGAACTCCCTGGTGCCAAGGAGTTGCTTGAGGATTCACAGAACATGAGTCTAAATGCTGCAGAGGATGGGGAAGCTGGTGACAACCGGATGTGCGTCAGGGTTCAAAATCACCTCTAATGTGCCGTAATTCCACAGGGTCAGGAAAAAGTGTCCTCAGTATGAAGAGAAAGAAGAAAGGAAAAAACTCCGACAAGAAAACAGAAATGGCAATGTCGGTGTGTAAATGGGGAGAAAGCAGGTATGAATGCTGACTTCAAACACCTTTCAGTCCTTCCAGGCTCTATGGCAATTGCACGCTTGTTTTGCAAAGCTAGTGTTTGCTTTTTGTGCTGCAAGTGTCTTGAAACACATGGGTTACATGTGAGCAGCTGGCTTGGTTTTCTGGTTTCTCAAAACCCCCTTGAGTTGTACAAGTTGTTCAACAGCTCTGTTCAATTTCTGGCTGTGTTCATGACCAAGTGAGGATGGGAAGCTGTATTGAGATAAGTGGAGCTGTGAAGGGCAAGTCCTGAATCTCTGGGCAGAGGCAGCTGTAGTGCAGGAAACGGTGGTAGAGTTCAGTCATGGAAGATGGTGCCACAGCATCATCACATCTTAGAAGAAAAGTACTGAGCATTTTGATATCTTTGCTGCAAGGAGAGTTTCGGGGAGTGTGTGGTGCTCAGAAGCTGTGCACCAAAAGGAAGCTGTGAGTTCTGTGAGCACCTCAGCCTTTCAGTCAAGTTTCATACTTTCACAGCAACTGGGGCCCAAAGCTCCTTGGCATGTGGATTGCTTCTGGGAGTAATCTAGTGGGTTTTACTGAGCAGGCAAGTTGGTCTTTTCTGAGGCCACACGTAAGTAACAGCAGACACAAGGACCATTACTAGAAAGGAGTTAGGCTACAAGCTGAGGAGGAAGCCATACAAGATAGTCCTGAAAAATTCCAGCAGACCTGTCAAGTTCTGCTTTGCCACCTGTCAGCTGTAGATATTTTCTAGCGTTGTCCAGTGACGAAAGGAGGGTTTTGCTCAAAGCTCACTTGAAGCTGAAGAGTATCTGTCAGTGTCCTCAGGTGTGTGCTCATCCTTAAGCTGCCTGCCTTGCTTGGTGCTTTGCCATGGTGCTAGCACAGGGTGCTTGTGTCTCGGGTGGTGATTAATGTGCCTGGTCTGCCCGTTACAGAGCAATTCTGAAGTGGCCATGGCCGAGCTGCGGGGTACCTCTGGCTACCTGACACATCCACCTGGACACTCTGGGCTGGAGCTGTTGCCACCAAGCCCTGATTCATCAAGAGAGAGGCTGCTGCAAGGAGATGTCAACAGGCCACTTGCTGCTGAATCACTTGCTGGGGAGACCAGTTATCACTGCATCTTGGCACAGCCATGTGGAAGGAGCTGGCTCGTTGTGGGGACAGTGCCTGTTTTCAAGACCTGCTGGAGACTACTGCTACTGAGCCTTCTCTCTCTGTGCTAGAGCTCCAGTCTCGGCTGTTGTGTGGATGGACTTTGTTCTCTTAGCAAGTCTCCTTTGGCAGCTCTAACTCTAAGGGGGAGAACCTGTTGCTGCTTTCAGGACTGGATGGAAGGGAGGAAATTCCCTTCCTTCCCTCTACAAAAGTGAGAAAGGGCAAGTGGTTGGGATGGCTTGTCTCCCTAGACCTCAGTGGATGAAAAACCTAATTCTGTTGTCACTGTGCTCCCTGTCCATATTGGCCTCCAAGAGCTTCATCTGTAGTTGTGACTTGCAGGGCGTTGGTGACAGATGCTTGTCAGCCACGCCTGGGCTCTGTTACTGTGTGTGTGGAGGGAATCCCTCCGAGTTCTGTAGGACTCGTGGTGTGAGTGGAGCTATCCATTTGCGTGTGTGCTAGCCCGAGTTAAATTTAGTCTGCTCAGGATGCTGAGACAGTGGATGCGAGACCTGAAGCTTTGCATCTAAAGGAAAAGATCCGTGCTCCAACCGACTGATAAGGCTGGACCCATCTCTTCTAAACACAAAACTACTTCTGTTAAACAGATACTTGTTGCTGCTTTAAGCAGTGCTTAAATATAGAACACGTCACATCAGATCTCAACAGTTTAACTTGACTAAGAACCTGTTCCTTTGAAGAATCTAATTCAGGCACTGATGCTTGGCAAGCAGTGGTCTCTTGTGCTCTACCTTCAGGTGTGAAGAACTTGTCTTACCTCAATCTTTTCTGACCCAGGTGTCCTTGGTTTCTTAACTGTCCATGCAGTCTTGAGCACAGAGTATTATTTGAGTTCAGTTTCTTCTTGGAAGAGTGGTTGTGTTCTGTGTAAACAGAGCAGAATTCTCCTGGTAGCAGAGAAAGAGCATTAATTGTCAAGTTCTATCTGTAAATGTGTAAATATTTATTGCTGTATTTAATATTTAATGTTTCCATAACAAACTTATTTATTTTATAATTAAACTTTTTACATAACCTAATCATGGTAAGATTTGTTTTTCTTGCTCTCAGGAGTACATGTAAACACTTGAAATTAGAGCTTGGTTTCTCCTCAAAGCAAGAATTTCAACACTTGGGAGCGCAAAGTACTGCTGTGAAGAACTGCAGCCGTGTGTCAGGCATGGGCTTGGTGCTCTTAGAAGAGTGCAAACTGTTTGTAAACAAAACGTACAAATGCAAGTACCTGTTGGGGTAAGAAATCCATTTCATTCAGCTACGACGGATCTCGCAGCTCCTGAATTAGGCCGAGGCTAAGTCAGCCATCTCATTGGCAGCAACGCTTCGAGCTGAGGTTTGAGCACATGTAGCCCTTTGCACTGGAGTCAAGAGTTGGGATATTGAATGGCAAGAGCCTTTGGCCTCTGAGCAGTCGGACAGAATTTGGACAGCAGCTTGAAACCTGGTCTTAAATAAATGAGGAAAAGCAGCATAGCCTCAGGCCAGTTACTCCCTAAGCAGAAAGGGAGCCTTGGCCTCCACTGTCCGCTTGGAATTTCTTCTCTTCTTTGGTAATTATTAGTCCGAGTAGGTATTAATGCTCCCTCTAAGCACTTGTAGCAGGCAGCTGGGGTCTAAGTTCAGAGTTGCCTAAAAAAAAAATATATTTTCAAGGTGGAGAGTTTGGCTTTATATGATTAAAAAGAAGGCGATGGAGAAGATGGTTTTGAGGCCCTTTTTTCATAAGCATCTTCAAGAGGTGTTGATGGCTGGGACTTAACTTGAAGCAGAGCTGAAGAAAAACCCCAGCCATCGGTTTTAATTGGGATGCAGGTTGTGTATCCAGTGTAGGACTAGAGCTCAGTCCTGCCTGGAGTTGCTGAGATGCCTTGGCCTCCTGAGCTCACCGGGGAGTTCTCAGGCTCTGAGAGCAGCCTGTATGGTATGTAGCTGAGGTACAGGTAAGGTGTTGCAACACCTCTTGGGAAGATTGCAAGACTTCATTCCAGGGAACTTGCTTCATTACCAAAGTAAACAGCATTTCTCCAAGTGGCTTTTCCACAGACATTTGCTATTAGAGCTCTGGCGAGCAAAGCTGTTTCTGTCAGTCATGCCAAGATTTTTGCTTTGGAGTAAACAAGCTTGGTCTCAGTGGTAACCAAGCCATGGCCTAGTGAGACTGGGGATGGATGATAATTCCCTTTTAGCAGCCATTAGACTCTTTTCCAGAAACTTTACTCTCTCTAGTCTGCATTTTGGGGAAAGCAACAAGCTTTTTACTTGTTAAGCTAAACCAACACTAGCATGGAAAACAGAGCTGGTCTCCCTCTTTCCTCCCCAGCTTCTAAGCCTGACAGGAGGGAAGCTACTGCTGTAAGCTGTAGATTGCATCTGTTGTGTCCTTTTAATACCCTGGTTACTGAGTGGGCTGGAAAGGTTTTTCCGAAAATAAGGAGTTGGGAACTGGGGAGGCAGCAGTGGAGGGCCGACTTCATAGGAGACTTGGTCCTCCATAAGGGTTTAGGTTACAGCCAGGTTTTCTGAGAGGTTGTGCAGGCAGCAGCTCGACTGCAGAGTTCTTCCTTGTGCTTGGCTCTTGGTCAGTCACCTGCAGCACTGCTGTAGCTCTTGCTGGCAGGGCTTTGCTGTGCCTGAGAGATGGTGCTGTCTCATGCAGGGCAGGGAGCTGCCAGTGTTCCCGGTGGTGGCTTGTTGAGCACTTGGGAATGTTTTCTGTGCTTGGCAAACTAAGTGCAGGGAACTGAGGGCAAATCTCCCTGTCCGTGAATGGCAAAGGTAATTACAAGTCCAGAACTGATGTATGTAAGAAAGTAAAAATTCCCTTCATTATGCTTTAATCAATTACAAGTTCTGGCAAGCAGTCATGTGTTTTTTCTGCTATGGCCCTGGCTAATAACAGCCTGCTCCAAGCTTCTGAACAGGAGTGTGATGCACAAGCACCATCTAGACCTACAGTGTCCAGTGGCTCGGTTGCTTAAAAGAACCCACAATAGATGGGTGGAGCTGTGTGTCTGGAAGTCGCTTGCTGTCCAAGGATGCTGTGCTTGTGTGACAAGTAAATCTGATTTGCTGCAAGGCAAGGGCAAAGATAATTTTTACTGTTGATCCTGCACAGCCAGGTCTGCTCTTCAGGACGTACATCATCTGGCTTTTGACCTTCTCCCCTCACCATGGAGTTAGCTTGGTTTCACTGGGCATGCCTGGATTTCTGGTCTCACATCTTATTAACAAGTTAAGCCTCAGGTTTTTCTTGGCCTTCCATTGACAGTGCTACTTTGAGAGGAGCGCATCTTTGTCCTTCTCACTTGCTTCAGGTAGGACCTGAGGGAGGAGCCTGACGTGCTTGCACAATTTTCTGCACACGGGGCTGATTTGGCAAGGTATTTTTGATATCCAGATCAGTATCCAGGGATAATGTGATGGTCATGCCTTCTTGCACAATTCCTTCGTCTCTCCTGAACGTTTTGTTCTCTGTGACTATTGTAGAAAGAATGATAGCCCATCACGGTGTTACCTATTGTGCACTTAAAGGAACTCCCAAGTGTTTGCAGTTGTCTGTGCCCGGGGAGCTTCCTGTCTGCTTCTGGGCTCTGCTTCCCTCCTCCTGCCCACCTCCCAGTATGCCCGTTTTCCCTCAGAGCAGTAGCAGATGTCAGTCTGAATTTAGGAAGTTTTCCTGGATAAATTCAGATGTACAGGGGCATCTGTGAAGGCCACAGTTTGCACTGTCAGCGATCCCAGGTAGCTGTGCAGTGGCTTGCTTCACCTGCATTTGAGTTGTTTGATGCCATTTCCAAAAACCGGTGTAAAGGTTTGAACTCTGAGAAGAGTTTGGGTGTTTTTGTAGCGATGTACTTACTAGCACTACTGATACTTGAGTGAACTCACTGAGCAAGCACGCCTGAAAGCAAGGCTGTGAACTGGGACAGAGGCTTGTCTGTCTTGGGAGGGGGTTTCTTGATGTGTAACAGTATGTTCTGCTTCAGAGAGCAATGCTCTTGAGGCCTTCTTGGATAGGGAGCCATGGCTGCGTGTCCTGGGTGACTGCTGAGTGCAGGGAGTGAGCGTGTGCAAGGAGCAAGGGCTGCTTTTTGCTGTCACTGTTGGACTGTTCTCATGGGACACATCAGTGGACAGAAGGGTCAGACAGTCCTCAGCAAGCAAACCCAGCTTCCTTCTCATTTTGTGAGTAAAGGTGTGCATTCCTATCGTTCCTCTGCTGGTTACGCCTTCCCTGAGCCAGTAATCCTCGTTTGCTGCAGGTCTGGCTTTGTCCGTGACTCGGGAGTCGCTCAGCTGAGGCAGCTCCAGCTGTGAGTGTCAGAGGGAAACAGCTATTGTTTGCTTTCTCTAGAGGCCCACAGCCCAGGAAGCAGGATTTGTGCCTTCTTCAGCCAAGTAAGACCTCTGAGGTAGCACATTTTAGGTCCAAAGCGGAGAAATTATTTCAAAATGCATTTTCCTAGTAAGGGCTGTCAGCGCATCTTTTTTAAGCAAGAACCAGTTTTCGTTTGAGGGCTTTTTGTGTCATTAATTGCATATGGCTCGGAAAACCAATTCTCAGCTCAGCATTTTTTGACTGCAATAATGCAGTGTGTTCTCCTTACATATTGGGACAAAAAGCAAAGCTAAATAGTCTGGGAGTCTGATCTAATCCAGCATTTCCAATATGGAAATCTGATCTAATCCAGCATTCCCAATATGTCTTGACCTGGATGTGATACCCTCATTCCAACACCATGCGCCTGAAGTCAGAGAACACTGTTCTAACTGCGTTTGGGATCCTGCCTTTTGATGCTTTGTTCCAGACCTTGGAATATAGTTTCCTTCTTTGGATTTTCTTTACACTGCTGCAGTGCATTTGTATTTGGGCATCAGACAGCAGTTGGAGGCTGGATTGGTTCGTGGGTGGTGCTGGAAACGTGCTGTTCTTCCAGAGGATGAAGAAGTGCTGCTGATGTTGAGCCGTTAGTTACATTCTTTTTGCTTAGGAAAGGAAATATTTTCAGCACTGCAGATAACCAGTTAAAAAAAAAAAGTGGAAACAGAAATTACTTATAGAAGTTTGAAGTGAGGAATATATTTAAAATCTCTTTATTAGAGTGTCCACAGCTCCTGTCAGGAGGGTCATAGCATCTCAGCAAAATCTCAGACAGGCCAATGTCTTGTCAGGTCTCCCTTCCTCTCCTTGCATCCCTGCTGGGATGGTAATGTGAATTGTTGGTGATTGAGCAGGGGCTGAGCCTGGTAGCTGTCCCAGGTTTTACCCGTAAGACTGCCCTTTTCTTGCAGTATTTGCCTTCATGGTTCTAAGTTTATGTTCAGAAATTATTGGAGGTGCACACAGCAAATGCAGGTGAAGAGTTTCAAATGAAACTTCTAAGTGTAGTTTGGGTCGGTACAGAGTGAGCATGGCTCCCATTGATAGTTGTCTGCATTGCCTTCAGAGCGTATCTGGCTCCTTGCAGTTAAAAGGCACTTGCCTGCCCTGTGCCTGGGGATGATTACTGTTGGGGATGAAAGGCAGACGCCTCCTGGGTGGAGCAGAGCACAGCCAAACCAAACCAGGGCTTAGGGCAACAAACCTTCTGTCAGGTCTCGGTCCCCCTCATTTGTGATGAAAGCTTTTCAAAGACATGCACAGCAGTGACGTGTGTCAGTCCTGTGAGATGTTCCAGGGAAGCGCAATAGCATGTTGCCCGGTGAAGACAGCAGCAGCTGGGATTTCAGCTGGAAAGAGGAATGAGGTGCAAGGATAGGGTAGCAGGGTGGAGCAGAGTGTACCAGAATCAGGACAGGGTTTGAACCACTTCTCTCCTAGCACAGGCATAGCAAGGAATACTAAGGCATATTGAGACGTATTAAGAAATGACCCCTGTGCTAAGTGCACATCACAGTGCCAGTGCATACCAGTTCCAGGGCCTTTGGCAGGCTCAGCAGGAAGCCTCTCTTCCCTTTCTGCACCAGGGGAGACACTAGAGGGAAAACTGATACAGACAGAGTGCTGTGTGCTGTGTCAGGGATGAAGCCAGAAAGCATTCACAGACCTTTGGGAAGCGTGCCTTAGCAGCAGTAGGAAGAAAAGGATCCCCTTAGCTTGGCTGCACACTTATTTTTCTTGAGTCTTAGAAGGTTATGAGACATCACATAGGAAAGATGTGGTGCTGTTAGCTATGTAGCCATGCCTTTAAAAGATAAAGTTAAGATTTGAAAGAAGACATGATGTCCACAGACAAAAATGCTCATGGGTTTTTCAAACCTCTAATTAGGCGCACAAAAACTGCTTTTATAGGTGCAGGCTTGGTGACAGTACCTGCACAAAGATAGGCGGTGGGATTTTGTCTTTGGGAAGGTCTTTCTGCAGTTGTGAGGGGATTTCTGCTTGTAGTAGAAGATTAGGCAATGGCTGATTTTGTCCTTGGTCCTCGGTTTTCTCTTAAAAAATAAAAAAGGGAAAGAAGAACATTAGCACTTCTCCTCCGTTCTATGTCCATGCCAGCAATGCAAACTGGAATTGAACTGGTTTTTCTCTGGGCTGACACCATTTACATAAGAAATCACTGCAATGCTCATGAGCAAGCAGTGCAAGACTCAGCCGTGTGTGTGTGTGAGCAAAACTATCACAGGAGAAGTTTGCACAGGGGTCAAACAGTGATGGTGAGGTGCTTGGTCATCATCAGCCCAATCTCACCAGGGTCCTAGGAACATCAGCCTGGGTTTTGTCATGGATTTAGCGGGAACTCAAGGAAAGCAGCATGTTCAGAAGATCCCATCTTTTTGCTGGGGTCTGAAAATTCTGCTTAAAGACGTGACTAAAGCATTTCGTAGTTGTTTTTGTTGAGATGATCTTGGCTTGTGCCAAAAGGACCTTTCATTCAGAAGGCATCCGTAGGTAACTGAGGCCTTGTCGGCACATCGAGAATATTGTTTGAACCCGTGGCTTGCATTTGCATCTTTCTCTCTGCTAAAACCTTGCTTCTGGTTTTATCTGGTTCTGAGTGTACTTAAGCAGTGTTCACTGTCAGGCTGTTTGATCTTCAGGATGTGTTTCAGTCCCTGCTCTGGTGCAGAGCATGTGACATAAAGCTGTTACACACTGGATCTTGAGTGGGAGTAGGGTGAGTGTTGCCACTGAAATAACTCCGTGCTTTTCCGTCTCACGCCAGTGTTGCACAAGAGTCTCTAAATGAATCCCACTCAGACATCCCGAGCGATTGCACTACGGTTCAGCACTGTGATTCAACATCCACAGCCGTGCCGGTGCTGGGGAGATGCTCCACAGAACGGTCAACTCACAGCAGAACAAAGCAGCTTGTGCTTTCTCGGGAGGAGCCAATTAATAGCAACATGATCTTCGTCAAGCATCCCCACCTTTAATGAAGGCCAAAAGCCTCTTGTCCCCTCGCTCAAATTTCATCACAGCCATCCACTGGGCTCAGTGTGCAAGCCCGTCTGGAGGGAGCTCTTTGGAAAGCAGCCAGCTGGTCCGCCAGGAGATTGGATCCAGTTGCATCAGCATGGGAGCAGGAATGCTCCCAGGGCTGGCGGGACCTGTCCTAACTGGTTTCCAAAGCTCCTCCCACAAGAGCTCCTGCAAGGACATCCACTTACCTCACCAAAACCTGGGTGATCTGACCATCCTGAAAGTAGAGCACCTGTTACCTGGCAAAAGCAGGGCAGGTTAACCTTTCTCTGGGCTCCAAAGTTGAGGACAGCATGAAGTGCTGTCAAGCACCAAACAGCACAAAAGTGCTGTCAAGCCATACTGCCTTTACTGTAGGACTATCACAGACTAGCATCAATCAAAACAAGGATGAGCCAGGCCCTTGTTTAGTAGAAGATTAGATCAATTGGTCTGTGATGATTAACAGCTGATGCTGCAGATAATTTTATGGAAAGCGCTCCAGCCTTTCAGAAGGGCTGTCTCGGACCGACGGCTTTGTGCAGGGTTATCAGTGCTCGTGACTGTACTGTGAACCTTTCTATCAGCTGTGGTGCTTCAGCAGGGAAACAGTTGTAGCTTTTGGTCTTTTATATGAACGGTGTTTTGGCGTGAAGCTTTGTGGGAGCTTGAAGTTTTGGGTTTTTTCACTTGTACTGGCGCACGTCAGGTCTGAGTGTGTACGGTTGCCTGGTACTGTGAGGCACTCCCTTCAGGGGCCAGGCCCTGGAGATGCTTATTTACACCGAGGACTGGCTTCTGGCGTGGAGGTATGGCCTGGGAACCTGAAGTTTTGTGTACTTATTTGGAGCAAGGGCGTTTATGGCCCCTAGGACCAGTAGGGATGGAGGCCATGGAGTTCAGTGTATGACCCAAATATTACTATAAAGACTTTAGAAAATAGCAAGACTTAGCTTTATTTCCTCTCCTAATTTTGAGTCAGCATCATGACTGGGGAGGTCTGTCTGCCAGCTGTAGCGCGGCTTAAGCTGGGAGCCAGAGACCATGGGTGAGAAGTCAGCAGCAGCAGCAAAGTTTCCATCTCTCATCCAGGCAGCACGGGAGCAGGATATGGGCTGACATTCCAGCCCAGCTGATCTCGTGTGCTCTGAAGGAAGTAGGACAGGCAGCAGACAAACCCTCAGGCCTGTTTATGAAATATTCCTGTACAGTAGCTCCCAAAGTGAAGTGCAGGGAGACTCACACTTACCAGGGGAGAGGGGAGCAGGAAGCAGGGCTGGAGGGGAGGCTGTTAACTCAAGCCACGACCTATGCAAAAAGAAGCCTGACAATTGCTTCTTCACCCCCCTACCTCACTAATGACTGCTGGAAAAGCTCTCTCCAATGCAAAGCATCTGGGATGACTTTGTAGCACAGAGAACAGTGATTAAACAGATGGTATCACCCACGAGCGCGGCTGAGCACGGCTTGTACATGTCTCGGGGAGAAACAGGATATGCCACACAAGAGAGTGCTTTGCATTGGGTTGCTGTGCCCACACACCTTCTGCATGACCTGGCGTGGCGTGTCTGCCTGGCCTCCCAAAGTGCTCTTGTTCTCCCTTGCTGTGTCTCTCTGTGGGCGCTGTGTGTGTGAATAGGTGTTCCCCCCAATACATGTGCCCTGTGTTTCCTAAGGAACCCTGACCTTCTGCTTTCCCTTCCCTCAGAAGCTGAGATTGGTGATACTTCACACTTTTCATCATCCTTTTTCTCAGTGCCCCTGTCAGATCTATGAAGTGTGCTATGCTCTCCCAGACAATCAGTGCAGCTGAGTGCGGAATTCATCCCTGGCGCAGAGACCTGACACTTGCAGGATATCCCGTGAGCCTCAGGTCTGTTTGCACATTGCTAACTGCCGTGATTAATTTGTGGCCATTGAGAGTCCTGTTAGTGTAACAGCACCGCTCTCGTGTCCTGGCTCAACTGCAGCGGGAAGATGATGTCCCTCCAGGACCTCTTTACTTCAGGATAGCGCTCTCTAAGCTATTCCTGGCTTTTTATCCAAAGCTGTGTGCTCTTGGCTGTTGTGGTGAGGGATGTTTGGCTGGAGGTTCCAGCAAGATGTAGGCAGAGTCTTGCAGTGTCTGAGGCATTGCTTCTCCCTGTGGAGCCTTTCTTGAAGAGGTTGGGCAACCAAGACCTGCAACAGGAATGCTTTGTGACCTCCTCTCAAAGCCGTAGGAAACCAGCAGCAGGGCAATGACCATTGCCTCGTGCTTCTGTCAGCCTGCACGGCTCCATGGTGCTCATGGAATTCATAACTTTCAGTGCATAAACCAGCACTAGTCTGTCCCCTCTAAGCAGTATTAGGCTGATCAACTATTGAGCATTAAAGGTTTTTCCAAAAGAATCAGAAAATACTAGGAGTACAGGAGTTAGTCTGGAGATTTGACCTGGCTCTGCACGGCCTCCCAGAAAGGTTTCTATCCTCCTTTGGCCAGGTGAGAGCCAAATTCTCCGTTAGTGCCATGCCTTCAATCCAGAACTGCTTCTTCTCCAGCTCCCAGCAGCTGAGGTGTGAGCTGCAGTGTACAAAGGAGGCACTGAGCCAGGCTTGGGAAGCCGACCTCCCTGTTCGTATCGTCTTCCTGACGCAATCCTTCCTCCCAGTGCCGCTGCAACCAGAGCGTGCCTGCCTGCTGATCTGAGCTGTGTTCGTCACAAAGGCCCAGCTGCCAGAGCTGAGCCCCCAGAAGAGAGAGCCCAGGTGAAGGTCTCAGTCAGCTCCCCTGCAGCCCTGTGGGATTTTTGGTGAGTCACTGGAAAATGGGAGGTAAAGAGAATTTGCTCTGAGAAATGCCATGCAGTCATCTATTCCTAGCCTACTGCTGTGGGTTTGTTTCTCTCTGTGCTACCAGGACAATGTGTAGAGGCTCTGCAACTGGTTCTCACCCATCCACTATTTCAGGATCTAGGTGTATCTACTTAGTAGCAAAAATTTATATAGGTTAATTCCCACACTCCCAATGAATGAATCATTAAGGGAACAAAGAAAGGTGCCTCCTTTAAAGTATCACTGCCACCTGCATTATGAACATACGCCCAGGTTTACCTGTATGCGTTTAACCCCTTATCAGAGCGAGTGAGTGACAGTCAGCTCTGGCACCGGCTGCCCCTCTGTCGTGGATGGCCAGGAGGAAACCTGTTCTTGCCCTTGGAAGTGGTGCGCAAAATGCAAAAGAAAGCTGAAAAAAATCCTCAAGCCCATGTAGGGAGGTTGAGGACCAAACTACACCTGGCCAGAGATACGTCCCACCTCCCAAACCCTTTCCAGACGTACTGAGGAGGAGGAGGGATACCCTGCATCTGCTTCGCATCTGGTGAAACTGAGCTGGAAAAGTGCTCATCCCACTAGGAAAGCCTGAAAGCCTCCTTGATAGTAACTGAAGAGTGCTTGCTGGGGTGTAGCTGATGGTCCAAGCCAAAGGATGCAGTAGCTTCCCAGTAGGGCAAATTGTTTCCTCCTGGATGCAAGCAAGAACAGCATCCCCTTCAGCTGAGAGGTGCGTTTTGGCTCGAGCTGCAAGGGGGAGGAAGGGGACTGCTCTATCTCCTGTGTGTTTTTCCCACTTGGTTGGGTTGTCAGTGTACAGTCTGAAAGAGGTGTGCCCCAAGGATCCGAAAGGAGATAAGCTACTGAACTATATTAGCACATGAAAGAAAAAACGGTGGGAGCTTCCAAAGGATGGCAAAGGTTCAAAACTTGCTCACAGAAGCACATAGTTGTGGATGATTACTGCAGCACACTCCTCCAGCTGGAGGCGTGGCAACGTAGCATGAGATGAGAACGGAGCACAAAGTGATTGATGCCGGTGCCATTCTTAGTAAGGAATCCTATTTTTAGTACAGATTGGCTTGGAGTATGCACGGCCTTAGAATCAAAGAGCCACTGAAAGGAGAACCCTGGAAAAAGGCACCGACTGCAAAGATGAAAGTACAGATGACCCTGAGACGCACAGTGGCAGACGCTGAATGGTGTAGGGCCTCTGGTCCAGTGCTCTGTGCTGGTGCTGTGCCATTCCCCTTCCTTTCAGGCACCATTAGGGGTGGGATCCTGGGCTTCTCTTTTGGCCTCGGTGCTGTGCTTCTAAGGGACTCCAGCGCTCAGATAATAGCCGCAAAGCTAAAACAGGTACTGCCTCTCGCAGTGACTCAGAAACTGATAGTTTGGCTGATGGCTTGTATGTGTGTTACAGACGTGGCTGTGATTTCTGAAGAGCTAGTGCCCTGACTCACCTGTAGGACATCGAGAAATCCTGGGCAAATATCCAGAGGCCTCAGATTCTGCGTGGACACCATTTTCCAGCAGAAGAGGAGGAACAAATTGTGGAAACCCTGGGAATCAGTGGCACCTACTGTGCGCTAGCTGCTCTGACTGTTTCACTTCGCTGCAGTTAACCTGGATGTGACTTTTCCTCTTCTGCTTTTCTTAGTCCTTTAGCATAAAAACCAAAAAAAATCTCTTTCCGTTGTCATGTTGAAGCATGTCTGAGATGCAGGGCACCTTTGAGAATGGCCTTTGCTGCAAGAGCAGCTGTTTGGATGCTGAAGGTAGAGGCATCCCAGAGGTGGTTGGGTACCGCTCTGGAAAGTCTGTGGTGGAGAGGGAAGGCCTTGGAGTCTTCTTGTTTGGTTTTCTCTTTGCTGTACAATATTAGAGGTACCATTTGGGTTTTACCTTCTTTTCTAGTTTTGGGACATGGCACCAAGTTAGAAGCGGCAGCCACAAGGCCTGTAGGCAGCACAGCCAGTGTGCTGTGCTGCTCAGGGTTAGCAGCAAGGACCCCAGGTGACCTCCCTGCTGTCAGCGCGTGCAGCTGTGGGAGACAGCGAAGTTCACGTGAGAAGGTTCAGGTATGTGAAACGATGGGTGTGATCCCAAGGCTTCTGTGTTTGCTTTAGAGGTAAAGAAAAGCAGCTTAATGTTTGCGTTGTTTGTCTTTGATTATGATTAACACATCATCTCACAGGAGAAACTCTGCCCTAGGATCAGCAGTGAGGGTTATTGGTGAAGTACCTGGCTTTAGTAAAGTACCAGTGGCTGCTGGTCTGACTGTGATTACAGATGAGAGGTTTTTTGGGGAGTATGCTGCTTTTCTTTCATTGCATCACAATGCCTGCCTAGCACATCTGTGAAATTAGTCTAAAAAAGAAATGGTGCAGTAAGGTCTAATTTCAGTCTTTTCAATACAAACTCTTGTGATTATTTTTTAAATTATCAGGTTTTAAATGTTGTTATTTTTCATTTCCTGTAAAATGAAAAAAAAAACAAACCACTCACAGAGTTATTTGTTCTGAACAAAAGGTAACATTTTGTTTGACCTGGAGTTTTGTGTTTGGGAGTGTTTTCACTTGGCTAAGGTCACAAGAGAATAACTGCTGTGAGGTGAGAGTTCTCCAGGCTGCCCGGTGGGGACAGTGCACCAACTCTGTGTAGGCAGGTACCTGCCTGCTCGTCCTCTCTGCTCTGCACGTTAATGAAGGTATCTTTGTTTGCAGTGAGGTGACTTCGGTGCCTGGCTTTGTCCTTGCTGCTTACCCACCCAAACACACCTCAAAGTACAACGCAAGTGACTATAAATAGTTTGGGATCCTTTAAGGCAAAGTACAGGTGCAGCGTAACCACATCGTTTGGTCCGAGTTTCACGGATGACAGCAGGAGTCCTACTGAAATCTGCACTTGGTTTTCCAAAGCCAGGAACACACCCTGAAGTCACTAATTGTGGTGTTTCCCCATTGATCTCCACAGGGCAGAGCTGGGCCCATGCTGAAGACTTGTGAAAATGCTGCTCTGCAGCTGTGGATCTGGTGCCATCACCTCCTGTGAACTCACCGATGTCTCACCACTGTAAGAGACAGCAAGCTCTGGCAGCTCTGCTCACCTCCAGTGTAAGTGCTTAACAGATACCCAGTGGGGAACAATTATACAGCGTGGCTGCAGAAGGGGCCGCTGCTCTTACTAGCAAATATTGGCAACATTTCATCAAGTTGTTGTTCTCTGTTGGGGATGCGGGGAATAAGTGCACTCACATTTGGGTTTACCTGGGCACTTTGCAGCCTGCTGCGTCCTGGTGTTTGTTTGTTCTTGGTTTCCCCTGTGGTTGTGTCTGTGTGCATATCCCTGGGGTTTTTAAGATGTACTCCAGGAATGTGGTGAGTGAGAGGACCAAGCCTGGCTGGGAGGACCGAAGAAGTTTTTAATGGGCTCTTGGTTTCAGCAGGAGACAGTGAGGACCTGCCATGAGTCTGGGTGTGGAGGAAATGTGTCAAGATTCTGAGCCAGGGCTGGGTGCCACTGAAAAGCAGGGAAAGCAGAAGCAGAGTTGGTATGGTCTCGGTGAAGCCACCTGACGAGTCCATCTGAGGTGGAGCAAAAACAAGCACTGTAAGGCCAGCCTGCAGAAAAGGATAAAGGTGGTGGAGACGGCAGAGATGGGCAGAGTTAGGAATGATGCCTGTGCCTGCCAGTGCAAGGCTGCTCTCATACAGCCCAGAAGCTGGGCTTTTGTGCTGGCTTGAACTTAGGAAGTGGAAGGAGAAGGTGTTTTGTGTGCAAGCAAGCTCCACCTGTATACGCCAAAGCATTCAGTTTATGCTGAACTAACCTGGATGGATGTGTCAGTGTTGCTGAGGTGCTGCCTGACCTTGCTCTGCTCTAAGGGTTAAACTGTGCAGCCAGGCTGTTTCTGACAGTGCTGCAAACAGACAGCTGTGAGTGGTCTGAATGTACTGCAAGAAGGACATCAAAGGCTCTGTGTCAGCCCAGCTACAGTTGAAATAAGGCCTTGGTCCTGGTCATGCAAAACCATTTGATTGGGCTCAAACTAACCCAGACAAATATTCTGGGAACATTAGCATATTGTGAGGCAGTGAAGCAGTTCTTTGACTTCCTTTTCTTCTCTCCCTCCCTTGTCTATTTGCAAAAGAAGGTCTTACTCAGAAGAAAGGAATGAGGAACGTGTAAGCCATGATCTCCTAATATTAATGACAGGGCCCATCCTATAGAAAGACTCATGCTTTTCCATTGGAGAGCTTGTGTGGGTCTTGGAAGAATAAGATGGGGCTAGGCCAAGAATGAGCTGTGAAACCCCCAGCCCCTTTCCACATGAATGGGAAGAACCCAAAGCCTTTCCTAAGTTAGTGAAACATGTTGTGAAGTGAGAGGCTGTTGGGAGTGTGGGTGATGGAGCAGGCAGGCTGTGGAATGCTGTTTTAATGCAGGTCTGTGTACAGGAATGAGGCCTCCCTGCGACCTACCTGAGCTGTGCAGGTAGGTGCACTTTGCTGAAGTTACTTGCAAGTAACGTGTGGGTTTTGTTGCTGTTTTACTTTCCCAAGCCCAGTACATTCTGTGTTGGCCAAGAACTCTGCAGTCGTCCAGGGTTTGGGCTGTTTTCTCTTTCTTCATGTGAAATGTGTCTGCAGGGTACTTGCATGCAGTAGCAGTATCTCAGGATGCCTGCCTGCCCTCTCCCTCACGTGTCTGCAGACAAGACTTGTCTGTGTCACAGGCTGAACCCGGGGATGGAAAGGCCCTGTGTGCCCCGTAACAATGTGGACACTTGCCTTGTCCTGTCATGGTTCCGCTCCTCTGCCAAGATGCTGGCCTTGCTAACAGAGAATGAGCAGGGAGGTGTGTGGAGACGGGCTGGCCTCACCCCTCCAGAAGAGCCCCCAGGAGCCTCACAGAGCTGTTGCTAGCTCCAGTGAACCAAGTCAGGAACAGGTCCCTCGGTTCCTTTATCCTGTCTTTAATGAGATATTTCAGGCATGCATGATATAATGACAGTGTGCTGCAGCCCAAAGGTGTGGTGGAAAATCTGGTTAAGCACGCTGGCTGAGCTGCTCCGTGGATCCTCGGCTGGGACATGCTGTAAGGCACAGCTCAGCACAGTTAGCACAGGAAAGACAAGAGCTGCTCCTCTCTCACTTCAGCCTGAAGAAACCGCATTTTTCCATTTTGATTTTTCCATCGGCTCTTGCATCACTACCTAAGTGCTTGCCCGTGTGTTTGTATTTCTAGCTGTTAGGTGCTATTTCATGTTTTTACTACGGTCATCTCTTGAAGGCCCGTTTGTACAGATCCACTTGTCTCCTTCAGGGGCAGCTTTTGGAGGCGAGTCATTCTCTCTCAGCTGGACTGCCTCCCTAGGCTCAGGCTGCTGTGTCTCACTCATACCAACCTGACACACTTGGGTGCAAATCAATAAATATTAACCAGGTTTTCCCACAGCAGTACCTTGCTTTATGCGCCTTGCTTGCCTCCTTGCTATCCTCTCTGACCCGAGGCACCTGACCACAGCAGTCATAAGGTCCTCAAAATCACATGTTCCCATGCTGTACCTTGCAGAGGGATTGGCAGGGCACAGTCACAAATGTTGCCCTCCGAGGTGTATTAGGGATGATGGAGTTCAGAGAGAGGATTGAGGACTTGCCATGTTATTCAATTAAGGCCAATTCCAGCAGGGAAAACCAGTGGTTTAGTTTGCTCCATTGGGTAAAAGTTCAGAAAGGGGAAAAAACCTGTTTTCATCAGTTTGTGATTTTTGTGAGAGAATGACCTGTGAATCTGCAGAAACTGCATTTGCAATGACCGCTGCTAACACTGAAGGATTTTACATTTATAACCACTGAGAATTTCTGAACAAAGGAGAATGAGCGAAACAGAGAGAAGCTGAACCTTACAGCCCTTGAGCCTTGCAGTCTGACTGGGCGACTCTGATGTTTCCTTTCATGATGGCCGCAAGTGCAGCGTGGTTTGGTGTTTGATTGGGCCGGGGAGCGAGGCCAGCTGTGCCAGACACACCTGCCCCCTTTGCTGCTGCCTGCCCTCCACTGTCTGGCAGCTGGGGGCTCGTTCCCGCGGGGCATGGCGGAGGCGCATGGCATCCCCGCAGACAGGGCTGTGTGGGGAGATCAGAGCGACTCCGATAAAGATCACAGATAGAGCTGACTCCATTAACTTCCTTAGGCTTCTTCTAAAGACTGCTGGGTCTCTGTGGCTCTGTGTTTTTGGGCTGCTCCACCGTCTGGGAGTGGGAAATCCAAGCATCCTCTCTCCTGGGACTTGGAAGGAGTGCTTCTTGTTCGTGCTTGTGATTTTCCATGTACAAAACCCTTCTGGAGGAGGGCAAGCGCTACTGCCAGGCCCACTGGCTGGCATGGGTTTTATTACTCCTTTCAGCTTCCTTGTTGCCTCAGTTTCTGTGCCTGCAAAAAGAGATTAATCATCTTTGTCCTGTAAGCTTTTTCCTGGAAGAGGAAAAGGATGAGAGTGCAGAGAGGCGTTGGTGCTGGAGTAACACACCTGCTGTGCAGCAAGGATGCAGTTACTGCCAGAGGCTGTGCTGGGACACAGCAGTAGATTCCCTGTGCTGCCAGGTGCTGGTTTCATATCCATACCCTGAGAACGACCCTTTTTGCTCTCTTGCCCTAGGAAGACTCTCTCCCCCTCTGTAAACACCCCTAAGTGCCTGCATGGGGGAGAATGGCCCCCATCAGCATTCCTTACTGTGTGATCTTTCTTTAGACGGGCCTTAATATTTCTTTACTTTCCTCTTCTTGAGAACTCGGGGCTCTTTCCACCTGGGCACTGTGAGCTGTTCATGCAGGAGTGTTCATGCCCTTTACTCTCGCTTGTCTTTGCTTAAGCCAGCAGACTGAACCCTTGCGTGGGTGACAGGAAAAGGGAAATGCAGTACCCGAGCCAGCAAAGGAGGCTTGGAGGAGGACAAATGGGCCCACTTGGTGTAGCTCTGAATGCACACAGGCTGATCTGTGTTAGGGCAGCGTTACCTGGTACTGGCAATCAAGTGTTGTTTGCATTCTCCTTGGCAGGTGGAGCACACCAAAGGCAAGCCTCAGGAAGCCTTGGGAAACCCTGTTTTAATCGAAGGGCTTTGGCTCAGGCCCGACTGCAGCGTGTGACAGGGACTTAGAGCAGGAAAGGCCAAGGCCAGCGGTGCTGTGCACAGCCCGAGATTTGCCTGTACTTGTAGCTGGGCAGAAGTTTCTGCTAACGTGAGCAGCAGAGAGGTGATTAGTGGTACCAGCCTTGGGCTAGAGTCAAATAGAACGAAACCCCAGGGTCTTCATATGGATTATGTGCAGACAGGGATGTTTTCCTTAGCTCAGGTATTTGGAGCTAGGAATGTGCTTGTAAATCACCTACTCAATACACGGACAATTCAGCAACTTCAGCTATAAGAACTTGATTGAGAACACTGAAACTGTGGTATAACTCTGAGAAATTTGCTTGTGTGATGATTACAGGAGTGGCCAGACTGATGGACATCTGCTCCTATGTATTCCATTCTGGAAGTCACAATTCTCCCGTCATGACAGCCATTTCCATGGCACTGCATAAATGAGAGCTCCTCGATTCATGTTAAAAGGGAAGGGTATGAACATGCAGGCTTTTTACAACAAATCCTGTGAAACAAGCCCTCTGAGCAGCCTCTGGTAGAGCAGACACGCAGAAGGGTGGTTTCACAGCCAGGAGCTGGAATTGTAGCGTAGGAGCAGATAAATTCTGATCTATTGAGATAGATTTTCACATCTATTGAGGCCTTTTGTGGGTCTGCCAAGCCAGATCATTGAAGTTACTCTCTAACCACAGGCTTGTGTCCTAGTGCTGATGATCTAGCTGTTCCAGGCATGGGAGTTGTTCAGAAAAAGGGCTCATTTTGGGTGGGTTTCTTTTAGTTGAAGTTTCATTGAGGGAACAATTTGTAGGTGACTCCATCTCACTTAACTCATCATACAATGCCCAGGTACAAGGGGAAGATGCATGTGCTGCTTGTGACAAGAGCTTCATTGTATTATTTGCAGATGGCCAGGCTCAGGAACTCCTCTGTTGTTTAATTCTAAACTTGGGATCACTGCTTCCTCTTGGTAATCTTTACTGGGCTTAGCAAACATCCTAAAATCACAGAATGGTTTCAGTTGGAAGGGGCCTTGAAGACCTTCCAGTTCCAATTCCCTGCCATGGACAGTGACACTCCCTCTTGCCCTGTCACTCCACACTCTCATCCAAAGTCCCTTTTCTCCTCTCTTGGAGCCTTTTTAGGTGCTGGAAGGTCTCCTTGCAGACTTAAATCCTGTATCACTAGGAGGAATAGCTATTAAATCAATAACTGGATTATTATAGCCTCAACAACATGAGTTACACTTGTGCATGCAACACCAGTGTCATATTTACATACAAATGAATTTATGTTGTTTATATTGTGTTGTTATTTACTGTGAGCAGTGATAATTGCTAGGCTGGGCTGAAGCTGTGTGGGTCATTTTGAGCCTGGATCCTGGAGGAGGTGAGCCTGCACGAGTGTATTATCTGTCTCATCATTTATCAGCCTCCTCTTAATAACTTTTGAAGGCATTGACTAATTTCATCAACATTTGACACAGGGGCAGAGGTTTTTGTGGTGGGGAGATTAAGGGACAAAGGACAGAGGTACTTGATGAGCTAGAACTCATTAATTCCTCTGCTCAAATAACAGCTTGTTTGGAATTAACCTCAGGAAATGCTCTTTCACTGGGCCTGAACCTTCCAGCAATTATATGGCGATTATCACAACGTTTTACTGAAATCCTAGGAATCTTTCAGCTTGCTGGACAGGGATGTTTGTATTTACCTTCCAAAGGATGTTTTGACTTAGATGTTTGTTAAGTTTTGAGAAGCCAAATCAGATCAAATTGATGAGCTGCTTCAGAGAGGAGAGTTATGAGAGTTGTGCTCAGAGGTATGAGAGGAGGAACATCAGGAAGGACTTGGAGTCTGGTCTTCAGGATAGCGCAGCCACACAAACTCAATTTTGTCTTTAGAAACTGCCGATCCTGACTGCTGTTTGTAGTTAGACAGAAGCTGTATGGGCCCCATCCCTCCAGATCAAATGCAGTATTCCTCTTTGTCAGTTTGGAAGGAGCAGGTACTGCCGGAGCAGTGCTCCAGAGCTGCTCCCTGCAGTGGCTGTTGTGGCTGAGCTGCGTGATGGTGCCGTCCATGCCCTGCCCTCCTGGGCGTGGCACCAGCCCTTCCCAAGGCTGGCACCTTGGCATGGACAGGCCAGCTGGAGTGAGATGCCCCTGGATGTGAGTGGAGTAGCCAGAATACAGCACTTCATGTACAATAAAAGGTTTCTTTCTGTGGCTCAAGGCTTCCTTCCAATAGCTTGCAGGCCCAAGGAGGAGGTTCAGACCACATTGCAGAGCAATTTCTCATTGCAGATGAAGGGGGATCTACACGGTCACTGCTTGCAAGCTTGCAAGCCTTTCATTTCTCACTCAAGTCCGTGTAGCCTCTTTTCCTCCCGCTGGGTGTGGAAACTGTAATCCTTCTGCAGAATCCTTTGTGTCTGTAGATGTGTCAGATAAATAAGATCATTTTGACCAGAATAACTGTAGTGCATACGGTAACATCTCTAACAAAAACACTTCTTTCAAGAAAACTTTGATGCACACACCTGACATAGGGCCAAATTGGTTTGTTAGAAGGCTCATGACAGTGCACTGAGTAGTTCAAGTTGATTTTGTTCTTTCAAATTCAAAACATAAACTCGCTGCACATTTTTCTTTATAGCTGAGTGTCCTTGTCTCAATTTCCAGTATAACAAGGAGTGTTCCTAGATGGAAATAGCAGAAGACCAGAAAAGATTAAAAACGAGGCCAAATGACATAAGAGGGGGAAACAATTAAAAAAGAAAAAAGCTTATTTTCTTTCCATAAAAATATTTCAATGAAATGCTTTTCCCCAACATTAATGTGTTCCCCATGATGTGAGGCTGAAAGAAATTTTACAGGTAAAAATTATGTAAAATCATTTTTATAAGTAAAATTTATGTAAAATAGTTCTTCTTTATTATCTCGCTGCTGCTATTTTTGTGGGCTTCTCAAAGATGAGATTTGAATGGGGACCTGTAACTAAATGAAATCCTCCCAGAAGTGAGCCTTTGCCGTGTACTTCTCATCTGCCTAATTCCAAGGAGTGTGAAGTCTGTTATTTGACATGGCCTTGAAGGCAAAGTTTTATGCCAAATTTGAAGTAAAAGGCTGTGATCTATATTTCCTCCTTTTCATTAGGAGCAGGGAATGTGCAAATGAAACAGACCTTCCTGTTTCCAGTCTTCCAGCAAGTGCACGTTTCAGTTTGTCTTCCTCTCCCATTGCAAGAGGGGGGGAAAAAAGGATGCACTTGAAAAAAGATGGATCCTTGCCTTCATATTATGTCTGCAAGAATAAGAATGAAACATGTCTGGACATGACAGGATCTCAGCAAGGGCTTTGATTCACAGGTGGGAGCACTGTGTATTGGGACAGCTGTTGTTATTCCTGCCCGAGCTCCCAACTCCAGCCCTCAGAGGATCCCGCCTCCGCTGCAGGGGTGTCTCGGTCACAGAGCAGCTGAACTGCCACAGTTTATGGCCAGACGGGTTAAAGTAGCACCCTGCTGCTTTCACTGACCTCACAGTGTGACCAGAGGCACAGGACCTTCGTTAGTGTCAGATCTGCAGCTCATGAATATCCCCCTCAGCCTTCCAGCAGACACAGCTATTCCAGTTACACCAGGTGAGTATCTGGTGCTGGGGGGCCCACCTGTGACACCTACCACGAGGAACTATGCAGAAATCAGTTGGTGTAACTCATAGTGCAAGATGAGATTGTGAGAGAGGCAGTGTTCTCAGCTGTCTGCTTCTTCTCCACTGTGGAAGGCACGCCGTCGTGCTTGGCCTTTATTTTAGAGGTGGCTTAATGGTTGTAGTTCTCTTGGGTAAGAGCGAAGTGCTTGGACACTCAAGGTCTAAGCTGAGCTGCCCGGTTTTTGGAGTGCACAGAGACAGAAACATGAAGCACAATGGAGGGGCCAAGCCTTGCAAGGGAAAATTAGCACCAAATGTGACCAGGCCTTGTGATTGTCACAGGCACAGAAGCAGTGGGGATCTCTGTAGAGAGTGTCCTGCAGCAGCAGAGGATCAGCAGGGGCTCTTGGTGCGTTCAGGAGGAACCACAACTGATGTGCTGCCTCTGGGTTTTATTTATACCCTTTGGCACAATCCTGAGCTGCAGAGTTTCTGAGGTGATGTAGCCAAGCCCTCTGGGGTCCCCGCCAGGCTCTGGCCTTGGTGGCACATCAAGTATCACCTCTCAGTGGGTCCCACTGCGGCGTGTCCCACATGCTGCTGTCCTCCACAGTGCCCTGGGGCAGGCATGCCAGAGGCTGCCAGGCGCGGGATCCCTGCTGCTGCTTTGGGCCCATCCCAAGCTCCAGTGGGACGTCTGAGCCGCCCAGCCAGCTCCCGTCAGGCCGTGCATTTCGGTGCAGCCATCAGCAGCAGCATGGCTAATAGGCTGCTGTTTAAATGGCTGTAATTAGGCTTCAAAGTAACCATTATGATGAAAGGGGGAAATCTCACATTCCTCTCCACTCTATCATTTCAGGGTGTCTGGCAGCACCCCAAAAAGACAAAAGTGCATCACTTGATACCACCAGAACTGCCCAAGGTTTGCAAGGTACATCTCACCTCTGCTTTGTGAAGACCTTTTTTTCCAGGAAAAAAAAATGCATTCACTTATGAACTCAGTACTCTATTCTCTCCATTCCTGTGGGTTTTTATCTACCCCATATGTAAGCACTTTGCAAATATTTGACTGGAAATTACGAGAGATAAGACAGGTCTGCCCTTGCTGCAGCAGGCAAGTGCCTACCAAGCAGAATAGGAACTGCAGGCATCTTTTTCAGCTTATCATATCCTAGAATGAGTACGGTGTTTACTGAGAGACTGCCTCTTCCATTTGCTCATTTATCCACTACAAATTGTATTGGAATATCTGCAATGCTGGCATTATTTCTTGCACTGGTCCTCTTTGTCCCGCTTTCCATGTTTCAGACCAACTGGGTTGCGCAGGAGGAACGATAAAGGTGATGCTGCTGATGTCAAATGCCAGCGTGGGCTCAGCACCGTCTTGTTCTGGAAAAGGACCTCTCCCTTGCTGAGCCTTTCTGATCTGGGAGGGGAGCAGGTTGGGGAATCCCAAGTGGAGTCCTCTGCCCTGTGCTCTTTGTTCCAACTCCGTTTTGGAGCATATTAGCAGTTTCCGTCGTCCTCCTAATTCCACTGCCATAAAACTTCCTTCTTACTCATGAAGCAGAATACCTAGATCCACCTTCTTGCCTCCTGGCTAATTACTGTCATTATCTGGCTAGACAAACTTGTCATGAGATTAGAATCTCCTCACAAAACAGGGTCATCTCAGGAAGTTCTTGCTATCCGGTTTTGTGTAAATCAGTCACCTCTGCAGCTGAACAGCAGCTTGGATTGTTGAGAATTCACACGCTCCCAGGAGGGGAGCAGAGGAGCATTTCCACACAGGAGATGCTTCAAAAGAAACTGGGCGTTCCTACTGACTTCAGTGGGGCAAAGCCTACGCCCACTCTCTTGCACCTGCTCAAGGAGTTATCCTTTAAAGATACTGAAAAGAACTAACCACTTGCAGTAATTTCATGGCCTGGTGGATCACTGCTGTAATAAAGTTGTTATATTCTACTTACTGTATCCTTCACCCCTCTGCGTTGGCAGCAGCAAGCTGCCAACTTAACTCCGCAGCACGCCTCAACATGGACAGAGTCCAGGAAGAAGCCACAAACCAGGCCGGTCATCTTCTTGTGTTTTTTAAGGCTTCAGGAAATTCCAGCTGAAGATCCCAAACTAAAATAAATTCAACTCTCCATTTAGAACAGAAACAGAGCTTAGTGCTGTAGGCACTGGGTGGTTTGCCCTCAGCTCTGCGGGGCTTTTCCGCAGAGGCTCTTGGGGCTGGCTGTTTCCATGTGTGGGGAATGTAGGTCTCCTTGTGCTTAGGCAACTGGCAGTCAAGCACCTCTTACCCAATGCCCTTCCTACGTAGGTGAGCACAGCAGGAATCCTTCCTCCCATAACCCTCTGGTGACTTCACTTCGCACACTAGCCCACATGGGGCCTGCCGTGCCAGAGAGCACTGTGTCACCAATGCACTAAATAACTGTACTGCATTTTAACAGGCCTGTGGCAGCAAGGAAACCTGTGTTACCCCAGCAGTGCTCCACAACGGAAACGCGTGCAGTTATAGGTGACTGTAACCCTGGCTACAGTTAAACAAAACACTCCCTTCCTCAGCTATTGTAGCAACCTAAATTGCAGGGGGATCTGGCTGTCTGTAGGCCTGTGATGCTCCAGTGATTCTCCTTCTCATTCTCTAGTGAGAAACACACAGCTGTACTGGAAGAAGGCTGCTCTGAGCCAACCTTTGGTGTAAGTTCTATCATTTTCCATGTGAGTGTGTCCTGAGGCCTTGCTGCAATCCACTCTTCAATCCGCTCCCCTGCAGACTAAACCAATGAGCTGGTTCTTGAGCTCTCTGAGCCCTGTGATACCTGTGTATTTGGTGAGCATTGTTGAAAAACTCAGAGAAACTGGTCCATGTAGTGTAGACTAAACTGAGGCTGGTGACACACTTAGCTTCAAACCAAACCCATTCCTTCCTTTTGGTGTCCCAGTTTGCTGCGTTTCTGCAGGACCAGTGCAAGGCTGTGCACGTGGACATTCAGAAAAGGGGTGTGTGCACACATTTCTAGTGAGGATCCCTCAACAATTCTGGTTCTTTCCTTTGCACAGCAGGGCAGGAGAGCAGCCAGATCCTCAGGGCAGCAATTGGCTGCCCTAATCCTTCCTCTTCCTGCACTTTCCTGCTTCTCTTACACACTGTTGTCCAATTTCAACAGATGTTGAAGCTGGGATGCTGCAGACAATAGTGTTCTCCTCTGATTCATCCTTGGAGCAGGCCCTGTCCTGTGTAGGAAAGGAGGCAAAAACACAGTATTATCTGTGTGTGTAATGAGTCTGTTTCATAATACATTCACACAGGACGGCCAATTGAGGGCTGTACAGACATGCTATTTCCAAAGGGTACCCAAATAAATGAAGCTTTCTTGTTGCTCCTTAAGGCCCCTATTTGGAGAGATTTGTGAACTAGCCAGCTCTGGGGTGAGTCTAGGGAATACTTGGCAGGCTGTACAGCTTGGGGATGAGCACTGTGGGTGAGGGTGCTTGTGTCAGACTGCTGAGCCATCCCTCAAGTAGTCACACCTTTGTATAGCAGCGCTGTGAATTGTCCCAGGGGGACAGAACTGGAAAAGCCTGGACACTAGTCAAAGGATGTGTCAGGATCAATTTGGTCAGCCCTAGAACAGACTTCTTCCAAACCACTGGTTCTTAAATCTATTCTGTGTGCCTGGATCATATCAGCTGTAGCAGATGTTCCTCTGGGTTAATCTCAGTTAATATCACTTTTTCATACTGCAGCGACTGGTCTCCAATGCACTACCAAGTGTGCTGGTAGAGCCGAGAGGGAGCCACACGTTTTAGGCATCAGGTGGTGGCTGCAAGGATTGCCAGTCAGCCCTCAAGAAGACATCCCTGGTGAGGTGCAGACTGAGGCTGAGCTGCCTCTTGTTCCTGCTGAGAACATGTTTATCTGCAGGTTGTTAAGGCAGCGGGAGCCACTTGCATATCTCCTTCTCTACCGTTGAAGTGCTTCTGCTTTGGTGTCAGCTGCTGTGTGAGATTTGAGAGAGGCTCAGGGTCACTCCCCAGGGGAACTTGTAAGAGCAAGCTGTGCCGTGTTCCCTCAAACCAGGGAACATGCATCTGAAGTGTTAGCTCAGCTCAGCATTAGTGGAGAGGAACAGTTAGACTGGGAGACAGTCCCCTGAGAACACCACGTTTGTGAAAGGAGCAGGTTGGTCCTATCCTGTAGTGAGTGGGGACCATGCTGGCTGTCCTGTTCCAGGCAGCTCCACTGGACTGAGGAGGCAGAGAGGGAAAATAGACCACTAAGCACCTATGGAGAAGGGCAGCTCCAGCAGAAGAGTCTGAGGGGAGAGAAAAAGACTCAGTTTACAGCCCATTGATCTGGGTGCCTGCCTGAGATAAAGCACTGCTTCCAAGTCTTGTTCTGCTGGTTTTGGGTCTCGAGTGTTTCATCTCTCCCAGAGCCACCTCTCAGTGTCATGGAGGGGCTGACCTCCCGGGCTGTGGTGCCCTTCCTCTGTGTGACCTCCAGCTCTTGTGTTGGTGCAGTGATACCATCAGAGGGACGAGGGTTTCAGTGCTGGCTTCTGCAGCATGTTGCAACTCCCAGCACCTGTGGGCTGTCGGGGCAGCAAGGGCAGGTATTTCCTCCTGACAGGGAGGGAAAGGCCCTTGAGCACTGCGCCCAGGGAATGACTGAACCAAGATTTGGGATCTCTGCTTAGCCATGAGGGGAGACAAACCGTGAAGTTTAGTCTCCCATCCTCCTTTAGACTTGTGCTAGCAGCATCTCTTATTCCCTCTGATGTAGCTTGGGATGGTGAAGGAGTAAGTGCCTGGTGCTCCAAGATGCTTCCAAGTGACCTTTGTCAGAAACCTCCGACCTGTCCAGCGGTTTCCATATTCTCTATGTTGTATCTCAGGATCCACACAGCTCTGTGACCATTTGGGAAGTCTGATTTGAATATATAGGATAAATTAGACATCAAACTTGTGGTGCTGGGTGCACACAATACCCAGGTTATCAATGAAGCTTCCTAGACACCCATAATAATCTTGGCTATGACATAGCAATTAAGAGAAAAAGAGATCTGGCATTACTTCATGTATGCTTGTTTGTGCAGAAATCTCTACTGGCTTTCCAGTGAAAACAAAGCAGTTTCTTTTGTTTGCACACCTCACATTTTGTGGATAAATGAATCCTTTCAGTGTTTGCTTGTTTTGTTCCACAAATGCAAAGTAAAAGCACCCTCTAATTCCCTCCTACCTTTCTGGCTAAGCAGGCTCATGCTCACCTGAGAGCCACGAGACCTTGGCAGGAAGGTTGCACCCTTCAGCTGCCTCTGCTCCTTCTCCACTGACTCTCGCCCAGGGATCGCTGCCTTCTGCCAGGACCTTTCGGATTTGTGCTGGGAAGCAGCGCCCCAGCACAGCCAGCCTGGTACTGCATCCGCTGCTTTTCTGGCTCATCCTCTGCCCCGAAGGACCTGCTTCCCCGCAGAAAAACCTCTGTGCGTGTTTTCTCTGCTGCCAGTGGGACCTCCTTGCCGCAGGAGTAAAGTGACTGCAGCGAGCTGAGTGCCGCAGGGCTGCAGGGGCCTCGTGGCCACGGCGCAGCCCCCTTGTGAACGTGCTGATTGTTTGTCCTTCAGCTGAGGGAAACGGCATCGAGTCTGCTCCTCTCACTGGTGAGGCTTCTCTGCTGCATCGAGCCGTTCAAGCAGGACAGGCGTTGCAGGTCCTTCACAAAGCTGCTGTGTCTGATTTGTGGCAGAAAGCTCTTCCCTCACCCCTGTTTCTCTTGTTGCTGCGGTAAAGAACAGCTTTGCTTTCCAGCACTGCCTCGGACAAAACACTTGAGGGTCTTACAAGGTTTTGTTGGTTTTGGTGTGCTACTTCCTTGTCCTGCCTGGAGGATTTAGAGTTTTGCCCTGGGGCAAGCAATCTCCCTGTGCCCTTTCCACCCTCTCTTATCACTTCCTAAAGCAGGGCCCATCTCTGCAAACCCACGGGAGGGTGATGGGGAGCATGGGATGGAGAAGAGTTAATGTCACTGACGTAAAACTGAAGTGTCTCTCAGTGTTTATTTAGTATTTCACAAACTATAAACTGCTCTGCAGGGGTGCTGGAAGCAGAGATAAATGAGTAACTTAACAAAGATCCTTGTTGGTTTTGGTGGTTGTGTGAGAGCCCTCTTCTGCACAGGAAGCCGTGTTGCCACACAGCAGATAGCAGCTCTCCCCTGGGCTGGACATGGGTGTCTTGTGTACCATGGACCATTTCTGGTAATGACCTCTTCAGTGCAGAGACAGTGGTCAAATGTTTATTAGTGTATGGATCCAGAACCAAGCACATTCCAATGACATGGTCACATGCCTTTCTAGTGATCTGCAGTACTTGAAATCCAAGACACAGTGATGCACTAAGTTGAAAAACAAAGGATGCAAAGAACAAAAAAAAACTTGGAACCCTTAGGAAACACTTCTGGGGCTGAGCCCACCTGTTTGGGACAATGTATTCTCTCTATTTGTTGTCAATCCATGGTCCTGCCAAGCTTTCTGGTACCTGGAAACCTGTTTTCTGGAGAAAAACATCTCATCACGTCCTAAAATCTCATGGTTAACTCGTAACTACAGTGAAATGCAGTTGCACCCTGTGGCTGAAAGACAAAGAAAAGGAGCCATCTCCTCAAGCCCAGGACGAATACAGAAAACTTCTGTGGCCCAGAAGATGGTGCATGGGTTTAAGAAAGGAAAATGGGAAGGCAGGAAAAGAATTAGGAACAAAGAGAAAACAGAAACAGTAGCATTACATTCACACCAGTATGTCCTCTAGACTTTGCTGATCTGTCTTACAATTCTTTCAGGTAGTTTTTGAACCAGTTTAGACTATTGACTTTCACTTTGGACAGTGGCAGTGAGTTCCGCAGGCCAATGGTGGACGAAGAGGGTGAAAAAATGCTGGCTCCAGTGACCTCATTCAGGCAGCAGCCTCAGGACACATCACTGGGTGAAACAGCTCTTCCATTTCACACCCGCAGGCTCATAAATACAATTATTTTTTGCCTACTTCTTGTATTACAGGACAAACTGAAAAATCATTCCCTCTTCACATTCTTTGCTTCACTGCAGATCCCCACTGCAGATCCTTCACTGCAGATCCCCTTCAGTTGCTTCTTTTCAAGTGAAAGGGGCCTCCTCTCTCCTGCTGCTACAGCCATTTAAAATGTGTCACCGTGGAGTTCCATAGTTCTGAAGGGAAAAAAGAGCAATGGGATGGGTGAGACTGCAAGTGGATTCAAGATAGTGCCACATTATCAAAGTATATTGTGGCACAACTGGGTTTTCTTAACACCTTCTATTATCCTCCTGGCCTTTTTGGCCTCTGCAGGACACTGTGTAGGAGGAGGGAGAGCTATGCTGCACCCAGGCTACACAGTTCTGGGGAGACCCTTGGGGTTTACTGCCACAGTCTGATGGAACTGTAAGGGAAGCTTTGGCAGCTTGGGGAGCAGCAGTGTCTAAGGGCACAGAGCATTCTGCTCTAGGAAGACATTTGGGTGAGATTCACAAAGGGAAGCAGTTAAATCCTGAATGAAGCCTCTTTGGTTTGGGCTAAGGTAGGGGCTGAACGCAAGAGCTTGGATGGGAATCAAAAGCTCAAGTGTACCTCAGGCTCCTCCAGAGGCCTTGAGTAAAAGCTGCCATCCCAAATTGTCCTGTCTAGACTATTGCTGCCACAGCACAGCTTGGGCCAAAGAGTAAGGAGTCAGGAGTCTCAAATCACAAGTTACATTTGCATTTCTTTGCTTGTAAATGAAGTGTATTTGATAGGAAATTTCTAGGACAACAAGCATGGCTGTCTTACAGCGCAGTGTAACTGAACCCTCATACTCAGAAATCACAAGTAGAGCCCTCAAAAAACTCTTAGGCTTGGTATAAACTTGATATAACATGGTATCTTAGACTACGTATTTTGCACTGCATTTATTTGCTAATCATCCTTCAGATTTCAGGGGTCAAGCAGTTCAATATCTTTCTGAAACCCTATGGGCTACCAAGGTATTTCCTTTTTCTTTCTTTCTTTCTTTAAAATGCAAAGTGGTAGTCTCATATAATTGCTGGAGTTGCAGCTGTAAAAGGGAAGAATTGCTCTAAGAGCACTGTCACCATAGCCAGTGATGCTACAGACTGTTTTCTGGGAAGTGCTGGACTAGGCCCCTCTTCATCCTTCTGGGAAACCCAACTTCTCTTCCCGATTTTGTTTCATGACACTTCTCTTTTGTGTCTGAGCCTGAGTTTTCCACCCACCCCTAAAGCTGGTGACAGTGTCAGCCTGAGAGGTGGGGAGCCGCAATAGGCTCCAAGCAGGTGAGCAGACACCCCAGTCTATGTTCCCTGGCTCTGTCTTCTCTGGCACGAGGATGGACCCTTTCCTAAGGCATCCCTTGAAGCTGCCACATGGCTGTACTTTAGCCAGTATCGCTCCTGTCATTATGATGTGACCCTTCAGCCCAATACCCAGGGCAAGCGTGCGTCTGTCCAGGGCTCCTTCTCTGGAGCAAATAGAGCTGCGGCTCCACCTCCATCCCAGGGAGAGATCACCCTCTGGGAAGGACAGCTGAAGCTTCCCTGGTCATTCAGACAGCTGTCCTACTGTTCCCAACCCCTCCCCAGCCCCACAGCATGAGGAGTTTGTTTCCAGTTCCTCTGTGTAGCAGAGAGACTGAGGAGCACGGTGGGATGTGTTCTGTGGTCACACATGCTCAGCATCCTCTGCAAAGGGGCAGAGTGAGAAACTCAGAACAAAACCAAGGGCTTGAGGCTGGTCTCTCTGCAGACAGACAGACAGACCTGCAGTCTTGCAGAACAAAACTCTTCTCCCTGTCCTCTCAGTCAAACCCGAGCTTCCTCGCTCAGCTCAAACTTTCCTTTATACAGTCAGAGTGACCTCTCACCCGGGGCTTGCCTGCCCAATTTGTAAGCCCTTTAATAATGGTAATCCTTTATCCTACTTTGCACATCAAAACACAGGCAGGCTCCTCCCAAACAAGAGAACTTGGCAGATGAGCCGTGGGTAAAAAGCCCAGTAATTTATACAAATTATGCTGTTCAAAGGTGTCATTTCTCTTTCTCCCTAGCAGAAGGAAAAGATTCCTTCCCATCCAAATGTTGCAGAAGCAGTGTTTATAATTAATCACTGCAGTATTAGGTTTATCTAGGCACAAGACCACTCTGCCGTGGATGTACCGTGTACTGAAGGTGCAGCTGGCAAAGCCTCAGTGTGTCCCAGTGCCTCTCCAAGACCAAGGCCTGGAGAGGGGGTCCGGGTCAACTTTTCCCTTGTTGCAGCGTTGCCCGTGGTTGTCTGCAGTGCATCACGGCCCTTTGTAAGTGCTGTGGTTTGTTGCTCTCCAAAGGGAGCTCGTGCTTGCTGTGATTATGGAGCATCTCACACGAGAAGTCTCTAATCTGAGCTGAGGATTATCTAAGTGTCTGTGGCAAATTCTTCACGGAGAAAATTAAATCATTGTACATCATTGTTCCAGCTTCTCTTGGAGGTGATGGCTTCTGGTGTTATTGTGGAGGGGTGCAGTGAGCTTGTACACTTCACAGTCCCTCATGAGCCACAAATAAATAATGTCTGTGAGGGCTCCTTCCCTCCTGGGGGTGGAGGAGATGCAGGCAGAGCACGCAGGGGATGTGCTGTACCCTGCCCAGGACTGGGAAGGATTGTCACTGCAAACACGTGGGCCCTGCTGCACCGTCCATTGACACAGCCCGTCACGGCCACAGAGAACCTGCTGGCATCTTTTAGACCTATGTAAATCCTGGCGTTAATGAATTCAGCAGCTTCCTCTTGAAAACCTTTATTGGGTGACTTTCACACTGCCCCCACAGAGCCCTGTTCCTTGAAGTCAATGGGAGATCTGGGTGTGGTGAGAAGTCAAGATCAGACCTGTAAATCAGATGATAAAGAGAAGTGAATCAGTAGGAAATGCTTTTGGGGAGCAACATATTCCTCTCCCATCAATTAAAAGTGCAGGGAATGGCCCAGAAGGAGCTTCCCTCTGACACATAAGGGACTGTATTTCAACAGCATAATGTTCTGATGGGGCTTTCTGGTAGGCTGGGGACATAAAAGCACATTTGTGCCAAATACGTTGTTCAGGCCATCTAATAAAATCCCTTTCTGAAGAAGGATGTACAGATCTGTGTGGTTCTGCCCAGGATTTATTGAGACCACTTGTGCAGTCTTCACATATCCTGTGGCAGAGCCCAGTCCCCAGCAAATTGACGTGCTGTGTGCCATGGCCCAAAAATGTTTGATGTGGCTATTTAGGCTCAGCTCTAGGGAACATATTCTGCTGTGTCCAAATCTCCTAGGTACTCTGAAAGCCTCCCTTATTCACCGGCTCTTCCTGAAACATCTGTGGCCGCTCACTGTGAAATTATGTGCCACTTCTGTCCTCTTGGTTGCTGAGTTTATTTAATTAATGTTATTCCAGCTTTCTTCCTGACTTTCTTCTTCCTTCATTGTTTCATAAGCCAGTGGTACCTAGCCTTCTGTGGGTCATAAGTCATCAAAAGGTTGCCTCTGACATCATTGCAAATACAATAAAAATGCATGAAAACAAGCCTGAGCATGTGGAGAGCCCAAGTGGAGAGACAGAAAGGGCAAAGGAACGTGCCAGCTTTCAGTGCTGGCAGCTGCAGCGCTCCTGGTGCCGCGCTCAGGTGAGCTGTGCTGGCACAGGGTGACCCTCGGGCTTTGTCCCCGGAGGATGAGGTGGGCTTCCACCAAAACACAGACTGGGAAATGCAGCTGCCAGCGCTGGACATGACCACTCCCACTGTCTGTGCTCATGGGTTTCCTGTGGTACTCCCTTGCCCCTGCACCGTGGCTCTGCTTCTGCCACCACCCCATGCTGGCACCTTCCGAGCTTCTGGGGCACTGCTGGGAGCCGAGTGCCTCTTCCTGAGCTGTTTTGTCCTGTTGCTTCAATCTCGAACAGCAGCGGAGCTAATAAAAGAACTTTTGAGTGCTCTGCAGATGGAACATGTCATACTGGGAAAATCAATCCACAGATCTGCTCTTTGATGGAATCTAGCTGCAGGCAGATGCTTTCATGTGAAGCAGCATCTTCCCAGACAGATTATTTCCTTGCTCACATTGTGTACAGACGTGCAACTCCTGGCATAAGCAGCTTTGCGCTGCAGCACTTTTCTAAGCACAGCTAGAGTTCCTTCCTCATGCAGGCCCTTCCCTTTGGGGGTCTTTTGGAACGGCCAAAGGAGAAAACAGGCTGGCAGTGCGTCTGACTAGGTAAATGTAGGCCCAGGAATAACAAGTGGCAACACAGCAGGGGATTGCAGGAGAGCTACAGGCCCCCCTCCAGCCGGCCTCAGCACAGTGCACAAATATCTGGCGCGTCCAGTTGTCAGAAGAAAAGGCAGGAAGTCGGTCTGTCAGCATTTCCATCTCATTTCCTCAACATTTCTAAAGTGGAAAAAAAAAGTACAGCCACCTCCACAAGGAGCAAAATTATAAGGATCGACTGGGAGCTCTCGTCAGACAGCTGTGCAGAAATGGTCTGGAGTTCTCAGCAGATGAGACACACATTGAAACATGTTGTGATACTTTGTTCTGTTACTCAGTATTGCTTTTGTACCTAGAAACAGCATGAAACTCCCAAGGGGCCAAGTGTGCCACATGGCAAACTCCAAAGAACCTCCATAAACATAGAAAAGGTTCCCTTTATCCATACACTTCTGGTATTGTACACTGAAACCACGATAAACCCAACCTGTGAACTTGTTACATTGTTACTTGTAACATTTTTACAGACCAGGCAGGTGTTTCTTTTTAGTGAGATTGTGTTTGGTGTCCAACAGCTGAAACTAGAAATAGTAAATTGCTCCCTAATCTAACCTTGCGTGACTCAGGTACTTTCTTCCAGGTCTATTTGGTTTTTATCTCAATGTCAATTATTGGCTGTTAACAGCTTTCCACCAGACACTTCTAGCCAGGTCCAGGGTGAGCACAGGAAAATGCAGCGCAGTGAGGGCTTGTGAACTTTGAGACCTGAACTGACACAACCTCTTGCAGCACCTCCCCACCCCTTCTGCTTTTGTAACCCCCTCCTTTCCACCCATAGTTGTCCTAAACAAACCTTGTGGCAATATGAGAAGTCATGTATTTGCATGGAAAAGCAACACTGGAATGGTGCCAGTGTGTTCTGCCTTTGGTAGGACAAGCAAGTGGGTTTTGTCCTGTTAAAAAATAAAAAGTAATTTATTTTTTAACTTTTCTGCACTATTTTACACCTCATCACATGTTTTTCTCTCTCCCTTGCAACCTGCAGTTTTAGAAGCTGGCTTCCATCAGGAGCGGCCACTGTGCCTTTCCTGAACTCTGGCTCTGCTACACATCATGCATGAGAAGGATGGCTAAAGAAGGACAGGCACAGTGAAATTTCACTCAAAGTAGTTCATTCAGCCATCCCCGGATTTCCCTGTAAGTCTTGCTAAAATTTACTATTTGGCAGTTCTGGCTGTGGGGCACAGCACTATCTATCTATCTATCTATCTATCTATCTATCTATCTATCTATCTATCTATCTAATAGTCTGTCCATTTTTTCTACACAGCACTTCAGTGACTTCCTCATAGCAGATTGGTCTCTTATTTGTTCTGCTGTTCATTCTTCCAAAGTGCAGAAAGGTCATTCTGCCTCAGATCTCAGAGTTAATGGCAGACAAAAGGAAGTGGGTGTGAAGTGGCTTATATGTACACCGTGAAAAGCTGGTGCCCTTTCTATTTATAGCCCTGCTTGAACTTTCATTCATTTAGTTGCTATTTTGGTATGGCAAACATTCCATCTCCTGTGGAAAGTACGTTAGCAGTGCACGTGAGCAGGAGGGAAAACACATTGGTCGTGCGGGCAAATATTGAAAGGCCTGGAAACCAGGGCCATTCCCAGAAAGCATATAGAACCCAAGTGATACTGGAGGGAAGCTCGCTCATTCAGCTAACAGGCACAGCAGTGCTTTGAGGTGAGCCCAAACCTCTTATTGACCTCATGTCTTTTATTCCATTTTAAATCAAAGGAATGGGTAATGTATCCCTTCTCGGTGGCAGAGGTTTGATTAAAGGAACACTCTTGGTCACTTATCCCATGCTTTCTGGGTAGAGAGCTGGCTGATGAACACTAAAAAACCTCAGTGGGGCTTTCTAGTGCTGGCCAAGGGAGTTTCCTTAGCTGGTCAGTGTCTCACATCTGTCTGTTACAGAACTTTTTTGTTCTCACCTCCTTTTCTGTTTTTTATCTAATATGAACTGTACCCACCAATACAGACTGTGCACAAAGCCAAATGAAGCCCTTTGTGGATTTCACTGATGTTCACCTGCTGAACGGGTAAACAGTCTGGCCACAATTAAAGCAAACTGATGAAGGAAAATTCTGGGCATGGCCAGGGGTAGCCTGTACTTTGAGATCTTCCATGAGGCACGTGTGCAAGGAGACAGAAGGAAGGTTCATTATGAATTGGGAGTGCTTGGTGTGACAGCCTTTTTGTGGAAGGCTGTTAATAGTCAATAATTGACATTGAGATAAAAACCAAGAAACAGCTATCCTGTCCTGTTGATACCAGCCTAGTCCTGATGGATGCTGAGGACGCAGATGAAAATGGTATTTACTTCAAGCTGTTGGGTGTTGAACAAAAAAAGAAGTTGGATACACTCCGTGGTTTTGGCCCAGAGGAGCTGCTTTCTATGTAGTACAGGGAGGGTATGCCAGTCATTCCATGGGACAGGATGGGTGCGCTCAGTTCCTGTGACCACTGGAAACAGTGAAGCCACGAGTCTCATTTTGAAGAAAATGGAGAACCCGTTACTTTGACCTCCCTCTAATTGCACATGAGTTTATCTAAGGAGGTGGAAGGTCTTCCAGTAGATGGAATAATAAAAGAGAATTTCCCTAATCCTTCTCTGAATTTGGTTTGCAGAAGCAAAGGATTTTGCAAGCTGGTTGTTCAACAGGCATGGTGCTTTGCCTCTGTTCTGGGGTTAAGATCTGAGGGCAGCAGCAAGCCTTGAGGAGAGTCCTGTGACTATGAAGGAAGATGTGTGTATTGATATTGACATCTCCTCTGGCTTGAGTAATCCTGGACGTGGGGCGAGGTCATTCACACTTTCATGTGCTAGCCAGCAAGTTGGATTCTCACACCCTTATCTATTATACTGGCTAAGGCGTCGCTCTGTTTTCTCTTCTATCTGCATAACCAGGTGTTGAGCAACTGGAATGTCATTCCAGAAATTCTGACTGGCTTGGGTGTGTGCTCCTCGCAGGAATAACTTCTGGGAATCACTTCAGAGGGCCAAACAAGATGGCTTTCAAAAATTATGTTACTGTTCAGTGTGAATTTCAATGAATCACATCATTTTCCAAGCACCATCCCACTATTGCAGAGCAGGCTTCTCTGCCTGCTGTTTCAGAGGGTGATCCAGCTCCCAGGATCTGGATATGATGAATATGTGTGCTATTCACATAGTTATAATGTTTATTCATACTGCCTATATGTGCCAGCAGGGAATTAAGATTTATTTCATGTTTTCTGTTGTTTCAAATTTGTAGCAGCATTCTTCATCCTCTCACAGCCCTACGTGTTCATAGTTCAGCCTCATCTTTCATTTCACTCGGTTACAATCAGGACACATTCCCAACGGAAGTGACTCTGCAGCAGGCACAGAATCTGGGGGGGAGCAACCTTCAACACAGCCGAACACTGTTTCCTATGGTTCTGGGCAAAACCCTGGCCTCCAGAGCAAAAGGATGATCAGAGTGAGAGCAGGAAGGCTTGGCAAGCTAGGGGGCCGCCTCCTGAGGAGCCCTGATCTCAGGGGCACACCTGTGGCAGAATCCCCTGCCGGGGCCACAGTGAGGGCAGGCTCTGCCAGAGTGCAGGGCAGGATAAAGCCCACATCCCTCTGGGCACCACAGTGGCATCAGAGCCCCCCAGACAGGGGCAAGGTAGGGAGCATCCTCGAGCAGCCGAGGCTGTGTTGTGTGTAGTTAGTTGCTGCATGGTGTCGAGCTGGCACAGTCAGCTCAAGGGTCAGGACACAGACAAGTGTCTCCTGACCCACTTCTGTGTCCCAGCCACACCTTTGCTGGCAGGGAGCAGGAGGTAGAAAGCTGCTATAGAAACTCAGGGCTAAGTCCTGCTCGTGCATCCGGAGCTCCAGCGGCTGTTACCTGATGGCCCTGGGATCCAGCCAGCCTTGGATTTGAAATACGGTGCAAAGCTCCTTTGTCTAAAGCCAGTCAAGGGCATTTCACTGAGGCTATGGCAGGAGAAGAGAAGCAGGCCCTTAAGAAGGCACAGTTATTGTTCTCACAGCGAGCCAGCTGTGGGTGAGAGAGCTGCTCTGAGTTGTGGGAACTGACCAGAGCTGAGAGAAGTCAGCTCTGCACCTGTGTGCAGCACGCCAGGCTATAGCAGTTTCGGTAAAGGTTGAGGATTCCATTGTATCTCCGTGCTTCAAGGCTCCCTGAGGGTTTGAAGACATATTGCCATCCTTGATGCTTGAGCTCCCTTTCAGTTAGATGCAGTGACTGACCAAGGCCCTTCTGGACATCTCCTGAGGCTTCGCTCCTGAGGTTTTGCACAGAGAGCAATGACAACGTGAGCTCACACCTCCTTCCAGAGCATGGCTATTCATGCAGTGTTTAAGCAGAGAATTATGCTAGAATTGCATATAGAATAGCACAGCTTTTTGGTTTCTGGAAATTTGGCCGCTCCAGAGCATTTATAATCAAAGATAAATTCAGCTGGGATGGTAAGGAAAGCTGCCCATTAGAAACTTTGCCTGGCAATTGTACCTTGTGTAGCTGGGATATGTTCTTAGCTCACTGTACAACCACATTTCAGCTGTGCATTATGCAACTGCTATTAGCATTAATGAGTTACAAGGCTCATATACTGATACTGTTCCTAGAAACAGCCTGCTCAGGGATGCACTCCATTGGATTAGTTTAGAGAGGCAGATGGAGCAGAGAGGCCCTGTGTGCTTTGGTCCTCTGGCGGATACCTGGATCCAAACCCAGATAAGGGTCTGGTCTTCAGCTCTGGATTTCAAAGTAAAAAATAAAGCTGCTTCTGGAGTCAAATTTGGATTCTGGTTAGGAATAATGCTTCCCAAATTCTTGTGGTTTGATATCCAGCCTGATATAAGGATTGAGGGGACAAAAGCAACTATTTAAAACCTACTAACTAAAAATCACAATAAGATTCATCCCCAGACTATGAAGATAATCTACTATGGATACCTCATTCAATTCTTATTTTGAGTAAAATGAAAATGACTGTCATATTCTAACATTTCTGATACTGGTATATAGGAAATACACTTAGAAGAAGGCAGAAGGATCTGCAGAGGCTGTGAGTGCAGCTTTACCCATCTCTAATAGATCACTCAAGTCAAGAAATTAGCATTGATATCTAGCGCCTGAATTTCTTACTTGTTTTTGGGCTAGCAGAGTAAACCCCAGTTTTCTGGGGTTGGCAGGCATGAGGTTTGGGTCTCAGGTTTGTGTTGTCTCTCTGGAGGCTGTGCTTGCTCTCACCAAGGACTGTGTGCGTGCCCAGACTAGGCAGCGATGCAGCCATGGACTTAGCACACAAACTGCTACTGACTGAGCTGTGCAAAACACAAACCCCCTCAGCTACCCATCGAAAATCCTGGCCAAGGCTTGAGATTTGTGATCTGCTTGGATGGGGCACTTGCCATCGTGTTCCCTGGCAGCTGCGCAGGGCTTCCTTGGGAGCCTGGAGGAGGGCAGGGAGAAGATGGTCGGTGCAGTTGAAAGGCAGCCGGATCAAAGGCGGGTGATTAGCATCAGGACAGAGTGTCTGAGCACAGCCTTCCCCGGGTGGCACCCAGAGGTGGGTCACTCCTCTGTTTGCACGCAGCTGAGGGGCAGCCTGCGCGTGGGACACGCAGCAAACAGGCACAGGCAGGAGCCCAGGCCAGCCACGTGGCTGGGACCAGCAAGATCCACCGGAGATTCCCAGGACGCTCTTGGCCAAACACGAGAGCGGGAAATAGGAGCTGGGCTTCTCAAGCATGTAAACAGCAGGAACCACAGAGCAGCCACCCTTGCTCTGGAAAATGGCACTGCATTTTTGGGGCCAACAGCTGGCCAGATGCTCAAGCTTGAAAGGCAGTGACTCAAAGCCAGTACCAGCCTGGGATCCGCTGCCTTGCGTCGAAAAGCCACGACATCCTCAAAGCTGCCAGAGAGAGGTGCTGAGGGGAAAATTGCCCCATTGTCTGCATGCCAGGCTGCAGTGCTGAGCCTAATGCTGATCTGTGCATATGGATCAGGAAGAGCTTGGGTAAACTATTATTCCAGAGTAAACTGGGAACAAGGAAGATGTCTGCAGACTTCGTTCACGCGTTCTCACGGTGTTTTGCAAGGCTGAGCATTCCTGTTCCATGGCTAGACAGCAGAAGCACATTTAGCTGCGTACACATAACTTGGTCTGTGCCACCCAAGGACCCTGGGCTGTTTTGGGGTGTCTGTAGAGATTTGAGGAAGAAGGAATAGCCAGGGGAGTCTTTGAAACACCACAGCAGGTTAGGCACTTGGGGGGTCATGAAGGGCTGTCTGCCACATCATGCTGTAGGAGATGGGGCTTAGAGGAGACTCCCTGAGTATATCCACTGCTTCTTGCCTGTTCCCCTTGGGTTAGGAGAAGCATCTTTCAACAGCCCTGCTGTCAGCATGGCCCCCCAGGTCTGCCTTTCTCCAATGACCTGCTTTAGGCCCTATAGTGATAGTAGTCCTTCTAGACAGATACTTTGCTGGTATTGTAAACATGTTGTCAGCCTTAGCCACATTCTGTCACTGTTGGTGTCACCAACTGCTCCGCTTTAGGGGGGTCAGGGCTGGACCACTGCAGGGATGGAGGGAACTCTGCCCTTCATCACCACCTTCCCCAAAGCTGACTGCCAAAGCATTTAGTGGATACCCCATGATTTCCATACCTGGCACTCAATGTGAGGAGCCTATTCTGAGATGCAGCTTTGAGTTTTTCAACCTGTGGTGGCAATAGAGGGATCCCAGGCAAGTCCTACCACCCCTGTTAACGTCAGGCAGCTCTTCACAGAAGTCTCTTCCCTAAACCTTGCCCATTTCTTGAGTGTATGGTCTGGTACTATCACCACTCTAGGGCCTGAGCAAGTGAGCAAATAAGCCACTTGCTTAAACAGCATATGCCCTGTGACTAAGCAATCAGCTGCAATTTTGGAGTGAAGGTGTTTTAAAGATTAGGACGTGTTTGACTACACTGAACAAAGACAAGTGTCTCCTCACTCATGGACTTAGCACTTACAGAGCTGCATGTGGCAAATTCTTTTGCTTTGTGTCTCTTGTTTTCTCTTTCATGGTGATAACTGGGCATGAGCTTGTGGGTTTCCTTGTTTGTTTTTAAAGGCAGTGGACGGAGCTGGCAAAAGCTTTCAGTTTAGGAGCTCTGAGCCTATTGGTTTAGCTCTGAATAAGGGGATTATAAGGTCAGAAACACGGGGAAACCCTGTTCTGGTAGATCTTGTACGCATTCTTTCAGACTTGTTTTGGCATCTCTCCAAAAACAATGGTAAATTATGTAAGACACTGTGAGAGAATGGCAGGAGCATGAGTATACATCTGCCTTTGGGTGAGAGGGGAAAATATGCTTGCTATTTCTTTCAAGCTCGCTCAGGGGGAGAAAAAAGGCAGGCGGGCGTAATGCCGAGTACTGAGGCAGGTGTTGTCAGTATCCGCTGAGGAACCAGGATGCTTTCTCCCATGAGCAGTGGCTCCTCCTCTCATTTTCAGCCTGGCACTGCCTGAAACTGTGAGAGCTCTGGGAAAGCAGTCCAGTGTCATAGCTCAAAACCACCATGCTTAGAAACACCTTGGGTTTGCAGGGATGCAAAGGCCGAGGCTAGGATCAGCTAGGCCATTCCTGCTGTACCACGTCAAGAGGCTTCTGCCCCCGTCACTCATCCCTGTCCTACTCAGGTGGAGGATCCTTGTCCTCACCAAGCTGTTCCCTTGGGGCTGGTCCCTGTTCTTGGCTCTAGGAGGAGGCAGGCTGAAATCAGCCATTTCCTTCAGAGTCAGCAGCCTGTCTCACCTCTTCTGTGGTCAGATCCCACTCCCCTAGTTTCTCCTTCCACCTTCCTCGAAGAGTGAATGTTGACTTGCATGGTGAAGGTGTTCCCCTCTTTGGGGGCTTGTGAGTTATATCCCACATAAAACTCTGCTGGGTTCTGGTTTATGCCCAACCTGTCTCTGTCCCAAAACACAACTCTCATGGGTTCCATTTTCATCCCTGTACCAAATTGGCCCCCTAAAAAATAGGGAAATACTAAACACTACACTGCTCCCTCTTCTTGCTTGCCTTATGAACGAGAAGTGATTCTGGTGATCCAAACCTCTTCCAAATCGCCAAGCCCGTTCGTTTTGTCTTTTAAATTGCATTGGTCGTGCATAAAGATCCTTTGGAGCACACTGGAGTCAGAGAGGCAGTACCTCCTGGGCTGTCAGCTGCAGCCAGCCCACCCCTCAGTCATCCAGGAGGTCAGTGTCCTCTGTGCCCAGTGATCCCCCAGCACCTTTCTCAGGGTGACAGATCTCTGCAAAGCCAAGGTGAAGACTGCCACCTACTGAGTCCCCAGAGCTGGCTCTGGGGACATCTGGCTGTGCCTTTGAGGTTTCCCAGCTGGCACACTGCAGGGGAGGGAACTGGAGGGGAGGATCTCAGGGTCCCTCGGGTCTGAAGTTTTCACAAGTGGCATCATTCTCTTTGTCTGTATTTGTATTTAGACATATTGTGTTTGGATAGCAGGACTTTGGGATGAGTTTGCTCCATGCAGTGTTTTCTTTTAAGGAAGAATCACCTTCAAAAGCAAGCCAAGGGTGTTTCTCTATATTACATTCTCTATATTATTTCCCTGTTAATAGCATGGGGCTCCCCCAGGAGATATTGAAAACTGCTGCTGCTGGGAACAACTAAATTGGGTTTGGTGCCTGTCCATTCAGTGGGTAAATGTGGGGTGGGCGAACATGGTGTTAATTTCTACAGATAATTCAGTACTTCAGAGCCCACTGAAATAAAAAAAGACTTCAAGGGATGGACTGACTGTGTTTAGCAGCAGAGATTTAGCAACAGAAGTCTCTAATAGGAGTGGTACTAGAGGCCAGATTTACTAGAATCACATTCTTAAAGCAATTAAGATCCGATTGTATAATGAATGAATTGGAGATCACCACAAAGCTGCCAGTTTCCCACCCTTGATTCAAGTTCCTAAGACCTGGGATCATCTCGTTTAGGCATCTGTTGCAAGTACAATTTATCGTGCTGTTGCTGGGAGGATTATGATAAGGGAACAAAGCTGCAGAGTTAATTAATTAATGGAAGTCGGCAGTGGGTGGGGAGGTTTGGAGGCCACAGGGTTCTCTGTCTACCTTTCGCAGGGCTCTTGCTGCTCTGGAATGTGCTCCTGGCTGCTGCTGTGAGGTGGGATCAGCTTTGATGTGCAGTCACAGGCCTGCTCACAGCCAGTGGGTGTGTTAGCGCTCCCCTGTCAGGCTTGGTGGCAGCAGCAATTAAACCCCATTTCTGTAGGAGAGAGCCTGGAAATGAGAGAAGCCAACACCCCAAAATCTGCGTGACATGGCCTGCACTGGGCTCGCAGGGTGGCTGGAAGGGTCTTGGTCTGCAGCTCGCATCCACTGGGGGAAACGCGCCAGTGCTCTTTGTATTAACACAGTGTTCAGGAAAAGATTGCTTTCCTTCTCTATCCAGTGCCTGTTTTTAATCACTGATTGAGTACACCCAGATGAGTTTTACATTCAGATGAATGGGAAGTTTAGTCTGACTACCTGCTGACACAGGAAAGGCTGCAGAGCTCCAAGTGACAGCCCTGAAAGGGACTGATAGTGAGGTGCTGCCTTCAAAAACTTCAAACGTGTCCCTTTATCACAGTGTGATCCAAGGCATCACTCAGCAAGTTGCTACAGGTGTAAGTTATCATTTGAATACCAAGCACATTCCAATAACTGCCTCTGAAACCAGGGGAATACATTTCTCAATACTGGTCAGTGTTACATCCTTCCCCTTTTGAACAGATGGGAGAACTTTTTTGCTTAGCAGAGATGATGGTCCTGGGATCCTCTGCAAGTTCAGGGAACTGGCAGCAGTGTCTAGCAAGGAGAGATCAGCATTTAAATATGTGCCTGGTTGTTTAGAAAAAGAAACATGGAATATTTGCAAAAGATCCTGCAGAGACCTGCTTCCTCGCGAGTGCATATGGACTGGTTTACTCCCTGCTCCCTTCCAGAGCAGTCTCCTTGGATTCAAAGCTGAACTGACCAGGGAGGAAGCTACGTTGGATGGAACTGCAAGAGGACTGCAAGCTCGCCTCAGAGAGCCTGCCTGCTCCAACTCTAGACACCAATCCAGAGGAGACCTGGAATCATGAGTTCCTGGGGAGCAAGTCCTTTAAACAGGCATGGAGGGGACAGACAGACAGTAGAGCAGATAAGAGAACTGTAGGATAAAGCCTTTCTAAAGCTCAGCCCATGCTTCCTTCATTCTTGCTGTGATCCCAGTGTTTATGCAAACAGTGTGATAAGCCTCAAGGGGCTGAACCGGTTGGCGCTGCCATGAGCAGCTGTCAGCCCTGTCTGAGGCCACCACTGCTGCGGCAGCAGGAAGGTCAGTGTGGAACCCAGGGCTGCTCTCTCACTCCTGGCCTGTGCCGGCAGCACAAACCAGAGGCAAAGCCAGTGGAACTTTTCTGGTCTCCTGTTTTATTTACAAAGGCCAGGCAGCTCATCTCAGCTGCAAAGCACGGCTGAAAGAGGTCAAGAGAGGCATTTAGCTACAGCTTTATGTTAGGGACCACACCAGGCATGTAAAAAAATAAATTACTCGAAATACTGTCAAACTAGCAACACCTGGAAGTTCTTAGTTTAATACCTTGGAAAAGTTTGTATGGATTGTGCATCCATGCAGTTAATGCTATGCCAAATACTTTATCTCCTGCACCTCTTAAAATGTAGCGATGCCTGGAATAAAGCTGCCTGCTCATCTCAGCTAGGCTGCTTCAAACGTGGCCAGCAAGTCCTGGGCACCCAAGGCCTGCAAAGCCCTGGCCAGCATCCTCCGGCTCTAGAGGCAGGTTGGTGTGAAGTACCTCAGCAAGCAGCATCAGCTCTCCAGTGCTTGTCTGGAGAAGGTACTGGAGCCTTGCTTGCTCCTGCTGACACACGTGGAAACCCTTGAATTCCTGGAGCTTGCCACTAGAGGCAGATTTTCTGGATCAAGGATCTTGTCTGTTCTTCTTCCGATTTATGAATAGCAGAAATCAGCAGCATTCCAACTATGCATTTGGTGGGCGTAAAGGAATGACTCATTAGCTTAATGGAGAGTTATCTGGGCAATAAATGCATGAATAAGGATTGTGACAGTGAGTCACTGATTGTATGCCTCGGTAGAACAGATGCAGGTACCATTTTGCTAGGGATTGGTGTAGGGCAGAGTTCAAGATGGGTTCTGGGGAGGTAGGATGCTGTTTTCAGAGCTTAGCTAAAGACTTACACTGTAAGAAGGTAGTCAAGCTTCACTGGACTCACACTTCCCCAGCAGGGTCAGTCTCGCTGGATGGAAGGCTCTTGGAGCTGCTTAGCTAGGTGTGCCCTGCAGGACTATCCTCAGGATCCCCCAGACAAAGCCCAGTCTTGTCCAAAGCATGTCCAAAACAGAACCGGCTTCCATCAGACCCTCAGTGTTCGACCCTCTGTGAGCTTCAGAGCCCGGCACGAAGCTGAGAGTGGCTGTGTTTTGGTGTTGCCATAAGCCTGTCAGCACTGCTGGGACTTGTGCCTCTGCCACAGCCCTTGAGCGTTCCTAGGCTGTGCCCCTCGTGCCTGTGGCACCGCTGCACATAAAGCTTGTATGTGGTCCTGTAGCTGAGGGAAGGGCGCATCCCTGAAGGGATCCTGGGCAGGGATCTTCATCTGCGGGTTAGAGCTGACGTTTTGGCTCAGGAGGACCTTTTGTGCCTCATCTTGAACAACTGTAAACTCCACATCACAGCCTCAGTAGGGCTTTTGGGGTGACCCACAGTTTTGATGTCTGTTCCGAGGAAGAGGTTTGGAGAGGAGGGCTCCGCACGCCTGCCGAGGTGCCTCAGTTGAGATGTTCAGCAGTCATAAGATCCTAAGTCATTAGTGGCTCTTTAAAGCTCTGGCCTGGAATTTCTGATGGATGGTAGATGCCAGAAAGTGAAATTGCTCTTTTGATCAAATGAGTCCTCCCAGTGTGTGAGGGAGTTACAAAACTTCATTGGCACCATTACACAACAAACAGTTGCAGCTGGTTTGGGGAGAAGAGTCTCCACCCTGAAGTATGGTCTGTACCACTGCTCTGCTCACGTTTTTTCTAAGGACAGAACTGGATTTGCAGGTGCCGCTCTATGGGAGGCTGTACAGTAGTAGGGGCTGCAGCTGACCTGGCTCAGTCTGTGGGCCTTCTGAAAAGAGGGCAACCACACCTGGTGATGCAGATGTGGATGTAGCACTTCACTCCTGTGAGGTTACATGGTATTTCTTCGCTGAAGCTCACAGCTGCCTTCTACCACCCCATGTGTGACCAGGCCGGGGGGCTGGGATGTCTCCTACCGTGGTGCTGTTACCCAGAATCACCGTGCTCCCCACATGAACCCCATATCATTTACGGACGTCCTTCCCATCGTTCTCATCGGTGCAGCGACATCGCCTTGGAGGCTGATCTTCCCCCGAAGCCCCGAGCTCCTTGAACGGCGGCAGGGAGCGAACAGGCAGCACAATCCCCGTGCGACTCCGAGCGCAGCCGTTTGATGTGGCTCGCGTCCCCAGCCAGCCAGACTCCCACCCGCCACAGCCTCGGAGTAACAGGACAAACAAGCAGTACCAACACGGCAGCCCTGCCAGGTGTTTTGACACCAGGGAGCTGGGGGAGTTCACAGTGGAAAAACAAACAGCACCCCTTGGATAAAATACTTTTGTCCTCTGTCTAACGCCTCTGGGAAAGGCAGCGGACTGTCAGTCCAAAGGGCCACGAGAGTGTGAGGCCTTGGGAAGTGCTTGAAATCATATGGCCTCCTGGTGACAGCACACAGCAGTCCAGAGGCACATTGCTCAACCCTCCTGGCATCTTTCTAGATCTGGAGCGGCTCCTTTTCTGGGGCAGACCTGCCAAGGGTATCTAGCAAGGAAATGGCCAAGCTAATATGGGTAATTGGAGTGAATGCCTTCAATCCAACCTCAAAGTTCAGGTCAGCGTCTACATACAGCAGTCCTGTAAGTTGTGATGTTAGTGTAAATATCTAAGGAGTAAACTTTGCATACAGGCAGTCTGATTCTTCCCCTCTGTGCCACATCCATGCAAAATCCAGGGAGATCAGGGAGCACTTTTCTTTAGAGGACTTAATAAGTATTTTTGTGTAGGAATACAGGACTGGAAAGTAATTCAGTGCATCAAGTCCAGGCACTTGCATGGCAAACTAACGCCTTATGTAATCCAGTTAATTCATTTATCACGCTCCAGTTTGCAGCACTTAGTTTCCTGCCCCAGCTTCCCTGGCTGAAGGATCACGTCAGGATGTCAGTGTGCATCCCTGTTGAGTGCCTGCACACCTCTTACTCTCTGTTGGACTGGGTTTGGACATAAGTGTGGTCCTTAACATATTTCACATCACCTCGCTGGTTTATTATGGACTCATAATAAACCTCAGAACCTCAGAAAATTTGAGCTTAAGAGTTTGGAAATCCCCTCAGAAAAAAAACCAAAGAAATGAAGAAAAAGTATACAGGCCACAACGGCCTGTAAAATGTGACACTCATGCTTATCAGAGATTGCATTCCAGTTCTTCATTCTGTTTTTGTATCAGCCTCATACTTCAGAAATTAAAAAAGACTCATAGCAAAAAATGAAAATCCTTAATTTCTACCAAGCCAATAGCTGGTGAAGGCGAAACAGTTTCTGGCTGTTGTGGTACTTTGCATGAGGCTGTGCCATAAACAGCTTTTAGTCTCTGGGTGACAGCAGCCACCAAACAAGAACCTGCAAAGAAACATATCATTAATGTAAAATAAGCTTTTCCTGGTCCCCTGGGACTGTAAGCCTGAAAGCTGGGTAAATGTGGTTCTCACTTAGAGTTTTGAGTATAAGAGTAATGATCCCCTGAACAGTCCTTTTCTCCTCTCCAGATCTGATTTTCTAGCTGCTTTACGTCTGTCTTTCATGATGGTCCTTCTCCCCTTTGTTTGACAGATCATGAGCTAATTGTCTGCTAGACTCTTGGGACTGAAAACACAAAGGACAGGCAATGCTCTTTTTTTGGCAATTATTTGGGAAGGTTTCTTTTTGTTGTTTTTCGGCGGTGGTGGTTTTTTTACGCGTCTTTGTGTACCACAAGAGACGTTGTGGTTTGTCATTGTAGGATCTTGTTGTTCCTCACTCCTCAAAGAAACAGCGATAACATCAGCAGACTGCTAGGGAGCAACAGCATTTGATGTCTGCCACAGGGCTGGTTGTGAGTCAGGGTACAGCTCTCCTGGAAGTCCCTACAGAGGTCCCCGCTCCTCCCCATGAGGATCAGAGCAGCTGTTTTGTTCTTTTCTGAGATCCCAGGACCAAGGAGTGTTTGGCGTGAGGAGCGAGCAGCGCAGGGACAAGTCATTTGTTTGTGCACACAGCTGCAGAGCCACGCCATGGCAGAGCTGATTACGGGTTCCCATCCAGCTGCTGGTCAAGTGCGCATTCTCCACTCAGGGTAAGGCTTCCTTGTGGGATCCAGAGTGAGTCCAGCAGACAGGCTCCCGTCCGCAGACAAGCCCATTTCATTCACCCCTCTGCCCTTTCTCATGTGCCACGGAGAAGCCAGGAGAAGGAGAGGGAGAGAACGAGAGAGAGGGAAAGCCACTGCTTGTGTTGTGAGCGTGTCCCAAAATTTGTAGCAAACCCCAAGAACTTCAGGCTTCTCTTGGAGTCAGTCAGGCTCCTCTCTACTGAGGTTGGTGGGCACACATCAGCCCTACAGTAGCAGATGTAAAATAAAAATCAGGGCCCAAGTCTGAGGATCAGCACCCTTCCCGGAGGGAAAAAAAAAAAAAAGAGCTCTCCCAATGCTACGCCCTTCCTCTCCAACCTCTCCCCTAAAACCAGGTTACCCAATTCCAACATGATTTACCTCACAGCTGCCACTTTGAAATGCTTTCCTCCTGTCATCCTTGTCTACCCCTCACTATTAACCGCTCTGTCACATGCCTTGCATTGCATGACTTAATCGTTTGAGACTTTGGACTCGATTTGCATATATAAACAAATAAAGAAATACACACCTGCAGTTGCCGTGGCCAGCTGGCAACTGCCTGAGCAGTACCTGCATTCCTAGATCATGACATTAAACAGGGACACAGATGGGACTTGCATGAAGTGCTCCTCACTGAGAGCCATTGGCAGCATCCAGTGCTTGCTCCCTGTGGGCCCACTCCCACGAAATCCAAATCCAGCCAGGTCTGTGCCTTCTTGTGCAAGAAGTTTGCATCTGCTCCAACACACAGCCCAGGAAATCCAGCCAGTGGTGAGGGAGTGGTTGGGAATCTCCATGCAGGAACTGAGATGCAGCTGTATCCTGTCATACACAGAGGTAGCACACCAGGCCTGGTCCTGAAACCTCTCTGTCTTGCAGTGGAAAAGGAGAATTGCAAGGGCACGATGAGGAAACAGATTGATGTCAATCCCTGACTTCCATGGAATAATCAGCAAACCTCCCTTTGCCTTCTGCATGTGAGCAAAAGATGGAAGCCCCCATACAGCTTGTCACCGCCGTGGGCACTGCAGAATGTCCTGGTAGTTTAGTTTCATGTGAAAATGTCAAAGCTTAGCTCCCATCTTGAAAATTTTGGCCAAAATAGTTCCTGATATTATAGACCCCAGCTGAAGGTGGCTCAGAGAAACCCAAAAATTCTGGATACCTATTGATATGACAGAATGCAGACAGTTCTTCCTTTATGTCCTACTGGAAAGGAAAATGTACTCAAAGCCCTGCTTTGTCTCAAGGGCACATTAAATGCTCAGCCCTCCCTGCTGAGGGATTTTGGATAGGACATGTGAGGAGCTAAGGTTAATAAATGGTCAAACATGGTTTTAACAGTTGACATTTCTTGGCATTGCGTGAAAGCCATTGGTAGCTCCTGCGCCAGGAGTGAGAATACCCACACGTTTTAAGTCAGGCATGTGTTTAAACACTTGAGTCAATTAAAACTCCAGGGCAGCGCAAGTTTCATTAATAATGATCCAGTGTTTCACCACAGGATACTCTAATTGTTCCTTGTGGGGATCCCAGGCACAGAAGATTAACCTTTTAAGAAGCTGAAATGATAACTTTCAAAGCACTACTCAAAATGATAATGAATTGCCTGTTCATCCTGTAGACTTTGATGACAGCAACCAGAACAATGCACTTGGGGTAGCTGGTTTGGGGGGCAGACTTCCCCTGGATCACAACAAATTTTTGGATAACAATTTATCACGGCCTAGTATGTCATGATACCTCACTTTTCCAATTCAATATTCATAAGACCCTTGGGAACTTTGCAACCCAATAATTAAGCCTCTCTTCTCTGTTGGGAAATAAGCAGGTAGGAGCAGCACAGCATCTCAGCATAAGCCAGGAAAAACCCAGATGATTGATGTGATTTGGGAAATCCCATGTTTAGATGGCCTTGGTGCCTAGTCCCAGGAGGCAGCTCGAAACTTTATCCAACGTGGGCCTCCATGCCACGTGCTAACTCTGCAGGAGGCACTGCCTGTGGAATCAAAACAGCAAATTAAAGCAACAGAGATCACCCAGAGAGATCAAGACCGTGTCAGAGACACCTGAGGAACACTCTGTAAGTCAGGATTCGTTCTCTTCACCTAACCCAGAGCCACCCTGGCCTTCTCTCCACACTCTGCCCCTTGTGACTCAAACACCTTTAGCCAGGAGCCATGCAGGACAGATGTCTGGAGCCAGTGTGCAACCACACAAGAGACCAGTGTGTGGAACCCATGGAGCGCTCACCGACCCATGGCACCCAGAGAACACTTGGTGTGGCGACAGCTGGAGCTTAGCATCTTAGCAAAGTAATTACCTCTTTCCAAAATTCAGGATAAACTCGTGATAGAAGCTGATAGGAGCCTGTGTGACAGAAAGCAGATGAGGAGACAGATGGAGCCTAGGTGAAGGGTGATTGTGGGATATACTCGGAGGGGTTGGCAAATGGTACCTTTCCATGTGCTGGTCCGCCCTGAATGAAGAGGCTTTCCTGGCCAGCCCTCTTTAGGATCTAGCTTTATGGCGGGCAAGGCCAGGAGCAGTTGAATCAGAAGCTGTCTCTGGAGCACTTGGGCTGCATCCAGCGGAGGAGCAGCTGCCTGCTGGGGTGCTCATAAAGGGAGGGGCAGCCCCTGGAAGCAGCACCAGCAGCACCTCGGCGTGTCAGCACAAAGCACTCGGGCACCTGGCTCTGTTGACTCAACTGTGACAGCAGACGTGCCCCTGTGCACTGAGAACCGCTGTGGGGATCAGGCCCCTAAGGCCAGGGGTTGCTGTCCCCAGGGCCACCCTGCCTGCTCCCATCCCTGCCAGGCAGGAGCCTGGATGGATGCCGGGTGCTGCACGGGGCTCCGCCTGGGACAGGGCTGCAGCACCGGAGCAGAGATGTTATCCCGGGGCAGGTTAAAGCCGGACAGAAAGTCAGCATTAAAGACAGATCCAAAGATAAAAAAGCTCAGATTTCCATCGATTTGCTTTGCCACATCATTCACAAAAGCACTTTGATCTTGACTCATCTGTTGCTATAATTACTGAGCCACGGTTGATGCAAACACACTTCCCACTGCGGCTGGGTCACTGCAGCGAGGGCTCTCTTGCTGCAGCACTGACCCAATCCTGTGTTCCCGTTCCTTCTCTCCTCAAAGGGCTCCACACTCAGGGATTTCTTTTCTTTGGCGGTCAGAACTTGCTGACTGGCAGTCAGTTAGCTCTCTGCCGTGTGCATGGAGCAGTCACCATGGGAAGAGGCTCTGGTACAAGGGCGGGCTGCAGAGAGAGCTCGTCGCGGGCAGACGAGATGCTGAGCCGTGCCTGGGGGTAGCTCAGGATCAGACAGTTGGGGTGCTTATCTGTGGGTGATCACTTCTACCTTTTGATGTTCCCCGGCTGCTGTTTGGACAAGCCCATTCGGGAGCTGTTCCAGAAAAGCAGCTCCGCTTTACGGTTTTAGCAGAGTAAGGCAGGATCTGATCCTTGATGTAAACACGTCTTCAATAAAACAGGTGCATTTTATCTTCTGCAGTTCCCTGCCTCCAGCAGCCAGGTCAGTCCTGTGCACCTCCCGCTGCTCCCTCTGCTCCCTCTGCCTGTGTATGGCATTCCCAGGGACAGGCCACAGCTTGCCAAAGGTTCCTTTGATGCTGCGTGCGCAGGCTGCAGAGGATGAGTCGATGCTGAGGACAAAGTGCTGCTTCATGGAAAAGGGAAATCACTGGGAGCAGGCGTGACAAGAGAAGAAGCCCCTAACTTCCTGGGGACAAGAGGGAAAAGAGGGACTTTAAAGATGGTGTCTCCCCTGAACTTGCTTGCAGACATGCAGGGGCAGTTGGGATGCCACTGCCTTCCTCCAGTCTGGTGGGTGACATCCCACCCGTTTTAAGTGAGAAGCTGCCTTGGTCCTACGTGAGCTTTCTACCCTTTCTTTCTTTTCAAGCCAGTAGCAGGAATGACCTCAGAGGCCCTGAGTCATGGACAGCCACATCAGCCCAAACCTGTGCCCTCTGGTCTTTAAAAAACTCTTCCTAGAGCAGGTCTCTCTTCCATATTTAAAGGCCCATTGAACCAAGTAAGCCATTGCCAGTTGGACAGGACTTTTTATTCCTTTACCAGTTTGCACTTTGCCATATCAGTGATTTCCATTTTCACTTACCTGTCCTTCTCATGCACGGAGTTCCTCTTGCTCCTGGGGCAGTTACAGTCAGCTTCCATATCTTAGCAGTTGCCACACGGTGATTTGACTTACACAACGTAACAAGTAGCACACAGGAAATGAGAGGAGAAAATATTTATGGGAAATGGAATTTTTGAGGAGCAGGCCACTTAGTGAAGTTTGCCTCAGATGCTCTGCTTGGAGGTTCTTTTGCTTATACGCCACATAATTTCTTAGGCAGGGGATGGAGTCATTTCCCTGTATATGTAACTGTAAGTTCTTTACGATAGAACCACAGAAGGGGGTCAAATAGAAATGCTGACTTGAAAGGCTAAGATTTCAGGAGCTGAAGATCAGCGTGGGAAGTTCTAAGTTAAGCATTGCTCTTGCAGTGGTGATACAAATTTAAACAAGAGGAGCCTTTTCCAGGTTTCTTTTGCAATGGATCAAAATCTGACTGGCTCGTTCCAGTAGGTCACAGTCCAGAAAGCCTGCAGCTTGTCCCAGGCCTCCGGACACCCTTGACATCCTCAGCCCTGAGCACCAGCGGTGCCCAGGCTGGGTGCATCTGCTCATCAGCCAGCCTTTTGGCTTCCCAACCACACCCTTGTGCAGGGCATTCTCCCTCTTTCTCGCCTTCAAGCTTCCTTCACAGAGGGACTGCTCCCCTTCCCTTATCATAACTCCAAAGGATATACTTGTAATTTTTATTGATTTCTTTGTGTTGAGATTTGCTTTCAGAGTTATGTTTATTACCATCTCATATCCTTTATGCAATACATCACTACTTTTTTGACAAAAAAGGTATTGTCACCAGTGTCAAATTGAAACACACTTCTGTTATGGCAACAAAGCAATTGCATTGTTGAGACAGCAAGTTCATGTTCTTTAGGATTCCTGTTCCATTGGAAATTGACAGCTCTGGAGTCTTGCTCCTGCCCAACCATGGAAAAAGCTACAAAGTACTGCTGATTGATGATGTGACTATTGATACAAATCATTCCCTAGATAATGGGAGGTGCTTTCTGGAGACCTCTCATACCTGAGCATAACTGAGTGTTAGCATCACTGATCTACTGAGGCGTTCCAAGGTACATCTGACCTCTGTCCCATCAGCCTGGTTACCAGCTCCTGGGTGGGAATGCAAGTGGAAAAGTACTGCCGAGGTGGACTTCCCTCGCCTCCACCTCAACAGCCAATGACATGGCATAGCATGCCTGGTATCCTGCATTTCCCAAGCATCCTCTGTGCTAGGGAGGGAGCTCTGCGCTGGCTGCAATAGATGGAGCTGATAAGGTGTGCCCACGGCACCTACTGGGAGTAGGTCACACGAGGCATGGCTCAAGATGGCAGCACCAGGAATTCCGTCATGTCTGGTTGATCCGCCTTGATTGCAGAGACGATCAAAGCATCCATAAATAGTTTAAGTCACCTGTCCCCTTGTGAAGGACTGGCAGGAATACTGGGGTTTAGGTCACAAAACAAGCAATTATGTGCCAAGAGGAAATTGCCCAAATATTCGCAGTGCATTGTTGCTTTTCTTCAGTTCAGCTTCGTGGTGCGTCAGTTTCAAAGGGTCAGTCATATTTCCAGAAGACACACGTTTCTGAACTGCACTGTGTGTCCCGTTAAACCAGGGTGTGCCCTGAAATCCTGCAATCTGAGCCTGACCCTGGGGAATGTGGTGGGTGTGGGGACAGCAGGCCAGGAGCCCCTGGGTGCCCTCCCTAACGCCTGACTTTCCTCGCATGTGGTCGCTGCTCTGCCCTGGGAAGCAGCCCAGCTTTCTCAGGCTGCCGAGGAGCCAAGCCCCCTGCAGCCCGCAGTAGTCCTGCTTCTGAAACAAGTCATACTGACTGCGAGAGAGGTGAGAAGCAGCCCGCTCTGAGCCCCCTCCCCGCAGCTTTCTTGTGTTTCATGAGGCTTTTCTGGTAGGAAACAAAGGAAAGAGAAGCCCACCCGTGGGGAGAGTCCTGATGTCAGGAAGGAAGTGATTAGATGGTGACATTCAGAGCTCCAGTAGCCAGCCTTTCCCTACCAAAAGGAAGTGCTCCTGCTTTGAAGTTTATTTGGAAAGCTTTAAAAATACTTACTAATTGAGGAACACTTTGCAATGTAAATATGCTCCCTTGGTACACTAAGAATTAGATAACAAGCTCATAGCTCTTTTAGGAGCACAGCTTGTCACCGCCAGAGCCTCTCTCGAAGGCCTTGGGTTATCCTTTTCCCCTCATTCACAGTGAGTGGTTTCTGAGCTGAAACAATGCCACGTGCAAGTGTGTATGCTGGGTGTCTCTCTGACCAGTCTAGTGTCCCATCTGCAGCAACAAAGAGCTCCAAAGGGGCCTGAGGGAGTTGGTGCTGATCTGGAGCTGGGAGCCGTGGCAGTGTCTCCATGAGGACACGCAGGTCACGTAGCACACCAAACCGTGTTGGAGCCACGTGCCAGACGGGAGAAGGTCCCACAAAGTGTAAGCGATGGATTGTTTCTGCGAGATAAATGTGTGTAGAGTTGGCTGGAGCCAGTGTGACCTAACGGGGGCATGCTCGGGCAGGGGAGGGGTGGGAATAGGGAAATCAAAAATTGACTGCTCAAAGTGATGGGTGGGGGTTGAGAAAGGGTGTGCTGCTCAAGCAGAGATTCAGGCCTAGAGAAAGGCATGCCAGGGAGTAAAGTATGGGCCTGTTGTCCCAGCCAGCTTCCTCCTTGTGAGCCTTGTCCGTATTTGCCTTATCTGTAAAATACCCACCTCTAGGTGTTGCCCTGTAATCTTTCCAGCTTTTGGATAGCTGTGGAGGAATAGTAAAGGTGGGAGCAAACATGTTTTATGTAAGCCGCAGTCCTAGAGGCATCCCGGTCTGGTTCTAGCAATAAATTTAGTGTTCCTTGCAGCTCACAGACCTAATTTCCTTTGCACATCCCTCAGCCAGCCCTGAGTGCCCCGTGTCAGGCTGTGACCCAGCTGTACGGAGAGACTGGCTGGCAGCAGTGCTCCTTTGACACTTGCATCATGCTGCAGTGATTCAGGGGGGTCAGGAGCAGGTCTGCAGCATGCAGAGAACCTACTCCTCAGAGGAAACCAGTCACAGGAGATAGCAAGGGCTGGTTTTCGCTCATTTGATAATGCCACTGTAGAACTAAGAATGAACGTCATGCACAGCCAGTCATTTGCAAATAATCAATCTAAAGTAAATCATCCAGTTGCTTTTCCTTCAGGTGTAGACAACTTCCAGGTCCTGGCTGGGTGGGGGATTTCCTGTCTGCGTTTGGTTTGTACCTTTTCCAAGGCCTGCGGTTTGCCAGCTGGTTCATGCCTCCCATTAACACCTGCTGCATGTTTAACTCATTCCTAATTTTATGGCTGGGGCCTGCCTTCTGCAACTGGCAGAATCTATCCTGGCAGCTGAGTCTGTCTGTGCCTTCCTCTGCCTGCTGTGAAGCCAGAGGGTTTGCTCAGTTTTGTTTTGCCAAAATTTACCTTGAGAATATAGAAAGGGAAACCAAATAGGAAGAAGGGGAGCAACACGGAAGCACAGCTTCCAAGTTTTCTCTGTTCAGCTGCCAGCAGGCCATGCAGAGCCGCGCATTCCTCTTGAGTTTTCTTTGCCCCTTGGTCTCTTGGTCTGACACCGTTTTGAGAGAGAAGCCATCTGAAATGGGGATTTTCACCGCTTTCTTTCTTTCCTGAGGAATCTCAAACTTGGGGGGTTCTTTGGGGGCCTAGAGAGGTGCAAGACATACACACGCACCCGTGGAAATCTGCCCGGAAAGCCACCGAGATGCAGGGAGAACCTGAGTGTGGGCTCCTCTGGCAGGTCCGGGTTACAGGCCCCAGCTGTGAGCAGAGAGCTGAGGCAGCTGCAGGGCTCCAGCCAGCTCACACGCGTTGCTGGAGGTCGGGCACAGCAGGCACCTGCAGCACGTGTTTGCCAGCAGCCTCCAAGGAAAGCAGTACTGCTTTCCACTGCTGGCAGAGGCGACTGCACCTTAGGAGGGGCTTTGGGAAACAGCTGCTGTCCATCTGTCATCTTCTCAGAAGTGGGCAGGTGTGCTACATCATCCATCCTGTTATCCTGACACTTCATTTGGGACATTCTTCAGGGTAATACAGTAAAAAGAAATGTAAAAATCTGCAACTAACAGGTATTTGTAGGCAGGTTAAACGGTGTGTACCTGAGAAGCACATATTTTGGCTAATGTCCTGTTGCATTCCCAAGCAACAGGGAAGAAGGAATATGACAGTCACGTTATCTGCTGAATCAGAAGTCTGCTCCTCTGATGAGGAGCTGGGAGCACCACCAGGAACATTCAAACAGGAGCTGAAGGTTGAAGAAAATTTCCTCATAGCCACCCCATTGTAAAAGCTGCGTTGCAAGGGTAAAAGCAGAAATGGAGGGGAAATTTCTCCCTTGTTCCTTTCTGCCCTCTGTTGGGGTCAAAGCAGGAGATTTCTAGAGCAAAGGGCAGAGTGACTCAAGTGTACATGAAACTTTGCCGGGAAATGGTCTCAAGTCCCTCAATACTGACATCAGAGCACTTCACCCCGAGCACCGGGCCCCGCTCACGCCCTCACGCGCTCTGTGTGCAGGGCAGGGGCACTCGACTTTGGGTGGCCAGGTCAGATTGGAGGGATGATGCAACCAGCCCCAGAGTGCACAGCCAGTACTCAGCTTCAGCTAAAGGGCACCTGACAGAGCTGCACACAGTGCAGACGCTGCTGTGGACTTGCAGAGCACATGATCAATGAGGGCCAGTGGCAGCCTCTGGGGCTGCCTCTTTCCCTCTCACAGGAAGGGGAGCCTCTTGCTGGGTGCTGCCAGCGTGAGCAGGGAGCAGAGGGGTACCTGCAGCTGAGGGTGCTCAGAGCAGAAGCCTTGCATCACTTGCCCAACAGTTGCCCCTGTCGTTCCCAGCGGAGCTCATAGCGTGTGAGATAACATCGGCTGCAGACAGCTGATGACAAGGTGAGTGTAGGTGTCTAAGAGGTTTTAAAGAAAACAACAGAGAAAGTTTGTTCTTATCCAAGCGGATTTCCTGGAGAGATGAGTGAGCCTGGCATGTTTCCACTCTGCCTTTGGCATATGCCTGTACATCTGGCAGGCTGACACAACCTCATTCATTTCTACTGAGAAAGGAGCAGTTGCCCTTAAAAGTACCGTGTTAGAGCCTGCTGCGTCCCTGCCTCTGCTGCAGCAGCTCCTGGTCTTGTGCCCCCTCTGGGGCAGCTCAGTGGGACGGAGCAGGGAAGAACTAACTTCCATGGAGAGCATCTTGCTGCCGTCACCTTGGCATGCCCTGCCTGCTGTCTTCACTCGCTGCTTTGTGCCAAAACTGTCTCCTACCACGAGCAGATCCCGTAAGTCAGACCCTTGGTAACTCCTCGTATTCCTGTGCTCGTTTGTGGTTGTGACAGGCCACACAAGCCCTTTGCCCTTTTGCTCATCACCAGGCATCCAGATAGGTCTTCTTTGCTTTAGCCACCTCAGGAAATGTTTTTCCTTTGTTTTAAATAAACTTATGTCCTGACACTGAGCCAGCTGCTGGAACTATTTTAGGATGAAGATTACCAGGATTAGATAGCAGGAGAGTAAGTTGTATTATAGCTGTTTCTGACAGGCCTGTTGAAAACCAAAAGCAGCCGCCTAGTTCGCTTGGAAACCATTCCCCTGATGTAAACGGCTGCATCCCGAGGCGTTCATTCCAGCCTGCAGCCGGCTGGGTTTGGTCCATCCGTGAGTAAACCCTGACATCTGGTGGCCACACTAGAGCTTGGCAAGCTTGGACACCTGGATCCCAGCTTCCCAGGATCAGTGTGGCGCGTGGTGATGGACACAGAAATATGCCGGGGTATAAACAAGGGCTAAATGATTACCTTGGCAGCTTTCTCCCTCCCGGCTGCACACATGTCCCCGAGCCACCGGGAGAAGAATGCAGCCTGGGGCAAACCTGCTGGTCTGGTCTCCGTTTAGGAAATCTGGGATCAGCATGATTGAGAAGGACATAAGCACCAGCTCTGTCTTTGGCCCCAGCGTGGCTCCAGTGCAAGCCAAGAAGCCCAAGAGCAAGCTGGTTTCCTGATGTGGATGCTGAACTTGCCTTCCTCGGGCTCACCACATGGCTCCCTGGTGAAAGACAGGGTATTCAGAATTTCCTGCCTTGCCTATAGCCCTGCTGCACCTGACAGCTCAGGAGCTGTCAGGGAAGCTCTAGGAGTCCCTCTGTGGAGGTGAAACTCAGATGAGAGCCTTCTCACTCTTGTCTTAGATGCTCTCAAGCATCCCTTAGTTGTAGGAGTGCAGAGCCAGGCACACACCTGTGCTGCTTTGCTCGTTTTCATGGGGACATTTTGAGACACAGCCAGGGGCTCACATAAAAGCCAGGCTGTTCTGCCCTTGTCTAAATGGAGGCCCAGCAAGAGAGGAGTCAGCCGTGGCTCACCGCTGCAGCGTGGGGCTGGTGCTGTGAGCAGTGTGCTCAGTGCCAGCCGCTGAGAAGCACGTCTGTCTCTGCCCCGTGTGTCACGTAGCCTGGCCATCCCGTCCCACAGAGATGGGATCTGGCTGCAGGGGCTGCCCTGCTGACACGGGCTGGGGGGTCCCCCTGCGCTGTGCCTCAGGTCTCACCATCAGCAGGGCTAAGTCAGTTTTCTTGCTGCTGAGCTCATCTGTCACTTGCTGTCCCAGGGTTGCTCTGAGGCCACTCTGTAACACCAACCCCGGAGCACATTTTTTCTCAAGCCCCTTCCCGTGTGCAGAGGCAGCAGCCCGAAGAGCCACATCCCTTCTTGATTGGCACTACTGATTGCAGTGTTTCCCTGCAGGCAGGACGGCTGGCTGCCCTGGGGTCTGCTACAACACGTGCTGCCTGCCAGCAGCGTTAATGACCCCTGACTGTCCCCTCCGTGCCCAGCAGGACACTTGAGCCTGAAGGCACAACACTGCACCAATGGTATTTTCAGCCTTGGCCTGACCTTCACATCAGCCTCAGCTGATGCCATTGCATCACCACGTGCTCCCGGTAGGATGTCCTTTATCGAGAACAGTGTCATAAGGTTATTGGTTTCTTATAGAGGTGATAGGACACGATCACAAGCTTGTTCAGACCCAATTCTTGTTTCTGAAATGTCATTTCAAACAAATATCATGTTCTAGCCCCTGCCTCATGGAGAAAAGGAGCTGGATATGTACTGTAAAATCCAGAGCCTGCACAGCAGAGCTACAAAATTAGCAAAGAGCAGCTTGGAAGTACTACAACTACATGTCTAGTGACAGATTCACCACCTGCCTCCACAGACAGGGCCTGTGGGTTTTCAAAAGTCATTTCAGCTGGATCAGCATAGCAGGTGAGCACGGGGACTCGAGCTGTAGGAGCCCCTTCCCTGCAGCCATTTCTGCAGAGCTACGCTTTGGGGCTGTTCCGTGCCTGTGTTCCAGCGGTGCCACGCGGCTGTGAGGTACCAATGGGCCAAGTGGCACGCCAGTCACACCTTCAGCAGCAGCTGAGAGGGGCAGGGAGCTAATTAGCAACCTATTGCGCTTCTCTTCCCACAGCAGAGTTTGGCTTTAGAAGCCAAGCGCAAACCTGGCCCCTCACAGGGGCTCTGCCCTTGTTTGATGGCAGCTGTCCTTCTGCTGCTGTCCATGTGCACATAAATGCACAAAGCTGGGGTAGCCCAGTCAGCATGCTATTTAAAGGAGGCACTGCCTGCTGAACACTTGGGCACTCGTGAGGAACAGGAGGAAAGGTCCTGATTCTCCTCCAGGCCTCTTAGGGGCTAAGCGAGGAAGCCTGCAATAGCACAATAGCAAATGACACTGCAGGTGGCATGGGGGCCCCTCACCTATCCCAAGGGGTGTTTGCCAGTATTAAATCCCCCTCAACCACCACTCATGGCACTCACCTGAGTGCCACACGTGCTGGGGCTGATTGGCTGGCAACCAGTTTCCCCCTCAATTAGTCCCCAGTCTCTCCCCATTCAACCTTCTCCTCATTGCTATGGTTTAAAGAAAGGGAGACAATCTTTCTAGTCAAGTATTCACAAAAAGAACTGTCTCTTAGGCTTGTATGCACTGCTGAACCCTTTGTTGAAAATAAATCCTAGGAAAAACTTCACACAAATAAAGAGAGCTTGGCAGTTTTTGAGCTTGCAGGAGACCAGCAGCTGGCAGAAGCTAGTAACACAGGTCATGCTGCTTTTGCTTCCCTGAAACCCCTATTTGGCAGACAGCTAGTCCGGAAAACGGTATAGCACCTGTCTTAAAGAAATGACAAAGCCCTCCTGTGCTCAGACCGAGCAGCACAGCACTGCTCCTGGAAACACATCATGGAAAGGGTGGATGGGAAGGGACTGCCTGCCTGGTCTGGATGTGCTGTGTAAGGCCCAAGAAACCCATCATGGAAAGGGTGGATGGGAAGGGACTGCCTGCCTGGTCTGGATGTGCTGTGTAAGGCCCAAGAAACCCATCATGGAAAGGGTGGATGGGAAGGGACTGCCTGCCTGGTCTGGATGTGCTGTGTAAGGCCCAAGAAACCCATCATGGAAAGGGTGGATGGGAAGGGACTGCCTGCCTGGTCTGGATGTGCTGTGTAAGGCCCAAGAAACCCATCATGGAAAGGGTGGATGGGAAGGGACTGCCTGCCTGGTCTGGATGTGCTGTGTAAGGCCCAAGAAACCCATCATGGAAAGGGTGGATGGGAAGGGACTGCCTTGCCTGGTCTGGATGTGCTGTGTAAGGCCCCAGCTCTGCTGCTGGCACATCCTCATCAGGGTTACTTGCTCCTGCTCTTCTCTCCTGGTGCTCTCTGCTCAGCACCTCCTTCTGTTTCTCTGTATGTGAGCACATGCAACAAGCAAAGGAGAAATCTGTGATGCATTTCCCTTCTTGCTGGCAGCAGCTGCTTGCTTTGACAGAAACCCTGTGCAAGGGATCCGTGTGGAAAAGGCCCGTGTTCACAATATCCCAGTCACAACAGGACAAGAAAAGACTCCAAGGAACTAAGAATAAATCTGGTTTTCATGACACAGCCAAGAATGCAGACCGGTTAATACTTCAATTTGACAGCAGCACAGTTATCACCAGACACGTCTACAACCAGCAGGAAGACAGACCGCTAGGATGGTGCAATCAAATAATCCACAAAACAGGTTTCCTAATTGGCAAAGACACTGGGAACAGGCTTTTTTACAACCTGTTCCAAACCAGTTTGTCTGTCTCCTGCACTCCCTACCCCCATCCCCTTATCTCTTCCTTCCTTTCTGCAATTTTAAACACTTTCAAGTGGCATCCTCAAGGAAGAATTTCCTACGCATAACACAGCAAAGGATGGCAACAAAAAATTCGTTGAAGAGTCCCATCCTTTGGGAGGAGCAGCACAGGCCAGGTCTGGCTGCCAGATGAACCAGGGCCCTTCAGGTAAGGCCAGAGCAGCACTCACATGCCTTTTGCCTTTGGAAAGAGTATGTGGTGTATTATTACTTTAATCCACCAGAGCAGACTGATTGTAGATGCTCTTGTGCATATAAAAATGTATGCTTTAAAGTTAGGACAAGAGAATTAAATGAGGACAAAGTAGACACATTCTCTTTATTACCAAAAAAAAAAAAAAGAATTTGATGCATTTACCATTCTGTTTTCTTTTAAAATTTTATCTTTTATTTACTCGTAAAGAGCCAATAAGTTATATAAATCAGAGTAGTTTTCATTTCCTTACTGAAGTAGTCAATAAGATTTTAACTTGGATTTATGCTGACTCAGTAGCACTTTAGCTCTTTGAGTGTACTGGTCTTTGTTTTCCACAGCAATTCCTCACCCCAAGGCTACATCTCTTGCACAGCTTCCAAAGAAAACTCTGCCACGGTGTTAGCAGAGCCCTGTGGCTCCCCAGGAGGGTCCAAGTGCAGCCAGGGCAGCGTCCAGGCACACACAGGGCCCCTGGCACCCCCAGAGCCAGAGCCTGGCCTGGCAGAGGCCACCCCAACCCTTCTGCCTCCCAGTGCTGCTGAGAGGAAGCCACAAACTACACTGAAGCTCCATGCTGAAGGCAGGGGGAATGACTCCATGTGAGAGATGTTAAACCAAATACTTTTGTATTTAATTATGTTAAGAGCTCAAGGAAGTTTTAAAACCGTAGACAAACGCACAGAACCGTCAATGACAATGAACCAAGGCAGCAACATTGTCATTCCCTGCTTGAAACAGTGTCTGAAGCAACTTCTAAACAAGTACAACCTGGCATATTCATGTAGAACTGAAACTGTGATTTTTGTTTGCTTTACCTAGTACAAAGGATTTTCCAACACTTGAGTAACTTATAACGAGGCCCATGGTTGTCATTTCCCCATCTGCTTCCCATAAGCAGATGTTTTCCTTTGTACACCAGTAAGAGATTTTTCCCCAAAAACAATGCAATCTAGTTGTCATGGTAAGACACAACAGCATTCTCATCTTGTTCCTCTTCATCTCCATCCTCATCTTCATCCCCCTGATCTCCAGATTCAGTATCATCTTCATCTTCAACCTGAAATACAAGATCTATTGTGAGCAGTAATATCCCTTACTCCGACCCAACCTTCTGAAGGCAAGACAAACGCTGAGTGCAAATTAACTTAAAGATAAGTTAAAACAACTATGCCACATCAATTAATGCTTATTAAACGCAACTGTCACCTTGCCATGTCCACAGTTCTTTACTTCTCTGCTGAGGAGACAAGTGGCTGACCACTGGGGACAACAGGCAGTGGTCAGCTTTCTCTGATGGCTGCCAGTTGTTGAAAAGGTAACTGATAGATGGAACTTCCCTCTATAGGAAGGGGCCTCACCAGCCCTTCTGGATCAAGGATTGCCATGCCCAGGCCTGTGTCGGACCCAAGAACTCCCTGGATCCATTCCTTCGCTTACCGCTACACCAAAGTCCTTCAGTTTCATCTTCTGGGCAGATATTTTCTGATCCTGGTCAGCCAAAAGCACCAGGAGATCATCCTGTTCTTTCTTGGATTCTGCAACTTCTCGCTCCAGTCTACTGTTCTTATCTTGCAATATAGCAATCGTGCTAGTGGATGAGTCCAGCTGCTGCTTCAGTGATTCCTTCTCCTCAGAAAGGGCCTTGACTTGACTCTGGCAACAGGGAAATCCCACATCAAATTACAATGCAAGCACAGGTAAAGCTGAAGCGCTGTATCCTTCAAACACACCCTGTACACAACCTTTAGCAGCTCCAGCCCACTGCTGGTTCCTGTGGCCTTGTTCCCGCACACACTTACACATCCTTACACAAACTATTACAGTTGGATAAAGCAGGAATAAATATTAACAACGATGACCTTCCTCCCAGTCACCCTGGACTGTCTGGGTCATGGTAAAGCTACACCCTAGACTGTCCTTACCAAGGCCTTGAAGACAGACAAATTTTGATTTCCCAGGTGAAAAATTAAGGAGACATCCAGCTTCCCTCCCAGAGCCTGAAACACTGAGGATGCTGAGGAAGCAAACCACTTCCCCCAGCCCTGGCTACTGTAGAGGCCTCCTAATTGAAGGCTGGGCATCCAATGGCTTCGTTTGGTGCTCACCCACTACCCACCTTCAGCTCTTTTATTTCTTGCTCCAGTCGTGCCTCCAATTCTGAGCTCGTTGCTGCTGTTGCACCACTGTCTCCTAACATGGGATCTGTAGCTGTACTCTGTGGACAAGGAATTCCCCCTCAGTGTTGCACACACTAAGACAGCAAGCTGAGACGTTACAGTCATTTTCTTAAAGCATATTCTCTTTTTACAGCATAGCCAAGGTATGGTGATGACATACACCCCACGCTGCAAGGCATCAGCAAACAGATCTGTGCTTCCTCGGGTCTCAGATTCGTACACACATGTACACACCAACAAGAAGACAAAGCAAAACCTTTATTTCGTAGCAGCTGCACTTGAAAGACTTGTAGTTTTTTTCCTGGGCAGATCCTATTACAGGCAATCCACCTTTGCTCTGGTACTTTTGAAGCACCACAGAAGTCTTTTTACCAGGCTAAAGATGCAATTTATTAGGCTCAAGTTCCAATTCTTTGCATAAGGCTTGTAAAAATAGCATCAGTTTGATCTCAGTCAGCCCTACACCAAGTTATTTCCAAAATGTGGCAGCTGCCTATCAGCTACAACTGCCACATGGCACAAATTGGAGACCAATGCCTGTCAGCTGGAGCACACTTAAGCCCGTCCTCCAAGGAAGAGAGGCAGTAGGATATAGGATGGCTGTGAGGTGGCCTGACAGCTGGAGGGACACCAGGACACACCTCCAAAGGCATCATCACAAGCACACATGGCCAGCACGTGTGCAATGGCATCTTGCCTCCCAGCAGCTGAGTCTGCCTCTCGCAGACCATGTGTACACTGAACACTTGTTTGTCAGCTGCTTGTGGGCCCCTCTTCCTGCAGCATGATTTATCTGTTAGCTCTGCTGTGGAAGCGTCTGGAACATTTTCAGACAACTTGTTCAGGCTCTGCAGCCCAACAATGCCTTCCTAAAGTAGTTAGTTTTAAAGACAGTCACATTGATACAGCCACAAGGCTTGACTGCCTCATCGGTTCAGTACACAGCCAAAAACACCTCTGCAGCTTTTGGAGGCCTGCACGGACAGATGCCCCTATCATTTGCCCTTCAACTAGATATCAACTTGGAAATTAGTATCCTCAAGGGCTGGTAAGAACAATGATCTCTCTCATGTGTGTGATATCACGCAGTTGTGTATCACAAAGGCTACTGACTTTAATTAGAGCATAAGCCTGGAACAGCCAGTAGTTTATAATTGTTTAAAAATGCCAAGGACCGGTGCCATCAGCGAGAACTAACTTGACTCAAAGTCCCCTCTATGCTCATCAAGGATTTGTCTGGGTGACTCATGACTTAATTTGAAACCCTGCTGCAATCACTTGCTGATGTGTGCACTTAAAAGGAGCTCAGTTTAGGAAAGCAGCTACAGACAGCAGCAGGAAGGCAAGTCTTAAGATTTAGTTCCCATAGACAGAAGAAAGAACTAATTCACCAGTACCATCACTTGGAGCTTTTGATTCTCCATCTGAAGCTTAGAGATTTCTGCAGACTGTAGTTGTATCTGACTCCTGAGCATTTCTAACTCCTTTGGGAAACAGAGACAGAACTTGTCAGGTCATTTGATAAAACAACATATTCACATGAAATTTTCCTGTGGTTAAATGCTCCCAGACTACCTGCTTCATACCAGCAAATGGAACAGCTAAGGTGCCTCTCAGTGAGACCACAACAGCTCTTTCCTTAAACGACAAGGCTGGACAGCAACACACACCATGGTGCACCCTGCTCTTACAACCCCTCCTGTGTGGAATGCCCAGCCAAGGCAGCTGTCTGAGCCTCAGCCACTGGTATCCAAGTGTTTCACACCACTGGCACTCCCACTGGCATCCTCTGCATTGCCCCTCTCGGTGCACAAACCCACGGTGACTTACTAATCCAGGCACCACTAGTTCTCCAAACAGAGGAGCTCCAGCAGTATTTCTTGAGCAACAGCTACCTTAAAGAACTGAATCTGCAGTTCTTTATTCTGTGCTGTACATCTAATACCTGCAAACTCTCCTATCAACATGTAAGCATACATTCTGCACTGGATAAACACATTTTGTAAAGCAGTGCAAGCACCTTCTGCTGGCTCAAGCCTGCTCAGAGAAAACAGCCAATTCATTTTTAGATGCACAAACTTGATGCTCCAAGATTAGGACCATCATCACAAAGATGCCTGATGAAAAACAGCAACACTTTGAGGAATCCATGCTCCTCCCTAAAGAGTAAAGCTCTCTACCCCCATTCAGCTGCACTGAAATACCACAGGTTCACCTTCTGTAGCTCATGACTGTGCTCCAAGCCACCAAATCTGCTGGTCTGTAAAGACTGCTCTGTAGATCCCATCTCCAACTGGGAAGAATTCTGAAAGAAAAATGGGGAGAAATCAGCTTTAGTACTAGAATTCTAAACGTAGTCATGTAGTCAAAAAAGTCTAGCTGTTCTTGTATTAGCAAACTGCCAGCGAGAAGCCACAAGCAGGCTGAGCAATGCACATCAAAGCTCTCTAAGGAGAGCAGCTGGTTGTGTCCTCTGAGGCGAGTGCAGAAGGACCTCTCACCAGTGCAAATGCAGCACTTACCAATTTTTCTATCAGAGAATCCTTTTCCTTCAACTGTCCTTGCAGCAGCTCATGCTTGTTTTTCCACTCCTCCAGTTCCTCTTTCAGCTTGCTCACTTCTTCTGTCTGAATGCCATTCATCTGCAACGTGTCACCATGGGAATTATGATGCTGGGTGTCCTTTCCTAAACAGCAAGAGGTTACAACCAAGGTCAAAGAAGCAGTTCTACAACTTAGCTTCCAGCAGACCAATCAAAGTACTTGTTACCCATCCTGCTCCTGCCCCACAAGCCCTTCTCATTCCAACTAAAGGAGCAAAGCACAGTACTGAAGAATTCTCTGCATATAAAACAGAATAAACAATGAACAGCTCTCATTTGCCATTCCTTCAGGTATGTGTGCTGCCTGCTGCTTCAGCCACTCTGTTCATCAAAAATAATGGCATGGACAAATTCAGAAGGTAATTGATTTTAATCATGTAATTAATCATAAGTAAACATGTTTTTAATCATAAGTAATCACGAAGGCACTTTGGGGATTTTTAATCATGTCATGTATACCTTATCAGGCATTTTGACCCTGGGATAAGGAGAACATACTGCCCTGATGTGCACACTAAATTAGCAATTTCTCTAGTGACACTAACAGGCTTCACCTTGCACATCAGCCAGACCATCTTCCCCAACTCACACCTGCCTTCCAGACCCCAACTTCAGCCCACTCCAGGGCCCATCTGGTCATGTTCTGAACCCGGATAGGCAGTAATTGTTTTGGACTGACTTGACCCAAGGCAGAGGCAGCCTGTCCCAGCAGCTCCCTGGCAGCCAGCAGTCCCCACAGCAAGGGTCAGCTCATACACCAGCCAGGCTGTCTCTGCTGGAGCTCTGCTGCAGCTCGCCAGAAGCCACAACATCTCTGCACAAGCATGATTTTCTATTGTCACTCCTGAAGCCCACCTAGCTGTACTTTCAGGAGATTGTACTGGTCCTTATGCTGCTGGATCTGAGACACTTGCTGTGTGACTGTAGCCTGGAGCTGTTCATTTTGAGACGTTAAAGTGTTGATGCGCTGTTTCAGCTCTTCAAGCTCCTGGTCCTGTGAAAGAAAAAAGAGGCACCATACTGCACACATACAGTAGTCATATCTAGAGTTATACTAGTAACTCCTGAACACAATCCTGTCAGGAAGGTGAAGGAAAGCAGCCAAACCTGAGCTCCACCACCCTGTGCTGCCCAGGACAGATGAGCAGCAAAGCCCTCTGCAAACCTAGCTAACTATGCCTAGGAAAAACACCTGGCAAAGACAGCAGCAGCCTGTCCCACCAATAACAGGAGGAAAAATGGACAAGTGGCAAACTGGCTGATTGTAATTTTTATCTAGCATACTAAAGCCTGCATTTCTTTTGTCTACTACTTCAGGAGTCTTTAAAGAAATCACGGTAACTACACACATGACATGTTCGGTAAAGTCTCTGGCAGTTCCCAAGCATCCCTAAAGCCTCATGTGCCCCATGCTTTGATCTCTGAACACAGAGCAGCTGCTTCAGTTTCCCATTTGCAGTTTAAATTAATTACCTTTGTTCCTCTACTTCTCCACCTAAGCTGCAGCAGCCATACAAGTTAACTACCCCTGGAAAAAGGTTTTCAGAGTCCAATCCCAGCAGGTATAGCCAAACTTCACCAACAAACCATTTTTTCATTCAGCCCCATTTCATGTGACCAAGCGAGAGCCCAGAAGTAAGAATTGTATCTCTGAAGGGCTGCAAGTTCTCCAGTTCCTCGTTTGAAACAAAAATACTCCAACACAGGTAAGAGCAAGGGAAAAAAAAAGGACCTTAACCAGTGTTCCAAACACTGACATTTCAGCTGAACCTTGCCGTGAGTGTTGTTAGAAGCATTTCTGCATTGCTAGATTCCCTGTTACTTGTTATGGAACAAGGGGGATCAAAGTGCACTGCAATGCCTCCAAAAGACAAAACTGACAGCTTTTAGAGGCACATGTATGTGCTCCCTCTTACCTGCTCCCTAATGACTTTTTTGTAGTGAGTCACAATGTTGTCATGCTGTTCCAATGTCTTCTTGACCTCCTCTTCCTTTTTATCTTCCTCACTGGACTTGTAAATTGCTTTACTTATGACACCTGTCAAAAACAGTTTCTGTCAGCTAGAGCCCAGTTCACATCTTTGTCCCCAAAACAGTCTCACAGCTTGAGTTCGCTGCATTACAAACTCAACCTGCACATTAAAACAGGGATTGTCACAAAGGCTTAACAGAAACGGTGACTGGATTGCAGTTTGCACATGTACTGCTTTTCTCTGTCCCAGGTACGTAAACAGGTGTTTTGAGTTAATTCCTAGGAAAAAAGCTGTGTTCTTACTTGCACTATGGCTCCATACAGCTGCAGCCCAAATCATGCTGCAAGTTAAAGGCTTAGGATTGCAAGAGCAACATGCAGATGAAACTGCTTGGGCAAACCCATCTTTACCATTGCTGCTTTAAGGATTTTTCCTTGTGTAGACTGATTTAAGTTTAGAGCAATATTAACAAGCAGGACACCAGTCGGTTGTTAGATTGATGACAACCCAGGAAGCACACACTAAAGCAAGTGTCCACTTCCTAACAAGGCAAGAATTGCAGCATTCACCTTTTTTAACTTATCAATTAGAAACAACTATCTGGATTATGTGCTTCAACAAATGAAGCTTCTATGACCATTGTATGTGCTCAGTACTTGAGTTTCTGTGTGAGCACAGGTAAACACCTCCTGGCCAGTGTGATAACTCACAAAACCTATTGATCATCAATTCACCTAAGAGTACCAGGTAATCCACTTAGAGGATTTTTACTTAACACTTGAACTGCAACTTGGGTATATGATTACTTACAGCTATTACCATAACCTTTAGTGTCATCACACTCCTTTCCAGAGTAACACATCATGTTGGGTAGCTCATCCATCAATTCATGACAAAACCTAGAGAAAGGGGCATAACATCTCACCTTCCAATTCCTTTACCAGCTTTGTAAATTCATGGTCAAACATCATGTGGTCTGGACTAGAGAAACTGGGCTGTGGTTTCTGAGCAGCTCTGGAATAAAGTTCATGTTTGCTAATGAAGCCAAGCTTCTCAATGAAGTTCTCCCTGCCAATCCTCTTCTCAATCAGCTGCTTCAGCTTCTCTCTACAAGGAAGAGACAAATCAATGCCAGGGCAACAACAGGACAAGAGAACCCACTGCTACGTCAAGATGGGTTCTGCAAACAACTCATTATCTGTCTCAAGTCTTAATCCCACTGCTGTCCCACTTCAAAGCCTCTTGAACCACCATCTGCCTTTCACAAAAGCTTGCCCTGCAGTCCTGGTATTTCTGCATCATACTTACTTCCTATAATTCTCAAGGGAATTGTCATTGTAGTAGATGGAAATGCCAAGCAAAAGTGCACACAGGCCTTGGACAAGCTGCTCCTCTTCTCCAAGGTTTTCAGCTATCTGCCCTGTGAGCTAGAACTCTTGATAAGGATATTGAAGATATTTCATAATCACAACACATGTAACACTTCCCCCTGTACACATTCCCTTGTATTTACACACCAACCCAAGCTTTGTTAGGAAGCAAGACAAAAGAGCTGACAAAACCCTTGCAAAGTTAACTCCTGTTTGGAAGGGCTCAGGTGATCCTGTACATCTCTCAGTAGCTGTCTGTTTAACCTGAGACATTTACTTGTTCCAGAGCACACCTGCAGTGTAGGTGAAGGTGCCCGTTTAGCTTTATGTGCTCATGCACTTGACTAGTTTTTGCCTGAAAAGCGAGCAGAGAAGTCAAGGTAAGTACAAAGCATTCTTCTTGCCTCTTGAGTGTAAGTCTAATTCACACTAAAAACACCAACAGGCTTGTTGCACTGAGAGCTCCCCTAGCTGGCAGACTGGGGCAGTTTTCCACACCACTTTGGTACGTGCATCTCACACACGAGTCAGCGGACACCGAGCACTGGCAACTAAGGGCTGATTCATCCCTTGGCCCAGTGCACTGCCTGCTTTGCAGAACCCCCACACAGTGATCTAGACAAGCCTGAACCTGAACACGAGTTACCCAGCTCGTGGCTAAGCAGGGGGTCACACTCTGCAAGCAGGCCAAAGGATACAAAAGGCACATTGGCTGGGTTGTGAAGGAAGTGGGTGACAGCAATGGAGCAGTTGCTCAGCCACGTACAAAGCAACATCAGTAGTCCAACTCTGGTCTGGACCTTGCTGCCCTGTGAAGAATAAACACCCCCATCATTACCTTCCCACAGAGAGGACTAAAATACAAACCCAAGCTGTATTGGATCAGAACTCACCTACTTGCACCTTATTTTCTCATTAACTGCAAGTCATGTCTGTCCAAACACCCGTTTGTTAGTTATACTGAACAGCTTGAATGCTTGGATAAAACAAGGATCAAACCACTGATGGAGAACTGTTCTCAGAGCAAACCAGCAAGCCACACAGGTGTGAAATATTACTCAATGCAAATCAGCACCAATATAAAACCATAACGTGTTAGTTCTGCATTTTTAATACAAGGGTGACACGAAGGAATGTACACAAAACCCCTTTAAAAGAAGGAACAAGGTGTACATTTAGTCACATGAGGATTCCCTGGAAAAGATGCACCACCAAGACCTAGCCTGCTGACAAAACTGCCAGGTGTTCCTAGTATGATTTTCTGAGTAAAAGAACATTAATCCTGTAATGGCTTTTGGTACAGACAGTATGTACATTAAGCCAGCACAGCAAATGCTAACTGCAGCCTTTTATTTATCCTAGACAGACAAAATTAGTTTTCATCTCCATATCAGCTGTCAGCAATTGTGTCTCAGCTGCAGGTATTTGGGCCCAGCTGAGCTAAGACAAGCACCCATCTCTTCCCGCAGCCAACATTCAGATGGTGATCCAGGAAAGTGTTCCCTCCCCCACTTACCCACACTGGCTCTAATTGCCCCAGCAGGATGTGCCAGCCCAGGCACACTGGGAATAACCCCCGTAACTGTCAGTGGCCCTATGGCACATGGCTGTACCTCAACCTTCTCCAGCCTTGCTACTTGTGGCCTTTCCCCTCCTGAGAAGCAGGCTTCTGCTTTTGCAGCCCAACACTGGAGCACTCCCATATGCTGGAAGCAGCTGCAAACCACATTTCTTCTCAAGCACTGTTTGTTGTTCAGAGTCAAACTGATGTGCTCTGCCTAAGGATTTTCACACAGCCCAGAGCATCCTCTCTAAAAACCGGCTGTGTTCTAGACATACCATGATAATAACTCCTACTCTGACAGATGACAGCTCCCCATGGCTGCTGTTCCACAGCTCAGAGCTGGTAACAACACTGAGCTGTGATCAACAGGCTAAAACAACACAATTCCACGGCAGAAACACATTTTTTTGTGCCACAAATAATCAACTCAGCTGTGTTTTAAGTAGCAGCCTGGAAATCAAACAGCTCTGCAGGGATCACCCGCTCATAACGAGATCCCTGCGATCCACAATTAGGCAGGCTAAATGGTTTTTCCTCTAGCAGTCAGGACATCAGCAGCATATCCCCACTTCTGATGGTACCAGTGTTTGCCACAGGCCCTTCAGAAAATACTGTTCCTAACAGTTGTAGTTCTCCTTAGAAGAAACCCCACCTATTATGTGAGCAGATGGTCCATTAGTCTGCCCCCCGAGAAAGAAAGCACCAGTGCTGCCCAAGATACACATCCCATAGTTTTGGGGGCGCCCCCAGAGATTCCCCTGGAGGCACCAAGAGTTTGTTATGCCAGGGAAAACCCAAACCACTGCAACACAAAGCTGTAAGTGGAAACACATCAAAAAGCAGTTAAAGAAATTCTCCCCAGCAGACCCCAGACAAGAGGGAAAGGCCTGCTTTTGGCAGGAAAACGCACAAGCTGTGCCAAAAAATACATACCCGTCTGTCGATCTTATCACCCTGCAAGTTACACACAGATTACTTGAGAACCTTCAAGTGCAACATTTCAGACACATCCCCCCCATATCTGAGTCCCCTTTGTCTGTAGTGCTGAAGCTTCACAAGCATTTCTACTGACTCCAATTTACCTTAGACAGAAACTCCAGGAACAGGATAAAAAAAATGAATACTGGCTATGTTTAGCTAAAGCAGGAGAAAAGTCATAGGACCAAGTTCAAAATTCCAGCCATTATTTTCACTTGCAACAAAGTCTAATTGCCACCAGAGTTAACCAGCTCCCTACTAGCAGGCTTTTTCCCTGAGTGGTTCTAACACAGCTTCATGTCACAAGGAGGCACAGGCCAGGAGGTGAACTTCCCTCACTTGACATTTGCCAAGCCAAGTATTAACATGCTGAATAATCTCAGAAAAGTTTTATCTTTGCATAGCAAAGCCACTTCTTCAGCAAAAAGCATGTGTGGGGATTCTGCCAGTTGGCCTTGTCCTTTCAACCTAGCCTAAGACCTGGATGCTTTGGAGCCACCTGAGAACAGGCAGCATCAAGGAGCAACCTGATGGAAAACCAAGATTTGCTGCTACTCTCCTCCCCTCGAAGGAGCTTTAAACAAAGCTTAAAAAACAGCCTGCAAAAGACAATCCTCCTCCTCATCAAGCCAACACTCGTGTCACCACAGTGCCCTACTGTCCCTCCTACCCCAGGAGGGACACTGTCCCTGCCACCTGGAGCTGCGTCCCCGCCGTGCCCTGCCCAGGAGGGACACTGTCCCTGCCACCTGGAGCTGTGTCCCTGCCGTGCCCTGCCCAGGAGGGACACTGTCCCTGCCACCTGGAGCTGTGTCCCCGCCGTGCCCTGCCCAGGAGGGACACTGCCAGGGCGAGCGGCAGCGGCGCCGTACCTGCGAGAGGATGTTGGTGCACTGCTGCAGCAGCGACACGGGCGGGTTGCCGATGCTGGTGGCCAGCTGGACGCGCAGCAGCTGCTCCTTGAGCGTGGCGTTCTCCTGCAGGGCGTGGGCCAGGGCCACGGCGGCACACCAGTTGGACAGCGAGTCCGTGGAGAAGAGGCCCCCGCAGAGCAGCTGGCCCGCCGACACCGAGTTACCTGTAGCTAGCGGAGCGGCCGAGAGGTACGAGGGACATTAACACAAGCCACAGAGATGGCAAAACATTTCAGACAACATGGCTAAAACACAGAAAAACCATACTGGCGACATTTGAGACAAATCTAAGCCGAGTCACCCTGCCAGACCAGTCACTGAAGAGCAGGGAAATAACCCCTGAGGAGACACCAGGCGGTGCACTGCACAGGTGCTAGCTCACAGCCCGCTGCCCCGGCCTACCGTCAATCGTGGAGGGCAGGAGCGTGGAGACGATTTCTCCCTGGCCTTTTTGGTTTTTGTACAGAAAGCACTGGAAACAGTAGAGAACGGCACAGCGCAGCACGAAGGGCTGCCTCTCGTTCACCATGGACATCAGCAGCACTACGATGGCAGGCCTGTTGGGAAAGCAAGGAAAAGCTGAGAACTAAGCAAGGAAAAGCTGAGAACTGAACTGTGAATGCAAACAGCTGCAGGTACATATAATATGGATCTGTTTCATGGCTAAGGAAAGCTACTGTGGCCTAGCACTGCATTTATTACCCTTATTTCAAACAAGGGTATTAAACCCAAGGTGTTACAAGTTTTTCAGTTATTTATATACAAAATAAGAGATTGATTATCCACCTCCCTTGCCTCCAAGTCCTCTTTGGACTACCCTCTGGCTGACAGCAACAGCAGCTCATCCCGATGAAGGAATTTTTCAGTCATTGTTCATTTGTTTTTCAGGTGACACACAACACCAGTTCTAGGCCTCATCTCTCTGCAAACACACCTGACACCTTAATGCTCCAGCCAACACACCCTACATGAACTTGAAACTGTTAGTCCAGATCATAATTCCCAGTGTGGAATAACAAAAATCTTTTGGATTGTCCATACCACTACCTTACCACTAACAGAGTTGAAACACTTTTCTTCCTCTACCTTGGTGGATTAGAAGGTGCATTTACAGAGGCAAAGTAGTCTTGATTCGTCTGGCATCCTCGGATGACCTCCGACACAGTATTAATGGTCTAGGGAAAGGGCAGAGAAGAAAGTTAAATTGATGTTGAAATCTGAGCCATGGTCTGCCACCTAGAGCTTTCAGAACTGTTCCAGTTTACCTTGACAGTTCAGTTCTGAGAAGCACACACAGCTCAGAGACTTAAGTAAAACCAGTGTGCATGAGATCAAGGCATTTAACAGCTGTAAAAGATGCTGAGCAAAGCCTAAGGGACACAAAGCTCAGTCACCTCCAGATGAATTTTGCATGCCAGATCAGTTTTTCTATGACAGCAAAGTAACAGCTAAACTGCACATCTTTGAAAAGTGAAAAGGTGAAAGCTTTTAAGAAATTAACAACTGGAATAGAGGAGTCCACACCCAATCCAAGCACATGGTTTTGTCAAGGGTAAAATGCCTCATCCTACGTTGCTGGCAGGGCTTTGTAGAAACTAAAATCCCTCATCACTGGTAACCTATCAAACTAGAATATCTGTAGACTCTCCCAAAAAATTACAACATAATAAACCCACCCCCAAACCAGGAAAAGTCGTTAATCAATTCAGCTGCTCTGGGATATGGTGAAACCTAAAGGAAAAAAACAGGCAAATCCAAATCCTTTCTGGTTGCAGAACACCAGAAATTCACCAACGTAGATGACTCTTCCATTTACTCTGCCCACAGAGCAAGCTGACACCTCTGGCACCTGAAAGAGGTGCTCAGCAAATACCGAGTGAGTCTCTGCAGCAGCTGGGCATCCCTGCGGACTGCCGCTGTTAGCTCCCGCTGGTCACTGCCCCCCTTACCTCCGTGAGGATATCAGCAGGAACGCCGGTGGCCATGAGGATGGTGCAGAGCTGCTGCAGGAGCCCACAGTGGAACATGGCCTTCTGACAGCTGCTGGTGGCACCAGGGGGGTTCGTGGGGGACACCAGCACCCGCACAAGCTACAGAGGAGGAAACACGGCCATGTGAACAGAGCCTGGGGCCTTCTGAACGCAAACCCAAACTCATCTGAGGTTGCACTGTAAAACAGAACTGCTTCTAAAAATGGACACAGGAGACAACGAACAGAATGTTTATCTCATTGCTACATAGGGCCGCTTGGTTTTCAGTTTGATACCAGAGAGGCTTTTCACAGAACACCCCTAATTATGTCCTTAGTTTAAGTCTGTTACATCTCAGGTGACACGATGTCATGCGATGTGCCAGCCACCACACTCACCTGTGACAGGGCTTGTGCTGAAAGCAGCACAGCTCAAGAGCACTGGCAGCTAATTCTGAGCTGAAGAGCTGCATTTGACAGTTGTGACACGACACTTGGCACTGCACAAGAGCTGACATCTGGGTAATGAGCAGCTGTACCTGCAGCATCAGGTGAAGATTGGTTACTTTCTGCGCAGACCACCCACAGTTGTCATCTCCAACCTCAAACCAAGGCTTCATACGCTGAATGTAGGAACCTTCCTTGAAGAAATTCTGATTGGAATTATTGTTCTTCAACAAGTTCTGCAACAGGAGGAGACAGTCTTCCACCACAATGCCTGAGGAGACAAAGTATCATGTGGTGAATCAAAACACACCACACGGAAACAAATTAGCCTGTCCATACACTGAGGATGTTCTAGACAGAACAGGACAGGCATTTCTGAACTCCTCACTCTTAACACACGTTAGGCTTAGACCAATAACCAGGACCCTTGTGAAACCATAGCTGTTTTTCTTCCACAAGTCCAAAGCAGATTCCCAAAGCATGTACAGCTCATAGCAGTTAAGTGGGAAAATGGGAAAAACTGCCAAGGAAACCTCACCATCACTGTGTATCCCAAAGTTCACCTGTTCCAGAATCAGACTACACTGTCCCTATGAAATGCACTCCAAGTTCCTCCTGAACTCCACTGTGATTCCAAGGCAGCACCTCCTCCTGGCTCACATACTCATTCTCTACAATTACTGCTACCATCTTCAACTTATTTCTAATCTACTTGTCGGTTTTCTAATGACACTCAGATAAAGGCTCCTCCTGACAGTGAAACAGATAAGCAGCAGAGGGGAAAGCAGAGAAGTCTCAGCACGTAGGAATTTACATAACAACTCTCCTAAAAATATTAGCTGCCTAAAAATAGCAGCTTTAAATCAAAGGTTTGCTGAATACTTCCATGCCAACATCCCTGGAATAATACAGCTGGGAGAGAAGCAGTAACTGCTCCTGCAGCCCACAGAAAGGTCATGGAACAGCAACCTGGCATGCTACTGAAATAGACTGTAGTAAACACATCACATATTGCTAGTAAAAAAACAAGCCCTCAAGTGCTGGATTGTTTTTTGCTCCTTTTTGAAATTTTTTTCTCCTCCCAACAGGTGACTGACCCCTCAAGAAGCTGAAGTTGTTGGTGCAGCTGAAGGAACTCAGCCAGCTGTTACTTCCAGCCACTCCAAGCATCCAAGGATCTCGTGGGAAGAATGCAGATGCTTAACTCGGTGAGTGACAAATGTAGCACACACATCTGACACTGCCATTCCAGGCACAGGCCTAGGTCAAGCAAGAACCCACTGACTCCTGCACACACCCTCAGAGGGGTGACCTGATGTTTTAACTAAGTACACCAGCTTTTCAAAAGACACTGAAGCACAGCTACCTGCTCAGTCTGGTTTTGCTTATTTTGTCACAACCGGTCTGTAAACTGTGATCCTTTTGCCCACTGACCAAGCTGCAACCACCCACTAAGGTAAGCCTGCAAACATCAGCTCGCATTGCAGAAGCACAAGGCTAGGTGTAAGACTCCACTGTACCTCCATCGCTGTTTCCTTCCTCTGTTATGATATCCAGAAGCCTCTCAAAGGCATTCTCAAAGGCAACAATCTTCTGTATGGCTGCATTGCTTTTGGTCAGCTGCTGTAACAACAGGACTCCCTTGACAGGCAGAGGAGAAAAGAAACCAAACCTGGGTTTTAGTAGAACTCCATTGCTTTTGACCAGTCCCAGCTCTTGGGAGGATGCTCAGCCAGCAGCATCCTCCTCAGCCAGGCTCACAGGCACGCCCCACGGCCTGCAGCTCAGCACGTGCACACCCCCGTGCACAGCAGGCTCCTCAGGCACTGAGCCAGAGGATGCCAAGGGGCCGGCAGCAGCCTGCACTTACATCATTGCGGATCACCTCCCTGGAGTCTGCCAGCAAGTCCATGAGGCGGGAAACACCTGCAAGAAACCTCCTCTGAGTACACACTGGAAAAGGTGCAGCTTGTTCATGCTGGAGCTCTTGAGAACATCTTGCTCGAGACCCCTCTAGGCCTCTGCCATGTGTGCTGAGCATCAAGCTCCAAGTGAAGCAGCAGTGGGTTCAAGCACTCACCCATGGGGCTGACCAGAATGATCTGCTGCACCTGAGGCCCCTGCTGCTTTAAGAGAGATGTCAGCAGCTTCACTCCAGGCCAGCGAACATGGAAATCAAACTCCTGAAAGGATGGAAAGGAGCACGTTAGGCAACGAACTCCTCAGTATTTAACTCAGATACAGTGACACTTCCTTAATCCTGCTCAAAGCATGACATAGGTTCCACATAGGAAAAGTAGAATATCATGTTTTTTACTGAAGTTGGACTACAAAGCCAAGGAAAAAGAGAGTATTGTATTGTTCTCTCTCTCGAGCACAATCATATTCTTAGTTTGGGGAGAAAAATTTTAACAGCTCCAAGTAAAAAGGCAGTCCATGAGGACAAAACCATAGGAAAATAAGTATCATGCTGCTGGAAAGCAGTCATCCTTTCACTTGAACTGCATCTCAGACGTAACTGTCTGCTGATGATTTAATCATCGTCTGAAAAGTAATCCTTGTGCAAGGGACAACCACTGCTGTTTGGGGAGCAATCATTTTTATTCCTTCTAATTAAGTAACTAAACCCCTTTCTCAAGTAACAGGATGAGAGAACACGGCCACAAGGTGCACCAGGGGAAGTTTAGATTAGCTATTGAGGGAAATTTCAAAAGGTGGTTGGGCATTCCAAAGACTCCCCAGAGCAGCAGAGGAGTCATCCCTGGAAGTGTTCAGGAATCGTGGATGTGGCACTTTGGGACATAGCTTAGCAGTGAACCTAGTGGTGCTGGGTTAGCAGCTGGACTCTATGAACCTGGAGGCATTTTCCAGCCTAAATGGCTCTGTGATTCTCTTCCATGTTCCCCTGCTTTAAAAGCTGCACCAGCGGTGTTCATCCAGGTCAGTCCTGACTCAGCTCCAGCCCCACCTTCACTGGATGCTGGCACACCTCACCCCTGACACCAGCTTCACCAGGGCAAAACCATGGCTCACTCCATCAGGTGAAGCACCACCCATCTCTCAGCAGCCTCAACACGCCTCAGTTACTCACCTCCACCAGAGTCAACAGCAAAGTGACATTTTCTTGCTGTTTAATGAAAATCTCTGTGAACTGACTCCCCAAATCATCCACTTGTTTTGCTGAGTTTTCTTCTGTAACAGCAAAAAACAACATATTGCAACACAACTGGAACAGCTTCAGCAACTGTGATTTTTATTCTTACTAAAATAAGGCCAGGGGTGACCATAAAAGTTACAGTCACTGTTATAAATGTTAATTGAATTATTCTCAAAACAAAGACCAAAACAGGCTTTTCACAAAACAAAACCCCTACATGATTCTAAACGTAACTTCTGAATCTCAGCAGTTGCATCCCCATGTAGCTCCACTAATCCAAGAAAGCAGCCTTGCATGAGTACCTACACTGATGGGCAACAGCAAAGGACACGTCACAGCAAGAGCCTTGAAGGGTAAGGAACTTCAATCACCTAAAGCTAATTGGCCCAAACATCTTCATTATTCTATTGGGTTTAGCAACAGAAAGAGACCTCAACATCAGCAAGGGAAAAGAGTCACAGACACAAGCATGACAACCTCTCACTCTTGCAATCTGAATTGATTTCAAATGTGCCCCAATTGAGTGCCATCCCATTCTCCACCCTAAGTTACACAGAACTGGGCTAGCACATCAGTTGTCTTACAGATTTCTTTCATGCAACAAAAAACAAAGGCTAAAGTGTGCCACAGAATGAACAAGCCCCATGCAAGCAACATCTCTGCACCACTGCTACTTTTCTAGGCTGAGTGACAATTTACGTAACTGTTCCACAAAACAGGGGCATGTAGGTACTACTGGCTGACATAATTAAGGAATGGCAGCTGGAAAACTGAGCAGGAGCAACTCCAACTCAAAGGGAAAGTGTTGGTTTTAATAGAAATTAACAGTAAAGCAAGTCTGTTTCTGACTTGGGATTTTCTCCTCCAAAAACCTCTCTGCTCTAAATGTCTAGCTGCAGAAATTACGATACAACACAAAAAACATCAAAAGGGGAAACTGACTATGTGCAAAAATAGCTCTAGTTCAGGCACCCAGCACCTAACAGGACAGAGTCCTACTGTGACCTCTCTGAAGCTGAGGGTCTTATCAAGTCTAGGCCACTCCTGAACTGACACATATTCATTTACAGAAGTGAAGATTAACAACTCCACACAGGTTCAGCTCCTGTACTTGCTGCTGTAGAATAAAAGGCAACTCAGCTGGGAATCAATGACAAAAGGATTGCACATCCTGTAGCTGGCTGCAGGGCAAGGGGAGAGCCCAGAAAACCTAAACATTTTAATGTCAAAATTCAGTCAAGTACTTGGCTTGGACGTTTCCATGAGCTGAACATCCTTGTCCCACCCTCAGCTGCAAACAGCAAGTGTTTGAACTCTTGCTGCCAACTGTTGCCCTTGCACAAGCTCCAGGTGCTAAGGCAATACCCGAGCAGCAAAAACAACCTGCACAGCCTCTCTCTGCAGTTGGTTTCTCTTACTCTATCTCAGGATTCTTCCATCAAAGGGCCAAAACACATTTCTTCTGTTCAAGTATTTCTTCTAGTACATTTAATAAAAAACTAAACTGCAAAGGGAAACTGTATTTTCCACTTACACCAGAGATGTTGCATCCAGCCTTCTACCCACAATTGTTCCTTAAATCTACACATTCCCAGGGCTATCTCAAATCAAGCCAGCAGCTGCCATCCAGTAAGAGCAGCTGAATTCACTACCAAGCAGCACTGCAGACTAGAATTTAGTTTAAAAGATAAAATCTGTTTCAAAAAGAGAACATGCAAAGCATTAGTGCTAACCTAGGGTAGGAGTGAATATGGTGAATATTTTAACATGCACTGCTTAAAAGAGACACTGTGAAGGATGCTCCCTTGCAGCTGATGCACTGGTGTCCAGCTCCGGGGCAAACAGAAAGTCTGTTCACAAGCTTTGGTCCCTTGGAATCCTACCAGTTTGGGGCTGCACACCTTGGACGTCCTTACCAAGAATTTACCATCGCTGCAGCCTCTGGGGATCTGCTGGCACTCAACATGCCAAACCACAGCAGAAGTCAAATGGGAAACACACTTGAGCTCCAAAGAGTAAGGAGAGAGCAGAAGGCAAAACGCCTTCCCTGAGCTCCAGAGCAAGTTCCTCCAGTGTCCTTTTTAAACAGCAGCAAGTGTTACCAGCAGGAGCAGTGACTAGGGCTACAACCAAGTGCCATATTTATACAAGTAAAGGTTCTTTTACCTTCAGAGTCATCTGTCAGTGCAGATAAAATAAAAAGAAACAAGAGACAGGTTTACCAGTTGAACAGCTTTCCACACAGCACAACCAATTACAGCATAAGCTCGGGTTTGCAAAGCAGCCATCCCAGCTTCCTACAGCAGCTGGACTCCTGTGGGAAGTTCTTATGGAAGGGGTCAGACTGAGGCACCCCATAACCCTTACAAACCCTGGTCATCTCTCACACACAAGCTGGACAATTCCTGGCTCTTGGGAAAAACCTGCCAACACTTTTCTCCAGTCCATGATCAAGGCCTCTACCACAAACGTGAATTCACCAGCACTATCAAACTCTGATCTTGTTCTAAACCTTTTTAATCAAGACGGGGAACTGGAGGAACGTGGAAAAGAAAGCCAAGCACAACTTGAAACATGGTTTAGACTAACGTTCATTGGCCTTGGAGACAAGTTTAATGGCCTTCAAAAAATCAAACAGGTAGGAGTGGCATGGATTTTCACAGCCCAGCTGTACAAAGACAAGCAGAATCTTTTTAAGTCTCTTTATCCGCTGCCACAGCAGGGTTGAAAAAGGTTTTCACGCTTACATGTGGCACCTTATAGCAGCTACCTTAGACCTTACATCTCAAAATCCTTGTTACATCAGGAGATGGTAATGTCTCATTTGGCAGTAACAGCCAGACCTATCCTTTCCCAATAGCAAATAAGGACTTGATTCTTGACTTACAAACTAGAACAAAAAAGTTATCCCATTCCAACCTGGCTCCTGTTCAGAGAACTAAGTTTTTTTCATTAATAAGCAAGAGATGCAGTGTTACTTTAATGCAAGCTGCATACAAAATCTTTAGCATTATCCTAAGAGCTATACACAACACCAGAGCAGGTCTAGGCGAGCATTAGTAAATCACAGTATCACAGCTGATAACTTGAACAAAGCACACGGAAAGCAATGCCACAGTTAACACAGCTATTATTACCAAGGGCTTACCTTGCTCCTCCTCTTCTAGGTCATTCGATATAACATTGTAGAGTGTGTCCAAAGCATAGCCAATTATTTCAGAATCTGAACTGCAAATGAGAGAACCACTTGTCTTTAATGACTTATTTCCATCTACTCTTACAACACTGCTCTTATGCCCAGGCAGTTCCCCTTGCAGCACCAGGCCAAGTAAGAAGCACAGATTTATTGCAGCACCACATAACCATGAGCTATCTGCTCCCTGAGGAGGGTCAAGCTCCTTTTCCCAGTTCCATTCCCTCAGGAGAGCCTCAGGAAGTCTGGTGAAACCAGACGACCACAGGACTCTTCAGTATAGGTTCATCTTTAATTTTCCAACTCAATCCCTCCAACCTGCTGTTAATTACATCAGAAATCCCTAGGAATATTTCAAACTTGCCAGAAGAACACCCAGTGAAGATGCAGACAAGCTTCAGCGTTTCCCAGGTGGAACCCTCCCTGCTGCACTATCAGAACAGAGCCAGACCTCAGAGCTCCGGGGGAATGCAGCAGCTGTGGACACTGACAAACAGGTGGCCTCTGTGTCACCAAACCCACTAAACCTAACTATGACAGGGTTTGGAGCTCCAGCATCCCCAGGAAGCTGCAGGGAAGCCCCAAGCATTTAGTGCACCTGCTCACACCCAGACCCTTCTCTCAGGAAAGACCTGTTCTTTCTGCATTAGGAAGGCTGAGCCATCTGTAAAGCCTATGCTACAGCCAAGACAGCACAAAACTTTATGGGGCAAAATACAACTAGATCATCATTTCTGCTACTTGCAACAAAAGAGAAGGAAAGCAGTTGGTTAAAAAAGGTAAAATCAAGCCTAAAATCACAGTGAAAGGTGCATCCAAGTGCAGAAGGACACACCTCACAGCATTTTCATGACTCTATCAAGCATCTGAAAAGAAGACTGTCAAAAAAAGTCTCTCACTCCAGCTTCTAAATACTTACTCTCACTGATCTGCAAGGCATTTCAACTAAGGCCTCCCCACCAGAGATCAATTAGCATTTCATGAGGCTGCTAGGCCAGTTTAGAGCAGAGGCCTGAGCAACCACCTAACCTTTTAGTCTGTGGAAGCAGCCTCATCCAGCTGGTATGACCACATCTCCAGCCTGCTCATGCTTTCCCTTCACTGCCATTTTAGTTCTTCAACACACTTCCCCAAAGTCTACACATCCCTTTCCATAGAAATGAAATAGATCCACATCTAAAAACACCCAGAGAGTTTTCCTTGGAAACTTGAAAAGCAAGGCTGCAGCTTTGTGGGTTCTTTAACATCTCTTGATAGGGAAACGACAGCAGCTCCAAAAGAATAAGCACATTTAACTTACACATGATTAAAAGCAGGCCTTGTTTCTCTGGCTGAAAGACAAGACATCACAAAATGAGGACAGCAGCATCCCACCTCTGCTGTTCGCTGCCTTGCCACCATCTGCTGCTCAGCACATCCCACATCTCATTGATTATTCTGTTTGTGCTGAGCTGCCCAGCTTCTACTGTACAGTAAAACCACTCAAGAAACAAGACTCGTCAGGCATCCACGAGAGGCAGCCTTTGTGCAAGGCAACATTCCAGCACAAGGCACCTCAGCCAACCTGCCTCTGCCAGTGGTGATGTCCCACAGCACCCAGACGAGGCGTCAGGGCCCCCAGGTTCACCAGAAAGAGCAGAGCAGAACCATGTGGAACTGAGGGCACCTGTGCAGGGACTGTCCTGCACATGGAGAAGCCAGGCTGGTGCCTCAGGGAAACACAGGCCATCGCTCAGGGCCACAAATTGAGCTCCAAATGCTTCCAACTCCTGCAACTGTCACACTGAAACTCAAAAACCTTTTAGTCTATGTACAAACAAAGCAGGTAAGGAGAAAGTTGACTCCTCACTCCAGTGCCTTGTCTCACACCAACAGCTGAGTGGTATTACACCATTTTACAGCCACATGCCAAATTTTATTCCAGGTAGTCCCTGGTGGGATGTAGCAACATCGCAACAAGACAGGAGAACTCCTCTACCAGATCACTATTTACTATTCCTAAATAAACACATGGCATGACAGTTCTAGTCTGCCTAAGTCTGGAATATGTAAGAGCTGACTCAGGCTCCGGGATGCCCAATTCACACAACTGGAAAACTTAAATAAATCAGTTTGCTATAGAAAAAGTTTTAAGCACTTGAGCAGGAGACAGAGCTTCAGATAAGCTACAAGTGAACGGTGTAACAAGGGGAAAGCTGTCTTCCACTTCAGAAGTGGGACGCTGCTGTTTCAGGGTAAAGGCTGCAACTAATCCACATGAAGACCCCAGGAGCTGAGGAACTGAGAACAGGACACAGGCAGCCCTTAGATTTCTCTAATAAAATTAACCCTGCTGTCATCTCAAACTTCACAGCAACACAACCAATGGGCCACAAGGCAGCACGTGCCCATGATTTACATGAATACAGTGACATGTGAAAAGACAACTTCAGTCAGTCACTGATCTCTGTTCTTGAGCAGCTGCAGGGCAAAAAAAAACCAAAAAAAACCCAAAAAAACCCAAAAAACCCACAAAAACCCCCCAAAAAACCCCAAAAAAACCCCAAACAACCCAACAGGGTGACAAGAACATTTTCCCCTTCTGCAGAAAGCTTCAGGGCACCTCAGGTGGACACTGGAAAGGTGCAAAGATCAGACCTATGGGTACACACCAAAACAGCAGCCTCTGTCACAGCAGCAGCCTCCCACCACACTAGGCCCTGGGGACAGCTGAGCCTGTGACTCATTAACCACTGAATCAGTCCAACTGGTTAGGATTCCCATTGCAAGAGGCTGGGCAATCCCATCTCTACCATTACTGACAACTAACAGTGCCAGGAACCCCAACATGTAACACTGCACTGATCACACACAGACTACAACTCTGTCTCCAGGAAGCCACAGCAAGCAACACCCGGCCCAGCTCACATGCTGGAGCATCAAACATGCAACAGCAAACGACTCCAGCAAGATCTCAAAGCCAGCATTTCTTCAGCTGAAGACCCAAAAAATCCCCCATGGATTTATTATTTTCTTTACACTGCAGCCTGAGTCACACAAAATATGTGTGCAGAACCCCAGCACACAATTTCCAAAGGATCAACTGGAGCCCCAAAAGCTCTGGAAAGCCTCAAGTTCCTGCCCTTCTCAACAGGATCAGCAGAGCCCCGCCTCCCTTCTCAAAGTTCAAATCTGCCCTCAGAGCAGATAAGTGGATGAAAGCAGGCTCCTTAACCTAGTTTTTATAAGGGCTTCCCCTCCACATCCACGACAGTTACTCCTACCACCTTGCCTTCCACTGTTTGCACCCGGTCAGACACTCAATTTCACCTGCTCAGCCCACAGATCAGGAATAACATGGACTTGCCTAGACAGCAGCCTCAGACCTTCCTCCCAGCTGGCATAACTGGCCAGGCAAGAAAGGCCTCCATTAGCAGAGCTTCACATCCTACATCCACAACTGGGGCAGGAGGCCTCCTTGCAGACACTCAACTGCAGCTTTCCTCACTCTCCTCAGCACTGCCATCAAAGGACACGCTCCTCCCTCCAGGGGATGCACATCCAGGTATTCCACAGGCTCACGACTGTCTCATGTAAATTGCCCAGCCTGCTGTTCAAATCCACACTGAATCATTATTATCCCCGTGCATTTGCCTACCTAAATACCAACTATGTGCAGTACTGGAAGCTTAAATCCAAGGACTGCAAAAAGGTTCCACAGTACAACATGTGGGCACTGCCAGGTACAGCAGTGACTGCAAGTATGGATAACAAAGACATTCCAAACACTGGATTGCATAAGTATTAAATTCCAGTCCACACAGAGCACTCAGACTCGTGCCGTCTGTCTTAGCAGCAGCCCCAGAACCTCCCTCTCTTGTTGAACCCAGCTGGTTTTTTAACACACATGAGGAAAAACACACCTCTGCTGACTTGATTCTTTTTCTCCTAATTCTGTCTAGCTCACCTTTTGCCAATAACAGCTTGATCTGGGTTATTCCAAGCAGTGCATTTAGTTAACAGGATCAGTTTGGACTCACCTCTCTACAGCAGAACAAAGACAGTCCTAAGAAGCATTAAGACATACTTGGATAGGACCCTCACTGGAGAGCTAGTCTTTCTGTCCCTCATCTCGGTTCCCAGAACTGTGTTTTTGCCTCCGAACAGGCAATGAGGACGTCTACCAGCGTAAAAAGCAAGGCGGCACAGGAGTCCTCAGCAACCCAGCTGCCCTCGCAGCTTTGTCAGCACAGGGCACCAGGGCTGCATCTGCTGTGTCAGCAGCACTGCAGGGTCGGGCCAGCAGCCCAGAGCGGCGGCAGGACGCTTACCGGTCTGTCTGGAGAACGTGGATGAGGTGTTCCATGGCCTGTATGCCCACCTCCAGCCGGTATTTCTGTTGGGAGAACAGACAAACGCTTAACGGTCGAGCCCAAACACCGAACACAGACCCCTGAACGGTACCTGGCAAAGCCACTTCAGACCCACGCCGCTGCTCGGGAAGTTGGCCACGTACCTTGGATAAGGACTTGAGAGCACGTACAGCATCCCGCCGGTCATCCAGCAACGTGGACGAAGCGACGCGGTCACAGAGCTTCTGGATCTGGAAGGGCACGCACAACAAACAGGCGGGATAAGCCGCGGGGGACACCGCCGACACACGACAGCGGCTCCCTGCCCGCCCCGGCCCCGGCCGCCACCCGGGCCTGTCACCGCCAGCGCCGCCGCCGCCGCCGCGCCGGCCCCGTCCCGGCCGCCCGGCCCCGCCGCCGCCCGGCCGCGTCCCCCGCTCACCGTGTCGGCTCCCGAGGGCTGCGGGCCGGCGCTGGGGCCGCCCATGACGCCCCGCAAGAAGTTCATGGCGGCTGGGCCGGCCGGCGCTGGCGCTCCCCCCGCGGAAGCGGCCGCCGCGCCTGCGCCGCCACGTGGCACGGCCGGGCCGGGCGGGGCCGCAGCTCCGCGGGCAGCGCGGCCCGGGCTGCTCGGGCACAGCGCTCCGCCCCGCCGCCCCGGGCTGCTCGGGCACAGCGCACCGCCCCGCCGCCCCGGGCTGCTCGGGCACGGCGCACCGCCCCGCCGCCCCGGGCTGCTCGGGCACGGCGCACCGCCCCGCCGCCCCGCGCTGCTCGGGGCACAGCGCACCGCCCCGCCGCCCCGGGCTGCTCGGGCACGGCGCACCGCCCCGCCGCCCCGGGCTGCTCGGGCACGGCGCACCGCCCCGCCGTCCCAAACGGCCCCGCAGCGAGCCCCAGAGCCGCGCGGGCCGGGGCATGAACCGGGCTGGTGAGCAGGCAAGCGCTCGGGCTTGGAATTCAGAAATTGCTTTCGCTGCTAATGAAAAGGAGCAAGGTGATGGGTACCCTTAGGTACCAGCGGAAAACGTCCCAACGCTTTTGAAACTAAGTCACCTCGGTGAGAACCAGAAGCTTACCTAGGTAAGACTGGTGGTTCAAGTCCAAGAGCACGACCAAGTTGATAAATTGCTTCCAGATGCTGAATGCCCCCACTGGATGCTCCTGTGACATGTTTGGGATTCCCGATGCTGCTCCCGATGAGGATGAGCAGCAACAGCCAAGAATCAGAACCTCAAACGCTTCAGGCACTGCACCCACACCCTGACGCTGCCTTCCTGATGGTTACCGGTAGGGTTTGGCAGTGTTCAGCTTATTCTATGTATCCAATCAAAGCGATTTTCATGCCAACCACAGCACATGGACACAGGAAGTGTCAATGCCATCAGTTCCAAAAATGAGTTGACTTCCAGGGAGACAACCCCTCTCCCATGACAGTTTACATCAAGAGCTTGGAGGATTGTATTTTCCCTATCAACTACAGAATGAAACTAACCACCCAGCATGTGGCCCAGATGGTTTTTACCCTGTCGGGCAACAGAGTGCCCTTCAGTCAGGTTTGGTCACCAAATAACGAGGTGGTTCTAACAACTATGGCCATGACAGCAGTTCCCTGATGCACAGGAGGGCCACTCCAGCCTGCAGCCACCAGGCAGCCCCAGCTGTGCTGAGCACAGTCATGCATTCCTGGGCTGCTTCTGCCCTCAGCCTGCCCAGCAGCACCAAAACCCAGCTGGAGCTCACTCACAATAGCCCAGCCCTTGCACAGATCCTCCCACACCTCACCGCCCACCAGCGGCAAAACAAGTCAGAGAAAGAAAAAAAATATTTTTACTAAAGCAAAGATGTTGAGATATTCAGTGGTTAGGAAAGCTCCCCCCCTTTCCCCACAGTGATGATTCAAGGCCCATTCTGTGCAGACCCACACCAGAACTCAGCTGATATGTTCCAGTTGCCATAACAAGATCCTAGTACTTAGCAAGAAAACAACGACCAACACCAGGTTCTTTCACATAGCAAAATTTATTTCAGTACTTCCATCCTCACACACACAACCCCAAGAAACAAAGTGAGCTGCTTCCAAAAGAGATGCCTGCCACACCCGAACTGTCCTCTTGGAAAGGCAATATACTCCAAGGGGCAAATTCTGCCACCCGGTCAAGGAGTTACCTGGTATTCGACCAGCAACCGTGGACGGTTTTTTATTTCAGCATAACTTAAACGTGACCCCCATCTGCCGCATCCCAACACTGACCGCCCCGTGCCCCTCCAGGCTAGAGGCCTCCGTGCAAGCCACACAGCCCCGGTGAGCAGCGCCAATGGCAACCAAACACGCCGGGCCCCGTTCCACCAGGGACACCGGCGCCTCGAGGCCACGGTACGGGCCGGACCCTGGACGAGACCGAGCACAAAGAAAGGAAGAGCAGAGCGGAACCGGCCCGGGCACCACCGCACGGCACCGAGCCGCCATCCCGGCCGCTGCTCAATGCGCGCCCGCCCCTGACGTCATCGCGCCAGCCCGCTGCTGATTGGCGGAGCGCGCCCGCCCTTCCCCTGGCTGCCCCGCCCGCCCCCGCGGCTGTGCGCAGGCGCGCGCGCGCACGCAGGCACGCACGGGAGCCGCGGCCGCCCGCCCTCCCCCGCCCGCCCGCCCGGCTGTGACACCGCCGCCGCCGCCGCCGCCGCCGCCGCGCCCCGCCCGCCCTGTGCCGCCCGCGCCGCGGGACGCGCCGCCCCACGCACACGCTCGCCGCGCCCGGCTCCGCGCAGCTCCCGGCGGCCTGGGCGAAAACGCGCCCCGGCCCCGCGCACCGAGACTTTTGTCCCCTAGGTGAGCGGCGTGGGGGGGGGCGGGGGGCAGGGTAGGCCCCGGCAGCGCGGGCTGGGTGTGTGTGGGGGGGGCGGCTGCTGTACGGCTGCTGAGGGCAGCGGCGGGAACGGCGCTGAGCGGGGCAGCGCCCCGGGGCCCGGCTTTGCCCTTCGCTGCCCGCCCCGGCCGCTGGCTCCCGGCTCGGCTCCCGGAGCCGAGGGGAGGTGGGGGGGGGGGGCGGCTTTTGTTCGCCGTCACCTTGGCGGCTCTTCCGCCTCGCCCCGGGCGGCGCGGGGAGGCCGGGGAAAAGCGCCCCCAAGCCCCGCGCTGCTCGATGCCGGCTGCGATGTTGGGCCCTGCGGTCGCCGCTTCCTGTCTCGCTTCGTGGATCGATCCCTGTGCAGGGGCCTCCAGAGGTACGTGGGATTTGGCAGAGGCAGGGTGCCGCTGCGCCGGCCTCGGTCGTGCTGCTGAAGCTCGCTGAGCTCCCCATCGGTACAGCGGGCCCCGCTGCTCTCCTGCAAGTTAGCGCAGCCGTGGCAACCTGGCTGTAAGGGCTGCCCCAGCTCTGCGGACCTCACCTTGCTGTGCTTCCCCTTTCCTCAGCGGTAACCCGGGCTGCTCTCTTTGCACGCGGAGTGATGTTGCAGAAGTTGTTGTGAGCTCCTTTTATTCTGCAGGGCTGGATACCTTGAGTAGATCTTTTCTGAGCTGCTCTCGTTTGTCACCTGAGTTGACCTCATTGGGTTCTGCCTCCCTTCACCCCGGAGGTCACTGCAGTTGCAGCGTGGGTGCCCAGGAGCATCTCCACAACAAATCTTTTAAATCCCTTGGGTAGCTGGGTGAGCCTGGATCTTGATCTTGGTTCCAGGTACCACTGCATAAAAGGACTGTCACAGGAGGGAATGAGACGATATGACATGATTGTTTAATTTCAACCAGAAAGTCTTAGTCAGTCGTATGGATATTCTTATTGTGGCCTTCGTGCTGGTTTGGCAGCTCCGAAGCCCTCTGCATGTTCTTCAGTTCAGTGTGCAAATGATCTGCTTTCCTGCAGAAAGAAGTGTAAAGATGCCCAAGGTACTTTGGAAGAGTTGAGAAGTATGGCAAGTTGTATCAATCCATACCCAAGTTTCTGAATGTAACGTGGCTCTGTTACTGTAGCACTGCGAGTGAGTGCAGGATCTGTCAGCTTGGATTCTGAGCTGAGGAGTGGTTGCTGGCAAACTGTTTTTGGTGTTGCTTTACCCGCAGCGTTGACTTCTCTCATGCAGGAGGTATTTCTGTGTCCATTGTGATCGTGGGTGTGGGTCCAGGGCCGTGCCTCTCCTAGGAAAGCTTCTCATTCTGAAGGATTCCTTCTTCTTGTGCACCCTGGTTGCTTGCATGTCAGGAACATCATCTTGGTTTGCCATTGGAGGTGTTCCTACAATCGTCTGCTTGGCAGGTGTGGGGCTGCTGTGTGAGAATGTGATCTGTATTTGGTGATTTCTTCATTAGGAGTGGGAAATCTTTTCTCTGAAAACTAGCTTTAACTGAAGAGAAAACCAAATGTCCATCATTCACGTAACTGCTGATGTCAAGATGAGTGTTTTCCTTTATGGAACTGAGGATTCAAATGAAGCATCTCTTCTCACACTTAGGATTATTTCAGAGCACTGATAATACAGTGAGGAACCACCGTACCTTAAGGCACAGCGTGGGGTTTGAGTCTCTGCTGTAGCAGTTTTGGTGCTGGATGCCACTGCTTTGGAGAGCATGTAGCACATAAAGAATGCGACTCAAGTGATATGAAAAGGTGGATATGTCAGAGTGAAAGATCTATCTGATGAGGCACTAGGAGAAAGGCACTGAACCTGGTCTTGGGTGATGACACAGAGGTGGAAAGGCTCCCCCAGAGCAGGTCACTGTTGCTCTTGCTCTTTGCGTGGGTGTTGGTCCTTTTGGACTGCGCAGCCAAATTGCCCAGACGGTGCTCAACCGTGGCAGCTGTGTGCCTAAGATACGGGGCGCTGTTAACTCCTCCCAAAAAGCCCCAGCCACAAACCAAAACTAAAGCAGCCTCTGGGCAGAGCTTGCTCTGACAGAACTGTGTGCTGTGCCTTCCAGCTCAGCCAGTTCAGAGTGCAGCACACAGGCAAAGGAGATCATGAAGTCAAGGGACTCTGGTAGGTTCCGCACTGTTCCTGGTCCTGGCTGCAGGTGGAGGATGCTCTGAGTGCTGCCCTTGCGGAGCATGCAGAGGGATGGCGCTGGCCATACTGGGCTGTTGTCTGGGACTTGTGATTGCCCTTTCAGGATTTGCTCCTTGTGCTTTGTGCTGCTTTGCCTCCCCATGGGTACCCGCCAGGCTCTGCAGGGCTGTGATGCCCTGCTGGGCTATCAGTGTGGAATTTCAGCTTTATTCCAGGTGTGGCGCTCATGGAGTGCAGGAGCAAGTGCGCCCTGCCAGGCGTTATTTTTCGCTTGTCTCCTGTAAGAAGCACAGATTAAAACTGATCATGTGGGATCAGGACAAACGTGTCCAAGATGGTGAAAGCTGCTCTCCCCTTCCCTTCTGTTGTCCTTCAGCTCCAGAGGCGTGCGAGGTGGCACTGAGTCCCTTGTGGCTTTGCTGAGTGTGCCCGCTCTGTGGGGAACATCTTCCTGATTCGCAAGAGCATCTTTCTCAAATTTATTTTCGTTTTAAGTGGTGTTCCTTTTAATTCAAATCTGATTAACCACTTGGACAAGAGTTGCACACTCGTGGATGTGCAAACAAGCCACGCTGTTGCAGATTTATGTGAAATGACAGCTTGATGTCTGTGTGCCTGTAGTTATGAAAAAATTGTTCTATGGATGTCTAGTTCAGAGGATGAATTTGCTTGCCAATAAAACAAAATTTTTCTTGCTTGTAATTTTTTTATTAAAACAACTGGTGAGGCCCACAGCTCCCTTGCAAAGCTTAGAAGTTCCTCTTGATGGAGGTTATGTTCAAGTTGAGGTGATGCTTTCTTCAGCTGCTGTCAAAATTCAGTTCAGCTTTGTTCTGGTTTGTTTGGGTTTTGTTTCTTTTTTCCCAAGTAGAATTGATGAAACGTCCAAGCGACTTGACTACTGTTGGTCTGTCTTGAAACAGGATAAAAGTGGTTTTGGAATACTTCTTTGGGCACAACCAAAGACTTTGTGCCAAAGTTTATTCTCTGGATACCTCAATTTGAGTGTGTAGGCCACCATTCTGCTGCTCAGTCATGGCCTCGGGTAACAGTGCTTTGCCACAGATGACGAGTCATATTTGTGCTTTCTACAGGGCAAGGGAAGTAATAGTAATAATAATAACAATAGTAATAATAATAATGTTTACATATACTGTAGGGGAAAAAAGCTTTGCAAATGTCAGAGCTGCTTATTGAGCAAAATGCATGCCAAGGAACATTTCACTGCTCCACACGTAGCAGCCTTCACTACTTGTTCAGAAACTAATTGCTGCTGCCCTCGTGTGCAAACTGAGGGTGATGATTTGGGTTTGGTTTCTCCTTGGGTTTCTTTTCATTGAGTTAAACAAGAGACAAACACAGATTAATAAAGCTTTGTGTATGCAGATGATTGCAGGCTGAGTGATTCTGCATGCTCTTCCTGGAGGGAGGACTTGAGCAATGATTGTAGCTGACTCTCACGTACCTCAACACCCTTGTCTCCGTGTGGGCTGTTCCTCATCCCGTTAGCCCCCAGCAGTTTCACCTCGCTGCAAAGGCTGATTCCTTGCGTTATTTGTCATGGCCTTTGGAAGGCGTTAGCTGAACTTCAGTACCGTGCAGTTGCTCTTTGGAGGAAATTATCTTTTCTGCTTTTGTTTGTTTGCTTATTTTCCCCTGCACATAGCAAATAATTCCTTTCTGTGCCGGTTCTCTCATTGTTTTTGTTCTCTTGAAAGAAGTCCTGCCTGGAGGCTGAGGTTATTGTTACAAACTTGAGTCACACCAGTTGAAGTTGCAAGGAATATTTCTCTGGCATGCACGCATGTTCTTTAATTTTGGAATCGGGCTTCTCACCTCTGAATCTTGGGAAAAAAGAGATTCCATGTCGCATTGTGCCTTTCAGCTTGTGTGTGTACTGCAAAGTATTTCGTGTGGCTCCTGATTCTCCTTGGTTGAGGAAAGCACTGGAAATCCAATGTGCCTCCTTGATAACAGAGGAATCAGAAGCAGCGGATAAGGTGGAAATGAAATCTTGTCCACGAGTTGTTACTGTGTCAGCTGGATGTGGGTAGCAGTGCCTGTGGATGAGCAGCAGCTGCAAGGCTGCTCCTGTTACCCTGTCCGTGTGGCCATGGGTTTTGGCCATTGTGCGCGGTGCAGGGATTATTTTAACAGTGCAGTTGTAGCGTAAAGGAGCCAGCAGGTGAGTGTGTTTGATTGCTGGTGGTTGCTGAGATCTCAGACTGACAGCAGTGTTTTGTTTCTGGCTAGCGTGTACCTGAGTGTCTTGAGCCATAAGTTCTCATTTCTCAATGGCTGCTCAGGCTGATCTGAGAGCGTGGCTCATTACGTTTGGCTGAGAAGAGCACTCAGAGTCTTCTTTCTCAGTTTGTTATTCACTGACTCTTGAGTGTGTGCTGGTGGAAACTGCAAGCAGAGCTTTCATAGAGTGTTGGTATTGATGGGGCTTCCCTTGGTGCCTGGTAAACTGTGGACATGCTGTTCTTTGTAAACTTGCCCTGTTTAAATTGTTGATGCTCATGCCCTGACTTCTGGCTTAAATTTCCTTGGTGTCTTTACCTCCAAACCCCTTGGGCCTGCTAAGGCTCGGGTCCTTGACTTTAGGGAGGTGCAATACTAATTGGGACACGTGGAGATGTTAATCTTTTGAAAACCTGGTTTTGTGGCACCCATGTTGCTAGCAAGGAGTACCTCTGATTTTATTTCACAGCCTTTACTGACCTGGGAGACCCAAACAGTTCATTAAGGCTCTGCTATCCCTATTGAGATCGTTGAGGCAATAATGAAAGGAAATAACACTGAGACAGGTGAGGAATTGTACTGAGACATCTTCTAAAATTATGTGATGGTGTCATGTGTGTCAAGTACCGTGGTGCTGTCACGTGAAATGCAGAAGAGGTGCCCGGTGAGGAAACAGGACAGCTTCTGATGAAGGAAAGATGTAGTGGGATACAGATCTCCTGTAGTGTAATGACTTAACACAGATTGTTATGTTTTGTACCCAGAGACATTTTCAGTCTTCGTTGAGGAATGCCTGAAATTTGTTAACAAGTGTACTTTGCTTCTTGCTGGAGTCCTAAGAACGTGTGGTGGCCATCATCTGCTTTTTAACAGGTTCTTCAAAATACCCTGGTGAGGCTCCATCTTAGTGTGTTCTCCCAGGTGCTCATGGTGCAGGTCCTGTCACCAGTTTTGTGTTCATCCTCTGCCTGTGAGGCAGGGGAACAAAAAAAGGACAGTCTCACCTGTAGAAACTGAGATGCCCTTGTTCTTTTAAGGCTGGTTTCTAAGTAAAATTCCTAGTGCCTGCCATTGCTGTAGTCTGAGTTGTGTTGGGAAGATCCTCAAATTGCTCATGTTTTGTTTTCTTTCCTTTACTCCTGCTTTGAGCGTGCACAGGGCTCAAATCTTTGATGTCCCGTAGTATTTTGACATTTGGTTTTGCGTCTCATTAGTATGATTGCTTCCTCTGGGGCTTCCTGTGAGGCAAAACTAATACTGTGTTCCAGAGTCTTGGTGAGTTATATCAAAGGGTTTATTTAAAACCCCTATATTTTGATAGGATTTTGGATAACCCTACCATAAGTTTGCTGATTTCTTATCTGCAGGTTCAAGACTTATCTTTCAGGCCCTGCCTTCTGCCTTACCTGCACGTTTTGAGACTGTTGTTTCAGGCGTGGTTCCTGACTAACTGTATTTGGGGGCACGTCTTGGTATTGTCGTGTGGCTTGGATTGCTGCCTTGAGAGAATTTGGGTTGCCCATGAAGTGTAAAGTATTTGAGCCAAGTATGTGGGCTTTTTTCTTCGGCGTTCGGTTTTGATGCAGGATCTGACATGTTCATGGCGTTGTTCCTGTGTGTTCTGCCTTTATTGGAGGCCCTTCTTAAGCTGAGGTTTATCTCCCAGTTTCACTTCATGTGCCTCATGTGCTGTCTGCCTGTCATTGCAAACAGTCTTTTGTTTGGCCCTTGGTTTAGATTGATGGGTCAAGGTTGTTTTGGTAAAAAACCAAATATCTTTCTCTAGGATTATCTCCCAAGGTGGAAACTTGGATTTTTGACTTGATTTTCTTTGCCTGTTTCCTTGCATACACATTAATTTTTGGAGAGAGAAAGCAGATGAAGCATCTGTGTGAGAACTGGAGGGAATTTCATGATCACAGACAGTGGTAGTCTTAAGTGAGCTGGCAAAAGCAACATGCTGGGTACTGGCAAGCCATCAAAAAGTGTACTCAGGATTATTTTGTGACATGGATGATCTGCAGGAGAGTATGGATAGGTAGAGCAGAGCAGGTGGAAGCAGGTGACCCCCTCGAAGTCCTTTCCAGCTTAGGAGATGCTATGACAGAAGTGGAATGCGGTTAGGTTGGACAACTAGTACCTAAGACTTGGTCACCTGTGAGACACTAAGGTTTCCCTTCCCTGTCCTCATGGAATGTGAATCCAGCCCACATGGTTAGTTCATATTGGTGCTCTGGCTTTGTCTTACAGATATGACAGTAAGCTTTTGAAGCAGAGCTGCCAGCCTCCTTAAGGAAGTGTATTCCTGTTTGCTTTGCAGGGCTCTTGAACTGGGCTTTTAAAATATTCATCAGCCAAAGGGAGAAGTAAACGGTGCAGAGATTTTTAACAGGGTTTCTGTTTGTTCATTTCAGGGTGGTTTTTTATGCCTTTCAAAGCACCTGTTCTGTAAGGGACTTTGTATCCGTTGTTCCCTTTTCATCGAAGTAATACATGAACAGACTGAAATTTTCTTATTTCCTCCAAAGAGGTGGGAGAGGGTGTCCTGAATTGGTTGAGTATTTTCTAGTGAATTAAGGCCCTGCATGCATAATTGTTTAATTTCAAATATCAACGTTTATCCTTTTATGGGGAAGTGATTCGTACGGGTGCCCTCCAAGTAACATGAATATTTTCAATTGCAGCGTTTGACACTGAGTACCAAAGAAATGGTGATGGAGAAGCCAAGTCCCCTGCTCGTAGGGCGGGAGTTCGTGAGACAGTACTACACCCTGCTAAACAAAGCTCCTGACTTCTTGCACAGGTAACGCTTGCACTCGCCAAGGGAGAACGTGTGTGAACGAAAGCGTGTCCTGTTTGTTGTAAATCAGACATTTGTTTCTGAGTATGGGAGAAAATGGACCTGGCTAATTCTGGGCTGTTGGAAAAACTGCTTCATCTCAGTGCTAACTCCCTAGGCTCTAGAACCAAGTCACATCATGTGGATGTATGGCACGTTATCAAGGTGCTTCTTCTGTGGAAAAGTGTGCTGCTTCTAAGGCGATGCAGTGGTGATGTGGGCAGATTGCAGAAATGCCTGCTGAGCCTGGGGAGGCTGGACAGACGCTCTTGAGCAAGCTGCCCTTCTGCAGGTGTTACTCTCTGCTCAAGAACATTCTCTGTCCACTTGAAAGGTGGCACAAGTGTCACCAACAACAGCATCTGTGGAATTTCTCTTAACTGCCTCTGCAGAGAAGAGTCCAAGAGGGTTGGTTTGGTTTGGTTTAATCTTACCCTATTCTGGAGCTGCTTGTATGACATGTTTTGTAGCCCCTTGCAGTCTCTGCCACCGCTGCCCCTTTCTTCTGGCCAGGCTCAGATATGGAGGACATTGGCCTTTGTGTTCTTTGGCTGCACCTTTCTTCCAAGTTATGTTCTCCAGGGAGGGCGTCTAACCCTAACCCTCTTTATCTTGCTGTTAGTCTCAACAGCAGCGTGCTCTCCGCCACAGAAAGATTTGGGTTTCCCTTGTGTCCTGGTGCTTGATGTGCCCTTTGCAGCAGTGAGGGAGTGAGGACAAGTGTTGTTGTTTCGTCCCACTAAAAGCTTGAGACGAGCGCGGAGGATTCTGTCGCTGCTCGTTATCTAAAGCTTGCCCAGGCCTTAGGAGCAGCAGAGATCGGTTTGCCCTCTAGAGAGGTGTTACTCAGTATGAGTGAATGCCTGTTGCATTTCAGATGAATTCGTAAGGCTTTTCTGGCCCCTTAACCAAAAGCCTTTAATTCCATTTACTTGGGGGCTCTACCACCCAGAGACTTTGAGCAGTTCCTTAAAAACAAGTTAAAACTCTTGGTCACCTGTGAAGGCCCTTGGTAAGAACTGCTGACTTTCAGAGAGATTGTTTTGGAATTTAGAGGGAATGTTTTAGAGGAAAGAGGTTTCCTATCTGCTTGTGCTCTGCTTCAGCTAAGTTTCTGTATTTCCTTGCTGATAGGAAGTGCTGGACCATGTTCAAAATCATGATTATGTGATTGGTACCAAAGAAAACAATCTAATTTTTTTCTGAACATAGTCAAGGGAGTAAAAGTCTTGGGCTTGTGTTTCCACAAAAGTAAAACTAAGAAGAGTTTCTAAGTTCAGTGGAATAAACCAAGAAATAACAAATGTGGAAGTTGTAGGGTTTAATTCTGTATGCTGACCCTCTACACTGGCTTGTTCAATTAAGGAGAAATATTCCCTGTTCTTGCACTCTTGTGTGACACTGAGTTCAGAGAAGTACTTCGTGACAACTTGATTTCATATATGCCATACAAGGGTGGATAATAAAGGTACATATTGGCATCTGCACCTCATGGCTATCACCCCCAAGGCAAAGCATGCTCCTAAATAAAAACACAGGGTGATACAATGTTTCTTTCTATTAATGTAAATGTGCTGAAAAGATAAAACATTTGTCACATGCTTTATAAGCTGACAGTAACAATCCAAATCAAATCAGACTATTTTAGGCTCAAAATGTGGAAATGGAATGAAAGTGCCTAAGGATCTCTGAAACGTCTTAAAAATACCGGAAGCGAGTGTACGTGGTTAAATAGCAAACCCACACCCTCAGGGCTGGCCAAGGCTGGGAAGAGAACAGCTCTCAGTGGAGTGGCGGGAGGCTGGTACCTTGCTGGCCAGGTACAGAGGCAGAGGCAGGGGATTCTGAGGGTGAGGAACCTTCCAGCCAAAGTGGCCACCTTCCTCAAAGGAAGCAAGCAGGAAGGGTAGGAGTTTGATGCAACACCTCGGGCAAACTGCCCCTCTGAATATTAGGTTTGTTTGTTCTGGTATTCTTGGAGCCTCGTGAATCTGAAATTTGTGAAGCACTGAGCTCTACAGCTTTTGGATTGGGTTCTGTTTTTTTCACGTCTGTGATTTTTACATCTCATTGCTTGCAGGTTTTATGGCAGGAATTCTTCTTATGTTCATGGAGGACTGGATGCCAGTGGGAAACCGCAAGAAGCAGTGTATGGTCAAGCTGTGAGTATTAAAATTTGTCCTGTAATCCTTGTTAATGTTTACCAGTGACATTGACTTTCTTACCTGGCGAGTAATGGATTGTGATACTACTACCTGTTCAGAGACAAATAAGAATTTGTTTGCTCCAGGGGTTTTGTTTGCTTATTTCTGCTTTCATTGACAGTTGTGTTTGATTCTTCAGTTTTGCATCTGGGCTGCAGAAAATACCTTTAGGATGGGAAGCAAAACCGAGAGGTCCTGATAGATTTAGGCTACAGATGTAACTTGTTTCAGTTAGAAGTAGTTCCTCAGGAGAGGGCTGATCTTTGTGAGTTTCATGATATTCTTGTGTGAGTTTAACTTCTTCAGTTTTGTTGAAGTGGAACATAACTATCTGAAGAAATGAATGAAGGGAATTGAGGATTGCTTTGGTTGTACTGCATATCAGAATTGTCTGTCACCTAGGACATCTCTTCACGGGCAGCCACATCTTTCAGCAGTGTGGCTTTTTGTCCAGGGCAGGCTTGGTTTCTTCTCCCTTCACTGGCAGAATGTCACTTGTGGCACACAAATCTTGGCAGTGCAGATGTTCCCCGCTCCTGTGATGACTGGCACTTCAGTGATGTGTAAAGGGTTGGTCTGGGGTTTTTTGTTTTGGTTTGGGGGTTTTTTGGGTTGGTTTTTTTTTTTTTTTTGTTTGTTTGTTTTGGGGCTGGTGGTTTTTTGGGTATTTTTGAAGGTTTTCTTTATTTTTATAACACAAGCGAAATCCTCTCCTTTTCACAAGCCCTTAAAAAAAATTAAAGCCTTAAAGTAGGTCATAGATTTTAAAGCAGCTGGAAAACTTGGATAGCAAGTCTCTGTTGTATGCTGTTGGGCTACTCTGAGAAATAGTTGAATCCTGGTAAAAAACTTCTGATTAAAAGTGAAGAGAGCTCAGGAAGACTGTTCTGAGTGCAAGACACTTCTTGGTTCCTGTGTTTCTCTTGTGAGCCTCAGGGGAGTGGCCTTTTGCGGTTAGTTGAGGCTCAGGGAGGCAAGAGGTGTAAAGCTCCGTACAGAGCTCACTGCAGCTGAAACGTCTCTGTGTCTTTCTAGGAGATACACAAGAAGGTGATGTCTCTGCAGTTCAGTGAGTGCCACACCAAGATCCGTCACGTGGACGCCCACGCCACTCTGAGCGATGGGGTGGTGGTGCAAGTCATGGGAGAGCTGTCCAACAACGGGCAGCCCATGAGGAAGTTCATGCAGACTTTTGTGCTTGCTCCAGAGGTAAGTCTATGCGAGATTGTGTCAAACGTCAAATAATGATGGAAAAAACTGACCACCTGCAGCTACAATTTGTCATACTGGGACAAAAAATAGGATAGGCTTTAAAACTTGCTCTGGAGGGTATCATTATATGCATCACAGGGTGTGAGTGCAGAGAAACTGGTGTATTAGACCCATCCTGAGCTGCTTTATTTCCTTGGCCTCAAGGTGTTGGAGCAGTGTTACAAAGAAAATTGAAGTTTGCATTTGGGAGCTGCCATTGGCACAAACAATTCTTTTTGGAAAACAAGGTTCAGCTCTGTAGATCAAACCTCTGCTGTGGTTGTGTAGTTTCAAGTCTAATGGCAAAGGGGAGTATGGGATGCACAAGTTACTGCTCAAATGTAGCTCTTGGTGAGAGCAAAGCTGTGTACAGGTAGAGAAGGTGTCTTGTCTTCTTTCTGCTTCTTTCCCCTGCTGCATCACGAATTAATGTGTGGCTGGAGATGAATGTTTTAGGCTCCTGTTGAATTTCTTCAGTGTTTCCCTGCACAGTGCTGTAAGCATACGGCCACCCCATGGAAGTTCAGGGTTCTCATTGTAAAGTTTTTGTCGTACAGAAAATTGAAATTCCTCAATGAAACTCAGGGGCTGTAGGCTTAGTTAAAACCTGTGATTGCTGTGACTTAGCAAAATTAGCAGATTTTATTCTGCTTGAAACTTCCTTTTTCAGCTGGGCAGAAGCTATTGTTCAATTGTTTGCCTAGAGAAAAAGAAAATAACTCAGAAAATAACTTTGGTGACGTAGTGCTATTGCAAAGTGTCAGTGTGTACCCTGAAACTTAGGTCTGTGGTCCATCCTTTGGTACCATCCTGCCAATCCTTCATATGTGCTAAACACTGCATCTTCCTCTTTTACAGGGATCTGTTCCAAACAAGTTCTATGTCCATAATGATATCTTCAGATACGAAGATGAAGTATTTGGGGATTCAGAAGGAGAACTTGATGAAGGTGAGAAGGAGTGTGTGTGTAGGGTTTGTGTCATTCTTGTTCCTCTCTCCTGTGTGCAGAGCTGCCAGAAGTGTTTGTGGAGATGTTGGAATGCAAACTGTGTTGCCTTGTCATGGGGCGCAGAGCTGCTGATACTGAAGCTCTGCTGGTCCAAAATGTTCTGGGAAATGAAGGTCCTGTAGCAGTGCCCTGTTCCCTGAACTGGCTCACAGAGAGTGAGCGTTGACAGAGAATGGAAGCAGTGAGCAACACAACTTCTGCTGCTATAGCTGCAGCAGGCACACTTGTGTTCTGTGGTCAGTCAGATCTGTGTGCAATTTGAAGAAAAGTCTTAACTGGTTTTCAAATATGACACTTAGTTCACTTTCACATCATTGCCACACTCAGCAATTCATTGCTCTCGAGGGCTGAAATGGACCTGAGTTGGGCTTTTCCCGCTCTGTTCAGTGAGACACAGCAAATCAGAGTGTAGCCAGAACAGATGCACATGTGTTCACTGGGTGGTTCTGGAATTTGTTCATCTCAGTTCTTTGGAACAGAGCATTTTAGGCAATCATCCCTATATTTGAGGTTCATCTTCTTAGTCTGAGGCACTGAGATTTTTGAGGTAATAGTGCAGTCTTTCACTGCCACCATATGAAAAGCACCTGCTGCTTTAAAAGAGCCTCAAAACCTTCTCCCAGAACTTCCTAGCAGTGCTATGTCCCTGGCTCCCTCTTTTTGTGAAAATCATAAACAGCCCAGCCTCTTGACTGAGAGGCAGCCTCTTCCATCTCTTTTTGCAGCTTGTTTTACCATGTTTTATTGGTGAAGCTTTATTTTGATTGCTGGTAATTTAATGTGCTTTTATTTTAACTGTGGCTTGTGTACACTTGGGGAGATCTATAAGAGATGACAAGTTGGGGTTTTTTTTGGTGTCAGAATCTGAGGAAGAGGTGGAAGAGGAGCAGGAGGAAAGACAACCATCACCTGAACCTGTGCAAGAGAATGCAAGCAGTACTTATTATGAGAACCATCCTGTAACGTAAGAAGTCCTTTTTGTTATATGAAGTTGCTTTGGCTTTAGGTTCTGGATGTGATTTAACAGGTAGTTCAGGAAAATACGCTTAGCTTGATAGGGATCTGTGTTAAGTTAACATTACATTATTTTGAGACATTGCTTTTTTATTGAAGAGAAGAAGTTGTGTGTTTTTTAAATATTTGTTAGTTATTTTCACTTCTGGTCTCAAAAGTGAGATGAAAAGGGAGCGACCCCCGTGTATGTACACACTTGATGGAATCTGTGTAATCCAGACTTGGAGCAGTAGGTTTGGTATGATGTGACTCAGGTCACAGGCACATTATCAAAAGGATGGGTGGTCACAGAATAGTTGGAGTTGGAAGGGACCTTTTAAAGGTCATCTAGTCCAACCCCCTGCGCTGAGCAGGGACAGCTAGGTATGTCACTCAAATTTGGGTATCACTTGGAGCTGAGAGAAGTATGTACTTTTTGAGAGCCTGCTGTACATCTTTCTTGGAAAAAATAGGTCTCTGTCCTGAGTGTCTGCAAATCTAAGCAAGATTAAAGAAAAAGATATATTTATGATTTTGTAAGAAAAATACAAAAACCAACCAAATAACCCCCCACAAATACAAAGAAACAAACAAACACCAAGCCCTGTGCTTTTTTTGAAACATAGGAGTGGTGTAATGAGGCCCAGAACTGACTTCCTGGTTCCTCTGTTAGAAAAAACATGTATGACATCACTAGACAATACCTGCTGAGTGCATCAGCAGCAATACTAAACACAAGTCACTTAGTGCTTCTCATGAGAAATCTGATGGAAAAGTGGCATCTGCTGCAATTCTGGCAGGGGCTTGCTCAAGATAATGCAGTAGGTTTTGGACGCCTGAGAGCACGAAGTCAGGTCTTGTTTTGGGGTTACCGTGTCATTTGAAAGAGGCTGTAAAGGCACTGTTCATCCCAGAGTCCCTTGGGCGTGTGGTGGCCTGCGGCAGGAGCTGTACAGACAGAGGTGACTGCAGGTAAGGTAGGATTCTGGGGTGGCTGGAGAGAGGAGATGTTCAGATCCCCTGCCTTTCAACCACACAGAGCAGAGAAGAAGTTGCATGTGATTTTCTGTAAATGGGACTCACTGCTTTGGTAAGGAAGCTGTTTAGCATTTTGGCAAAGGTACAGTAGGTTTCATTCCAGAATTGCCTTTGTTTATGTGTGTAGCTTAATCATCCGTTGGTCCTCACTGTGTTCGTGTTCTTTTAGAAGCAGCAGTTCTTGAGTTGAGCCCTCTTCTGCAGGCTTAAAAGGCTGTGTGATTCTCTGCAGAGAACTGTAGAAATGTCTTTGCTTCAGCAGAAGTAAAATCTGGTTTTGTACCCAGCAGGGGAGTACAGCTTCACTTCTCACACTGTATTGTATACGTACAGACCCCACTGTAGCAAATGGAGATGCAAGGATCTTTTTCATAGCAGAGCTGTTGCCATAGCACAGCTTACAAAATGTGAGAAAATGCAAAGCAATTGATAAGCTCATCAAATGCATTTGACTATTGTAGCAATGGGATAGAGGAGGCGCTGGAAGAATCTTCTCATGAACCTGAGCCAGAATTGGAATCTGAAACAAAAGCGGAGGAGCTGAAAGCTGAAGTGGAAGAAAAGACCCTTGAGGAGCTAGAAGAGAAATCTCCATCTCCACCTCCTGTAGAACCTGTTTCGCTGCCGCAAGAACCACCAAAGGTTAGTTACAAATCACATCAGTGCTACTAAGTGCGGATGGAAACTGGATTGGCCTTTACACTTTGCCTTTTTGGGTGCCCAAACTGGTACCTCTCTTTAGTGTCATGCTGTATGAACAGCTAGGCTTGGCCTTTGAACTTCTAAAAATGCAAAGTTTCACTGAAATAGAAAAAAAAAGTTATTTTTAAGTGCTGCTCATCACCTATGGTAGATTTTAAGCTCTTCTTGTAAAGTGTGTGTGTGGGTATATGCACGTGTAGACATTTTTAACTGTGCAGTTAACATGTTAAGAAAACACCTGTGGCTACCACTGCCAAAAATCTCATACAATGGGAACCGCTGCTCTTTCCTTGGAAAGACATGGAGCACACTGACGCTCGTAGAATTGCTGCAGCCTAGGTTCAAAGCCCGTGTGGGGCATTGAGTGTCTCCTGGAGGCAGGATGCCTAATCCTAGAAACCAGAGTGCACACGGCGTGTCCTCTGGTGTGGTTACGCCCGCGGGCCTGCAAAGTGCGTCGAGCAGCCAGGGAGAGCTGGAGCAAGGTCATTTTCCAGCTCCAGTGTGTCTCCCGTATTTTTTCCCAACCCTTTTTCTCTTCTCCATTTTTGATTGTAACTTCAGGCATCTGCTTCCTTTCTTCACGCAAAAGACGCTTAACGCCGCAGGGTTTTCAGTCCTAGGGTTGGTTACATCACGGAAAGCAGTTACCTGGGAATGCTGAGGGCACTGGGCTCACTCCAGTAGCGGCAGTGGGCACTGTACACGCTGCTTCCATGCCCTTGGAATCCACAGACGGCTGGAAGTGCAGACCCTTCTGCACCTCCATTGTAATGCTTGCACAACCGTTATTTAATAGTCAGATGTGAACCAAAAGTGTATTTTTAGCAGACGAGTTTCCCTGTAAGAATGTCAGTGGTTTGCCGTGATTTGTAGCCTAGGTTTGTTGCATTTCCTGCAGGCTTTCTCTTGGGCTTCAGTGACCAGTAAAAACCTGCCTCCTAGTGGTACTGTTTCTTCCTCTGGAATTCCACCCCATGTTAAAGCACCAGTCTCACAGGTAACCCATCTGTGAACACCTTGGATTGTCTCATTACTTCTGCAAACTGCTTCAGTTTTTTAAATTAACAGATCAACTTGTTTGACTTGAATTGCACAAATTAATTGTGTCTTAAATGTTAATGCACTCACCTCCTTGTCGCAAGTAAAGGCACAAACGTGTAACTGGTGAAACTCTGGGTGATGGTAATGTTAAAATCTGGTCTTGTGGAAACAGGAAATCACTCCCTCCTGGGGTCTTTTACCTAACTTAATGGTTTGGCTTGAAGGGGAAACACCAACTCCCCACAAAATGTTACTTTTCTGAAGTGTGTTTGAAAAGGGCATTGGTGGAAGTGGCCCAGCAGTAAAAAGAGAGTGCGCCATTTCTGAGGTGCAAGATTGCCTTGTAAGGCTAACATGCACAGGACTGTGCTGGATTTCATTATCCATGGATAATCAGCTTATCACAGAACCCTGTACCAACTTATGACTGTGTGAGGAATGGAAGGATTCACATTTCCTTGCCTGGACAATGCTATCTTCCCATTCCTAGGCTGACTGGGTGAGGAGGGAAAAGAGGAGAGCAAGTTTGACCCGGTGACAGCTCATGTGCTGCTCACGCCAAGGTGGTGTGACACCTTCTGAGACTCTCAATTCAGCTTCCTCCATCTGCATAAAAGTGCTCAAAGCAGAAAACGTGTCCTTTACCCCGTGCATGGATAGGGTGTGCTGGAGCGCTGTGCCTTGAGTTGCTCCTGCCCAGCCTTTGTGAAAGGCTGCTGTTTTCGGTAGAATAGCTGCCTTGCTGCAGCTCTTGGTCTTGCACTGGTTTCTTCTCAATTTTGTGGTAGCAGAGAGATCTCTGTCTAGGACTAGCCTTCAGCCAAATGCATGTTAAAAAGGAAACAGGGAAGAAAAAGAGAAAAATGAAAGAAAACTAACCAAGCAAACCCCACCACCTTACATGGTGTTGCTTCTGGTCTGCTGGGACTGTCATGGACATCAAATAAAGGCTATGAAAGGAGTTGGGAAGTCTGTCTGTCTTCATCAGCTTAAACAGGGCTTGGAACACTTAGGTGGTGTTTAACCTGTAGAAACTGGGGTTTCTAGCGCAGGATAGATTTTCCTTACGCAAAGACAAAATTGGTTTTAATTTATTTGCCACAGAAAAGGTGGATGGTTGTAATGTGGCTGCAAAAATCATTTCAGATGATCTGTCCAAGAGAGCAGGAGGTAGTTTATAGATGTCCCCTTAAACTCCTCTGTGTTGCCTTTGTTGCTTGTTGTGCTTTGTGCCTTTTGATTCCTTTTGCTTTGACTTTATATTTTAAGTAATGGTGTGTGGAAGTTTCTGAACAATACTGACACGGCAGGAATTTCAACTCTCAGCTCTTCTGCAGCTGGAATTAGTCAGTTCTGAGCTCCTTTTCTTGAAAGTATTTTAGACGCGGTGTGTAGAGGTGGGGTAGAAAAGGCACCTGAACAAGGAGCTGCAAATCAGTAGCAGCTTTTTCCTCTTTTCATGGATCCATTAGTGCCAGATACTTGCATGTAAACAAGGACAGAAGATGCCCTGGTGGGCGGGTGGGTGGCTCCTTTGAGATGCTCTTCTAGCTGGTGTCAGTGATGTCACAGAGAAACAACTGCCCTGCTCACTCTTTTCTCTGCATCCACCCATCCCCTCAGTCAAGTTACAAATACAGCCCCTGTAGTGTTAACTCCTGAAAGGACTGCACACGGGCTGTTCTGCCTACAGACTGGTTCTGGGCTGTTTCCTTACAGCTCTGGAGTGAAACAGGTCAGCATTTCTTGCTCTTTTTCTAGTTGTAGATGATTAGAAATCAGCCTGCCTACATTGATAAGCTAGGACTTTTCTTTATAGCCTTTTCAGTTACTTCCCGTTTTATTGCTGCATTGTTTGTCATAGGGCTGCAGAGGGGCAGGCGTAGGCAGGGGCTGATTCTTGTCTTTTGGGGTGAGTCCCTTTCCCTCCCCACGTGAACTCCTGAAGAGAAGAGACAGTGCCACCTTTTCCTTAATGGCTGTCAAAGCTCTGCCAGGCTGAGGTTTTGTGGCATTCTTGGCTCCTGTGGTAGTTTGGGTTTCTTGACCTCCTTACTCTGTGTCCTTCCATCCACTCTGTGCTTGCTGGGACATGCTGGAAGATGTGAGTTGCAATCAGCTGCTGCTTGGGCTGTAAATGGCAGCCCTGATCCGGAGTGGTGCTACCAGTCGTGGCAGCGTTTTGGGGAGCAGAGTCCTGTACAAGGGCTTTCCTCTTGAGGCACTCAGGCAGCCTTTTTCTATGGAAAAGGATGGTACTCCTCAGAAAACAACCAGAGAGATCAGCTGTTTGTGTGCGGGGTGAGAAGATCAGCGACACACAAGGCTGCTGTTTCTTGGGATTTAACAGCAGGACATCAGTGACTTAGCAGGTCTTGGCTGGGGCTGACAGAAGGAGGCAGGTTAAGCCTGATAGCCGTGACTATCTAAGAAATGGGGGTCTGAAGGTATCAAGTTTTCCCTTTGAGATGTAATTTATGATGTGCTCAAGATATGTGAGTGAAAGATGGCAGAGGAGCTCCAGTGACTCACAAAGTACAAGGGAACAAGATTTAACAGGAAGGCTGATTTTCCAAGCGTCTTCTTGGGACTGAAAAAGTGGTCCTAGAAGTGTTGTAGGGACAGACTAATGCCTAGCTGCATGGAGCACAAGTCATAGGAGGGCTAAAACATTCATTCTGTGTGTAACACTTGCATGTTGCATGTAAAATTGAGGGTTTTTTTTTTCCCTGGCAAGTGCTCTGTCTGGAACTGCCAGTTGTCCTGAGTCCTTAAAGGAAAATAAGGGAGATGTTTAATATAAACTGCTTCTCCCCAGCAGTCTGGGCCTATAGCTGTTCACCCTGTGCTTAATCTTACTTGCAGCCTACTTGTGTATTTTTTGTGCTCCTAAGGATAATTTTGTTTTTCTAAGATAAGAGCCCAGCACACCAGCAGCTGCTTAACTGTTGTACAGAAAGTGGAATTTAAAAAATGTTGGGAATTGCTTCGGTGACCAGCAGTCTGCATAGAAACATTTCTATTGTTCTGTTTGTTTCTCATGAAGTAAATTTTTAGCTTGCAAAAAATTGGAATGGGTGTTCTAGTACCCGAAAATGAAGGGTGTACTTTGAGCATCATGGTCCTGACATCAGGAAAGTTGAAGCATATCCTAAGAGGTAGTCTGCAGAAACTCATTTCAGGAAATACTTACTATGCTTCCGAGGGCTTTTGTTCTCCTCTTTCTTTTTGTGAGTTTTTGTACAGCTGTTCTGCACTGGAGGAAAATAATTCCGTGGGGACATGGACAGAACTTTGATTTGTCTGTCTCGTGTTTATCTTGGACTGCCTCCTAATCCATGAAGTTTGAGCTTGGCCTGAGGAAGCTTTATGCCCCCTACGATTTAAGTCAGGCTGAGGGATTTGTGAATAATGGAATGTTGGGGTCTCAATGCCTGGTCAAACATGGAAAATTCACCTTAGCCATGTTTTGGGGAGATGCTCTGATTGAGAGACGTTTGCTTTGCACCTTTTAACAGTGATAAATGAACACTGCAGTCCTGGATTGGTACAGAGGAATTTAGACAGTGAAAAAACCACTCCCAAACTCATTGACACCGATGTCTATCTTCCGGAGTTTGTTTTGTGCATGCCACTTACCCATGTCTTGTGTTGTGGGGCTTTTTGTTTTGGTGAGTTGGGGGTTTGGTTTTTTGGGGTTTTTTTTACCAGGCCAGTGTTAAATAATGCACGTTCTCCTCTTTTAGCCAAGAGTGGAAACTAAACCTGAAGCTCAGTCTCAACCTCCTCGCGTTCGTGAGCAGCGTCCCAGGGAAAGACCGGGTTTTCCACCACGAGGACCTCGGCCAGGTAAGGTGGATGGGCTTGCGTGACCGCTTGGGAAGGGCTGATGAGAGGTGTCTGCTGAGGCCTTGCCTGTACCCGTGTCGTGCCTGGCTGATCGTGACCTGCCTGTGCCTGCTGCCTTCAGCCAGAAATGAGGGAGTATGATTTGGAGTCCAGGCTGGCTGCAGTGAATATGCCTGATGCTGCCCCTCGATGTGTTCGCGCCGGTTTGCACGCATCTTTTAACCTCAGTGGTTCTACCTTCCTCTTCGTGTTGACGCTAGGAAGGGGAGACATGGAGCAGAACGAGTCGGATAACCGTCGGATAATTCGCTATCCGGACAGCCACCAGCTCTTTGTTGGGAACTTGCCGCACGACATTGATGAGAGTGAACTGAAAGAGTTCTTCATGAGTAAGTAGTGATTCCAGCTGCAGGGACTAAGATGGAAAACTGTGTTGAAAAGTCAGGTAACGCTGATTTGGACCACACGGGTAAGCTTTTACACACTGCAGATGTCTGGAACAAGCAGAGGGTAGAGCTGGCACTGCGGGTTTTCATAAAGTGTCTCTTCCCTTGTGTTTCTCCAGGCTTTGGAAATGTGGTAGAGCTTCGCATAAATACCAAGGGAGTGGGAGGAAAACTGCCTAACTTTGGGTTCGTGGTGTTTGACGATTCTGAGCCGGTCCAGCGAATTTTAGTTGCAAAAGTAAGTATTGGCATTGGGTACTCAGTATCGCCTTGCAGGGATGGACCGAAAGCCCTAAACCACAAGTACTGCGGGCCATCCTAGTTTGCATTCCAAAAAACAGCTCAAAGAAAAACAGTTTTGGCATAGCCATTCTGTCGGGAGTGCTGTGTAGCTTTAAGAGCTTTGCCAGCGTTCCTCAAACTGCACCATGTGGAATTTGGGTTTTTTGCCTCTACACAAGTGCTCCACACACAGTTCAGAAGTTATTTTTAGAGATCCTTTAGCTGAAAGTGGAACAGGTAACCTTTCAAAGAGCATCACATGGATCTCTGAATTCTGCACCCTGGGGTCGAGAGGAGGGAGCAGGGTTATCTGCAGTTTTGCTTCGAGGAGCTGGAGGGGAGAAAGCAGCGGTTTTCATTTCCGGGGTGTGGGAGCGAGGCCTAGTAGAGCGATTCTTCAGGAACTTGCACCCTGAAGAGAAAAGACTAAAGCTGGCAGTGAAGAGGCTAAGGACAACGCTGCTTTTGCTTGGGACAAACGCTTTAATTCCTTGCGTGCCCGAGTGAGTGTAACTGTGGCGTTCCACAGGGCTAAGGTTGCATGCTGCAGGGAACCCCTGACGGGTCCCCTTCGGGCACGCACGTGAAGGAAGGCTGGGGCCCGCGTGCCCCGCGTGGAACGGGCCGCGTGCCGCGGTGACTAACGTGTGCCCCGCCCGCTTTTCCCCATAAGCCCATAATGTTCCGCGGGGAGGTGCGCCTGAACGTGGAAGAGAAAAAAACCCGAGCCGCCCGCGAGCGAGAGACGCGCGGCGGCGGCGACGAGCGCAGGGACCTCCGCCGCAACGAGAGAGGCCCGGGGGGGCCCCGCGGCATAGTGGGTGGCGGCATGATGCGGGACCGGGACGGACGAGGACCTCCTCCGCGAGGCGGCATGGCACAGAAACTCGGCTCCGGACGAGGAACCGGGCAGATGGAGGGCCGTTTCACTGGACAGCGTCGCTGAGATCTCCGCTGTGGGCAGACAGTCTCGGCAGTGGTACATTATCCATCGTGTTTGCATTCTTGTTAATTTTTTTTTTTAGCTTTGGAATGTGACACAGCCCTTCTGATCGTTTCTTTGATGTGAAAACATCCTTTGGTTTCCGGTTTAAATTGAGGTGGACGTTTTTCCCCCAGTTTCGCAACAGGAGTCACACTCTTAATTTATAAATGTGTACGTGGAGAATTGAAGACTAAAAATAAAGAAAAAAGAAAAAGAAACAAAAGAAAAGACCAGTTAACTATCTGCAACAGAAGCTGAACTAAAGGACATGCCCAGTAGAAATCAGGTCCTTTCAGTCAAAAACCCTCTGCTGCACATTTTGTGTAAGTGTTACCGTTCCTGCCTACTACTGTTGGAAACACAAATAGTGCGATTTGTGCAATTGGAGAAGCTTGCCTTTTTTTTTGTTCCTTCTTAGAACACTCGGCTCCAAACAAACTCGTGTTTACGCACTCATCAAAATGCACTAATGGGTCCTCTGAACTCATTTATACTGACAGCTGCAGGAGGCATCGGAGGGAAAACCTTCATCCTCTTACTCAGACAGAATAGCTTGGGGAACGATGCGGGCATCTGCTCTGCTTGCTGTGACCAACCTCTGTACACACACAAACCTTAATAAGACTACACCTTTGTTCCGGAAGGAATCCAGTTAGCTGTAACCAGAACCCAGAGTTTCCGAGTCGTAGCCCTGAGTATGCAACAAGTTGGATAGCTCACGTCAGATTTTTCTATCCGCCCCTCTTCAGTGCAGGGATGGCTGCTCAACACACTCCTCCTTCCCCTTCCCCCTTCGAGAAGCGTTGTACAGTGAAACTTGTCTTGACTGTATTTGAGTTCTCTGGTAATGTAATAAGCATGATGGTGCCTTCTATGAATACATCATTCCAGTCTTGCTGGTGATTTTGTACAGTATAGTGTATGAAGTACTGTGCTGCGAAGCCAAGCGGCTGCAAAGCATTTAAATAATTGGAAAATTGTATTTAAAAAATTGCAGTATCTTTCAATGAGTAAACGTTGCGAAAGTGATCATCCACCTTGCTCTTCAATTAACAAGTTTGCCTGTTTTTTTTGCAGTGGGGGGGAAGGGAGGATGAAGGCATCCGAGTAGTCTCCAGGTTGTCTCTTTTCTTTAATCAGTGTCAGAGTTACAGAAAGTGGAGTTCTAATCTCTCTTGGACCTGAATGTCAGAAGTCAGTCCAGAATGCTGGATGCTTCTGGCCAGCTGGTAATGGGTAGACCTAAGCATCCTTTGTGAAGGTGAGCTTATCAAACGGGGATACTGCAATTTTCAGAGAACTAAACAGCAGCTCTCCAGTTCTTGCATTTTCCAGTTGCACTTTTTAAAAAACTTGTACTCATTTTGCACATAACTCTCAGCTGATGTTGACACCGGCGCGGCTCTGGCCCGACGGATAGAAAGGAGGCATCCTCTTGTGCGGTGTGACTGGCGGGCTCTCGTGGAGAGGTGTGTGTGGATGGTGTCCCGGAGCTCATTCCCCCGCAGCGCGGGCGGGCCCGCTGCCGGGAGCGCAGGGGGTGCTCGTGCTGCGTCCCTGCAGAGGCGTGACCGCCAGCAGCTGCCTCCGAACCTGGAAGACTTCAAGTTAAACAAGGGCAAGGGCAAGCACAAGCAGGGAGGGCATCCTGGCAGCCTGGCTCTGCATTATGCAATCGTTTGTGTGTTTGGAGTAGCGCGGAGGATGTTGCTCGTCTTTTCTGATACGCTAGGCAAGGGGAAGTGGCGCCTGTGCCTGTTCTCTCCCAGACTTGAGGTCTTCTGTGTTCCATGGTAAGTCTTGCACTATTTTCATATGCTTTTTTTTTGGGACACATTTCTAGCAATTGGCATTTTCATATTTCAGTTTTTTTGTTGAAGGTCTTGCCATTTCAGCTGCTACCTGGAAATCTGTAGTACTTGAACTGCTCGCCACACAACTCCGCTCCTTAGGTTTGAAGCCCTCGGACAAATTGCTGTCATCAGTTAGCAGTTTGCCACCAGTGTGGTTTGTGTAGCCCGGAGGTTGTTTTTTCCTTCTGTAGTGCTGTGGTGTTCTGCTGCCACCTAATTCGTTTGTATGGCAAATGGCACTGGAAATAATTGACAACAGAAACGGAGTAGTAAAAAGAGCTCCTGAGCCATTCTGCTTTTTGGCTTGCTTCTTGTTTAAGTGACACGAACCCTTGGAACATCATCCAGAGAAGTTTACATGGTGATAGCTCACCTGCTGTACTGTGGACTCTTGCGTGTTCTTGACCCTCTTAATAGTACATGTACCTCTTAGAGCAAAGGAAGGGATTCACTGACCATTACTGTTAGTCGCTGATTTGTGAATGGTGGGAGTATTTCGTCATTACGGTTCTACTTCAACAAACTTGGCTGACCATCCTGACTTTAGTAGGTATTTGAGACAGTGGATTACCATCTTTATTGCTGTAACTTGTCGAGCATTATATGCTAGTAGATTCTAGTTTAATTGTTGCAGGTGGAAAGTATTTTTACTTTTGAGTTTCCATTCTGAATGTGTTTTGACTAAACATGCCAATAAACTACTGATGTCTGCAGCATTTATCCATGTCCCTAATTCTCTTGCATGCAGGTGGCTGTAGAGAAAAAGAAAAGATTGTAAGAGCACAGAAAAGATTGTAAGGACATCGTTGCTGACCTGGCCGGTGACAGTGGCGAGCTGCAGCAGCACAGCACCACGTGCTTTGAAGCGTTTGACTTTGGGGGCTTCTCTCACCCTGGGGGGTGTGTGTGTGTGGCCCAGGGAGGATGTGAGCTCCTCTGGGACTCCTCTCCGTCGTGTCCCAGCTGGGATTCCTCCAGACCCTGCCAGGCTGCAGCATCTGGCTGCGGGATACAGCTCAAATGGTTATCGCAGTGGTGCTGGGAGGAATGTGAGCCGAGCTGTCTTTAAAAAAAGCAGACTAGGGTTGCTTACTCTCCAGTGTAGTGTCACTGAGTTTTGATGGTGCACACGTGATTGCCCCCAATTTCCTGATTTTTTTACTTCTTGTGTTTGTTGGCAGTTACCCAAACAGGTTGGTAAAAGGGTTATTCTAGCACTGCTTATAGATCAGATGTGGCCAAATCATGGAATCTCTGAAGTTCCTGTTAGCTGCTGTTGGCTGTGTCTTGTTGAGGGCATGTCTTGCCTGTAATATTTCCTGATAAAAGGCAGTTAGGAAGGTGACTGAAAAGTAATACAGTCATGTGAGCTGCAATACTGGAATGAAAAGACTGGATCCTGTAGAAGTCCCAAAGCCAGAGTCGCCAAAAACTCCTCAGAGGAGCACCCTCCACAGCTACAAGATGTGCTGATCTCCAGAGGTCTCCAGAGAAACACGATCCCCTGTGCCAGCGATGAGGGCCTGCAGCGTTCAGACCGGGGTGCCCTGAGTTGTGAGGTGAATTGTGCTGGTTCGTGTTATCTGGGGCTGAGGGCAAGGGCGGGAGATACCGGTGTCTGAAACTCCACAGGGTCAGCCAGGACCTGGTTTCACTTGTGCCACCAAGTCTTGCACATGTCAGACAGTTCAGGAGCACCTTCTCTCAGCATCGGAGCTGACACACGGCCTGCGGTGCAGGTGAGAGAGGAAATCCAGGCCAGCTGAGGGATGTCCCAGAGCAGTGAGCTGCTGGGCGCTGCAGAGGCCTCGCCCGCTCCCTGGCAGTGCCACGCTCGGGTGCCTTCACGAAGCCCCGTGCTTGTACAGAAGCCTCTGCGGTGACCCCAGTGACTGCTGGGGTGTTGTATGTCATGTGGAGAACTCCAGCTTGCAGTGGCAATTTCTTGGACATGGTAGAAGAAGATAGCGGGCTGCCTGATAATCCTTGGGAAGGCCATTGATGTCTGCTTACAGCTTGGCTTCTTGCAAGGGGAAGAAAAGCAGATTAGGAAGTCACTGTCCCTTTGGTTGTGCTCTGCCCGGTGTTCCCTGGGCCTGAGCTGAAAGGAGACAGTTTGGTAATGGTGCTGCAGCACTTGCAGTTCTCAGAAGGGTGGGAACTGTGGCAAGGGCAGTGTCTGTGTGTAGGAATTACAGCTGAGAGCAGCTCTTGCTGGTGCTGGCACTATGTCCCTCTTGGCTGCCTTGTGGCAGCGCAGGCTTCATTGCATGCCTGTGGCTAACTCTGGAGTCCCTGAGTGGCCTGAGAGGTGACAGTGAGTAGTTAAACCAGAACCGGTACAACGGGGCACCGAGGACCAGGAGTTCCCTGCCCACAGGAGCCCATATTGCCCCGCAGCCCTCACAGCCAGCGAGTCCCAAAGTGCCGCTACACAAGCGCTGCTCTGGGCAGTGTCACCACATTGTCCTAAGGGACCAAGCACACACATTCGGCTCTTTTGTGACCTCCTGGCCGCTGTGCCCTGCCAGAAGCCGGTGAGGAGTGGGTGTGCTCTGCCTGGAGCAGACGTGAGGGGGTGTCTGTCTGGGATACAGTGGGTCATTGTTTGCGTGATCAGGACCAAGTCCCCTCACTGGCTCAGGTCCCCTCCTCAGCAAAGAGAAGAAACACACGCCTGTCAGGGCAGGGGCTGAGCACAGCAGCTCTGCCACAGCCTCTCCTGGAGCATCGCAGGGACAGCAAGAGCTGCTGATGTTTCCCGAGAAGGAGCACTTGGACTTTCCCTGGCATGTCGTCCTCTGCTGAGCTGCTCCTGCAGTCTGCACACAGGCATTGCTGTGCTGGGGGCAGAGGAGGGCTGGTCTGTCCAAGGCTGGCTCAGTCCCCCCGTGCTGCAGCAGGCCTCTGACTCCAACGAACTGCTTACAGGAAAGAATAAAGACTGGAGGTGAGCATTGACCCAGGTTCGTGTTCCTGTGTAATAAAACATGCTGCAGAAATGAGCCTCTTCATCCCGAGGGCTGCAGTGTGTGACACCCGTGTGTTGCTGCCGGCCTGCAGGCCCATGGAGGGCAGTTCTGGAGGGGAGCTGGGCTCGTGTGAAGCGCAGCCGGGCTGCCTCCTCTCCACACCGGGCCCCTCTGGCAGCAGCGGCCGTTGGGGAACGGGGAAGAGCTGGGATCACTTCTCCCCGGGAACGATCAGGGACCAAACCTGGCTGCCACCGGGGGTGACACGGGTCCCGTCCCGGGAGCGGGCAGGGACCTACCAGGGACACAGGGGTTGAAAGGGGCCGTCGTGTCGGGCCCGTCCCCGCAGAGCACACCCACAGGAGCGGGCAGGAGCCGTGGCAGCGGCCCCGCTCGGCTGTGCCCGTGTGAGCGGAGCAGCGAGCGGCAGGGCGAGCGGCAGCGCTGCAGCGCGGGGAGCGCCGCGGAGGGGCCGCGGCACCGGCTCGGGGCGGCACCGGCGCTCCGGGGCGGCACCGAGTTCAGCCGAACGGAGCCGAGTCGAACCGGAAACAAAGCTTACGGGGCAGGGATGGTTTGTTAAGTTAATGAGTACAGTAGAAAGAGGGACATGAGAAGGAGGGAAGGTGGGATTTACTGGAGGGTAAAGAGGAGCCGAGAGAGTTTTGCGGTAAGAAGTTCAGCGGGCTGAGATAGCACAGGGAAAGCAAGAGGGAAACAGAGGCAGGGAAATCCACAGGGAAAATGCTTTGATCTAAAAGGCCATCACACGCGCTAATGAATAGTCACGAGAGGCTGGGTTCGGCCGAGCTCACTTCGGTTCAGCCCACATCATAAGGGTCTCCTCTGTTCTGCTGAACTCGGCTCGGTTCGGCAGAGGAGGGCTCGGTTCGGCTGAATTCGGAGCCGCTCGCTGCCTTCGGCCAAGCTCGGCTCGGTTCGGCCCAACTCGGAGCCGCTCTCTGTCTTCGGTTGTTCTCGGCTCGGTTCGGCCCAACTCGGAGCCGCTCTCTGTCTTCGGTTGTTCTCGGCTCGGTTCGGCCCAACTCGGAGCCGCTCTCTGTCTTCGGTTGTTCTCGGCTCGGTTCGGCCCAACTCGGAGCCGCTGGCCCCGTTCGGCTGAGCTCGGCTCGGCTCCGCTCCCTGAGGGCGGCGCGGGCGGGGCCGAGGCGCCGCGCGGGAAAGCGGCGCCGCCTCACGTTAAACTCGCACAGCTCGGGGTTCTCCCGCTGCCGCGCCCCGCACGGGCACGGGCGGCACCGCGGGGTGGGCAGGAGCTCATCAGGGAGTGACTGCAGTGGCGCTAATTAATGCGCACGAGAGCAGCAGGCCGGGTTCGGCCGAGCTCGGCTCGGTTCGGCTGAACTCGGTTCGATTTGGCCGGCTCGTAATGTTCTTCTGTTCGGCTGAGTTCGGCTAAGCGGGGCTCGGTTAGGCTCAGCTTCGGATCACGAACTGGTCTCGTGTGAAATGTGACACGCCTTCCCCCTCGCTGCCGGAACCTGCTCGGGGAAGCTGCCAGCCCGTCGCCCCGGCGCTCCCTTCGCTCGGCAGCCGGGGACCCCGAAGGAAAGGGTGGAGGGCAACCCGGTGTTGAATGATCAGGGGCCGCCGCTCTCCCGCGCAGCGCCTCGGCCCGGCACGCGACACCCGAGCGGAGCCGAGCTCGGACGGACGCAGCCAGCGGCTCCGAGTTGGGCCGAGCCGAGTTCTGCCGAAGACAGGGAGCAGCTCCGAGTTGGGCCGAACCGAGCCGAGTTCTGCCGAAGACAGGGAGCAGCTCCGAGTTGGGCCGAACCGAGCCGAGTTCTGCCGAAGACAGGGAGCAGCTCCGAGTTGGGCCGAACCGAGCCGAGAACAGCCGAACCGAGCCGAGCGGCTCCGAGTTGGGCCGAACCGAGCCGAGAACAGCCGAACCGAGCCGAGCGGACGCGGCCCGGGCAGTGCACGGGAAGGCGGCCGCCGCCTCACGTTACACACCGGGCCGCTCACGGCAGCCGCCGCCTCTGCGTTCGGAGCGCCGGGATGGGGCGCGGTGGGACCCGCCTCTCCCGGGGCAGCACCGGGCTCGGATTCTCGTACAGAGCCTGGAGCGGTGAAGCCGGGACACCCGCACAGGTGTCTCGGGGGCGGGGCGGGGCGGGCGGTGCCTGTGCGGAGCTCCGAGAGCAGCGGCAGCGGCTCCTCCTGTCTCGGTTCCGCGCTGTGAGCGCAGGCGGCGGCGCGGAGCAGGTGAGCGGCACCGGGAGCGGGAGCGTGGCCGGGGCTGGGGCAGTTCCCAGCTCGGTGAGCTGAAGTATGTCGTAGCAAATCACACGGTTTTGTTGGCGCAGGAGCGGGAAATGTGTCCCCGGGGAGTTTGCTGTAGTTAAGGGCGTGATTTAGGGGGTGAGCTTTTCAAGAGGGAATTTAAAAGACTTGCTAAAAATCGAGTTAAGAGATGAAGAGTCTTAAAAGCAGAGCTGTTTGCCACTCTTTGCAAATGGAGAGATGCTTGATTTGTGGTTGGTGTACAAATAATTTTTTCTTTTAGAACAGGTCCTCGCTGATCGTTTTTTTTAGATCGAACAGTACCTTTGAAACTTCTCTTAATATGTAATTATAATGGCTGAAGTAAAGCCTGAAATCGACATGCAATTGAATCAGGGTATTAAAGCCCAGCTAAATTTCATATTATTTCGTAAAAACTTTCTGAGAGCAATAAGCAGAAAAAAGTTTCTGTAATACAGACTCGCTGCCCATTTGTTCTACTTGAAACAGCCACTGGGTGCAGGCAGCACGGCTGAGCGTGGCCTCGTGGTGGTCACCAGCAGACAGGGACAGGTGTGGTTTTATAAAGCCTTTATTTTTTTATTTTTTTAGTCAAGGAATTGAAAAGCACATAGTGTGACAAAACACTGAAGGTTCATGAAATATTCATTCAGTACCAAATGGAAAAGGGTGAGGGGCGGGAGAAGTTACACAGGAAGATGTTTCTTCGTGTTGTTCTGACTGGCAGCCTAGATTGGAGAGACAAAAGGGAGCATGTTGTGAAATGGCAGCACTGGCGGCACTGCAATTATTTGAGCCCCTGCCGTGGCAGGTGCTGAAACGATTAGGGAAAGCTGGTTCAAGGTGCTGGTTCAAGGGAAGCTGGATGATTCGTGGGGATAAGGAAGTGAAGTGGGTGGAAGGGTGGGCAGGAAGGGGCAGACAGACTGACAGACAAAGGTGTTTGTGCATTACTGCTAGTACCTACCTTGGGTTACACACCAATTCCTAACAGGGCTCTGCTCTGGACTATTAGGGCCGCACCCTGGCAAAAGGAACACACACAGTTGTCAGAGAGAAGGCAAGCAGAAAAGCAGGCTGTGCTTGAGAAGGAGCTGCCAGAAACTTCAACTCCCGCCTGAGTGACAGTTCAGAGGATAATCCTGATGGCACTTCCTGACCCCGGGACCCACCTGCCCCTGGATGTTGTGTGTCTCCCAGTTTTGTCAATGTAGGAAAGAAACTTTTGGAACTGGTTAGAGACAAAAGAATTCTTTGCTAAGTCTTCCCAATATATTTACCTATGTAACACTTTGGGTATAAATGAAACACCAATTCAATTAATAAGCACTTTGAGATATCAGTAATAGTTCTGTGCCCTACAGTGTAATGAGGTTGCTGCTGCTAACTGTCACTGCTTTAATACCCTGCTTGGTTATGTTGGAGGCTTTTTGTTGCTTTGTTGGTTTTTGTGTGTGTGTGTATTTTGTGTTTGGTTTTGGGGTTTTTTTATAAAAAGGAGATAGAAAGTACCTCTTCTCCAAGACATCCCTCAACGTCTGACTGCTTGCAGCACTTTTCCATCATGGCCGTGAAGCTCCCACCAATTGTCTTTATTTGTTCTTCTGTCATCTGGGGCTTGCGCTTGATGAGGTTGATGAGCAATCTGAAAAGAAGGGCACAAGACACAGTTCATCTTGCCTGCTGTAGTGGGATTGCTGGCTTTACAAGACGCCATTCCCCCAGGCACAGCTCGTTTCAGGGGTTTTTATCATGCCTAGATGAGCCTGTGCCTGTTGGTGACTCCAACTCCCAGTCCAACACAACCATCAGTTTCTTTTGTGTTAACTCATTACAGCTGGGTCAAACCTTAGGGGAATGATCTCTCACTTGTCCTAATTAAGCGCATCTCAAGATTTGCACTGGCAGTGGGCCTACGTGAAACTGGTCACTTAAGGGAGTGATTTTCAGTGAAGAAAAAATTCTCTTTTGCCTCTTCCAAACTACATGGTGTTCCAGGCTGAGCAGGCCAGTGCCAAGACACAGTTCCCTCTGGGTGTCTCTGTCACTGTTGAAGCCCCAGTTAGATCAGAAAACAGGGTGTAGCTGCCTGTTGTGCTCCCAAGAGGCACACTTCAGGAGCTCCCCTGCAAGGTCTGTCTTGGCGCTTACTTCAGCTGCCCTGCTTCGCGCTCGGCCGCAGGAGCGTTGCACATTTTCTCGTCGAAGTTGAACATCATGGGGTCAAATGCTGGCGGCACGTATTTGGTGTCCACGCCCAAGGCGGTGAAACAGGGTCTCCTGTACGAGTAGAGCTCGTTGCAGCACTGAGAAACCTGCTCGTTGATAGGGGTGCTCTCCTGCCTCTTGCACATGTCCTCAATGATGATGCTCAGCTGAAATGAAAAGATGAGGGCCAAGGTTAGTTGCATGTTCCCAGAAACACAGCAGCTAGGCGATGTTTTTATCACAGTAGCACAGCTGGAAGCACCTGCTGGCAAATGGCACGTGTTTAACATTTTAAATATATAGGTATGCCTGGGGTAAGGCATTTCTTCATCTGCAAACAGTCAGGGCATTGGGCTACCATCAGTAGGTTTGAGGGTTTTAGGACACTGTTTTAGGACCTTTCCCAAATGCAACCTGCCACAGTCTCAGGCAGGGAGCTCTGGGCAGCCTGGTGTAGTGGAAGGTGTCCCTGCTCATGGCAGGGTGTTGGAACTGGATGATCTTTAAGGTTCCCTCCGACCCAGGCCATTCTATGGTTCTGTGATTCCCGATTCTGTGAACTCACTCTTGCTGGCTTAGAGAAAACCAAGGTTAACTAAAATTCTCACAAGATAGCATCAGCTGGGTATTGAGGCTCTCACATCCATGAAAAAATGAACAGACTTGGAAGTCTGTTGGGTGGATGCTTAGCATGGTGTTTATGAAAAATCACTGTGTTTGCTGTCTCACCAGAATTCAGTGTTTTTGTGAGCAGGGAAAAATCTCCAGGGGGAGAAGGGCAAAGAATAATGCCATGTACTCACGTAGTGCTCAGAACAAGACATGCGCTTGTGCTCAGGGAGATTGCAGCACTTGGTGCCCACGGCTGTCATTTTCTTCCCGATTTCAAGCAAGGTATCCGTTGATACCTGAGGCATTTTCTTGGTGTAGCGGACCAGAATTCTGACAAAGCCAAATCAAAATGACAGTTAGGAGAGCATTCTTCAAATAGAGCCCACCTAGGCCACTGAGGGGGAAACAGAGGTGAAGATTCCAGAATATTAATTGGGAATGGCTCACCCTTTGAGGAAGTCTGCCTCGCCATGGGTATGGAACAGCTCACAGTTGGTCTTCACAACATCCTCGGTTTCCTTGACGTGCTTGTTCAGTTCCTCTTGCTGCAAACAAGTAGAGATTTATTAGTAATATTAGAGCAGGACTTGCTGCTAACAGTCATACAAATGTATCTTGTGGCCTCTTCTAAGCCTTATCTACCAATACTCGTTTTGCAAGGTTGATCACTTCTGTATAGCCAGGATGGTGTAGGCAGGATTTGATTCCCTAGTGGGTCTTCAGTTCTACCATAAATTTCCTTGAAAAAGGCAGCCACATTTTTAAAATTTAATTTAAATTAATTACCTGTTGGGCTTAGTTTCTAAGCAGTGGGGGTTTATGTTTATTTGTTTAAATCAAGTAAACATTTCAAATTATTATCAGCCACGGGGGGAGCAGCTCTTGGCCAAAGCTTTCAGGAACTCAAGTTCGGTGTGTCTTGTGTGTGACTGAGTTGTGGAGCAGACCTGAGCTGAGGTGTCTGTGTGTGCTGGCCACGCAGGCCTGTCACAGTCCATGAGCAGCCATGCTCAGTGTGGGCCCTGGAGCTCAGAGTAACTGAGCTGTTAATTGTCAGCCTCAGGACAAGCAGAATCACAATTGCGATACAGAGGCATCAGACAGTTGAGGGAGACTAGTCTGAAATAATGTGATGTGACAAATGAAATTGCTCTGTGATCTGAGATAACCCCGTGTCCTTGCCACGGGCCATGGACTGCTTCATCTCCCACAAGGACATGAACCTCCCCTGGAATTAGTCCCTGCAAAAGCTTTCTGTCTGCTCTGCTGTGGGAGCTTCTCTACTCAATTCTGTGATGACAGGCACCAGCCCAGCGTTCTAGTCATCTGCCAACAAAGCTGTGCACCTACAGCGTTCCCGTAGCACTCAGCAGGGTTGTCTGTCTTGCAGCACTTATCCAGGAGTGTTTCATATCCCTTGGTAATCCTCATAATCAGCTGCGTGGAGAACTCAGGGTGTCTTCGTGAATATTCATAAACAAACCTGAAAGGCACGGGAGCAGACAGAGCTCCTGAGTAACGTGCTGCTTCCCTCAGCACAGTGCAGTAACAACAAGGACATTTCCTCAGGTGGACAGTGGGCTTGCCACGCTCTTGGCACTACTTACTCTGACAGGAACGCGTCGTGGTTTGGCTCGTAGCTTTTACACACTTCCTTATCTTGAATGTATTTTTCAACTAGTGAAGGAAGATTGTCAGGTTTGTCATCAAACTCTGCCTCCATGATGCACTTGGTCTTTTCCACAGCTGGCAGCTCGCAGCAGGGCTTGAGTTTGCTTGAGAAAACATCTTGTTTAGAGCACAAGGAGGCCACGAGCTCTGACTGTAAAGGTAATACGTAGTATCAGACAAGCTATGAAATAATAATTTAAAGACAGGGTAATTAATCTGCTCTCTCTGCTTCAGACTCTCCTCTTTTCACTCAGGTCGCCTGTTTACTTTGCTAAAAAGTGCTGTCTTCACACAAGGAGCAATAACCGGGGCATGTGCAGGGTGAATGGTTCCCTCCCTGATCCCAGACACTCCGAGATGCCAGACTCTGGAGAGCCAGAGCACATCACTGAGTGCTGTGTCACAAGGATGCCTGGTGGATCTCGTCAGTCCTGAGAGAGGACAAACCCCGGAGCACTGGAACGAGCTGGTTCAACAAGTGTGTCCTAGTTTGAGTCAGCCAGGCAATATTGAAATCGTCTCACTATTGCAGGGGTTTGTTCAGCTGTTCTCCAGCATTCATTGGCACTACGGGAAAGCTGGATTAGTGGCAGTATGCTCAACAGGGCAGGAGAAAAAATTGCAGCCTGTTTGCCTCTGCTTTATTTTTCCTATCTTTATGATTCAGTTGAAGTGAATAAATACCATCCAACAACCTCCCTGATAAATGCTCTGATTTTGGCCTAACAATCTGGATAAATTGTAAGCAATGGCTTCTTGTCCCTATGATTAGACAGGGTTAGATCCAGAGCTGGCTGAAACCTGCTTCCAGTAAGAGTCAACTGTGCTGATCCTGAGCTTTGCAGTGCTTGAGGAACCTTCCAGCAGTGCTGAGTACCAGTTTAAGGTCCCTGGACTGTGAACGGGTAGCTGCACAAATTACTGTCTTTGTAAATATCTTTCAAATATGTCAACTTGGTTTTAAAATAGTGAGCTCACCCAGTCATCCACGCACTCTACCATGTCCCCGTCACAGCACTCTTTGTACACATCCTTCACATCGTGGACCATCTTAACAAGCTCTGGAAATGGAGCCTTGGGGTATTTCTGGCTCATACGAACGAGTTTGCTGGGTAGAAAAGGAGAAAAAGACACTTGTTTTAAAGCACTGCGGGGAACAGAAACCTTGCCAGTCACACACGGTAAGGTAGGTCAGGATTATTTCAAGGAAATACTCGTTCTTCTCATCTAATTCCTGGTGGCAAAAAAAAAGGGCATCAGCCTCTGCACCAGTAAAGCCAGACAGGAACGAGTCTGTGGTTTTGCTGTTCTGCCTGACCTGTAAGAATCGCACCCTAGTGTTCCCCATCACTCTGGAGCGCCTGGAAAGTGCTCCAGATTACTCGGCACAGGTAGCTGTAGTGCTGATTGTACCTTTAAATGGAAGCTGACTGTGCCTATAAGATAATCCCAGTCAATGTTAGTGTACCAGACTGGCCACAGAATGAGAGCACCTCTCTGTGCCCCGACAGGTGATCCAGTTGTTAAATTGCAAAAACTTTTCTTGAGCTTAGAAACAAATGTTTCAACAACCGTGGTTCTGCCAAGTCTGACTTTTTGGTTGGCTTAAGGTTCCAACTAGCACCTTACTGTGCTGATTAGTGATGTATCCATCACTGAAAGCTGTAGGCACTGGAACAGGGTACAGCTTTGGCACAAGTGTGGATTAAGCACACTGTGATCTCTGGTTCTGAGGGACACTCCAGCAGTTAATTCTCCATCCTCTGGTCTGCTTCCAGAAACGGTTTAGTTGCTCTGCAACTCTCACAGCTGAGCTTCTCCTAGGTCTCTCTCACAGGCTGATAAGCTTACGTTTTATCAAAAGAAGTGATTGAAACTCACCTTGCTTGGAACGTCCTCTCACCATACTTCTGGAGGACCCTACATCCGTGCTGCTGCTTCACATCTATCTTCTTGGCCCTTTCCTTGATGGTAGCTGCCTGTGGTAACAGGACACACATTGTCACATTCAGCTGATTCTGTCCCAACGGGCAGGAATAATCCTGACCTGTCTCTCCAAGTTGTTCATGCAAAGCTTTGCATGAACAGCAAAATTCTGCCTGTTTGTCACTCAGCTGCTTAGTGTTTATCCACAGAGACAAAGCTGCTGTACCTTTTCATCCAAGCAAGCACCAATATCACTCTCTGAGCAACAGGTTTTCAGTGCATTCTCATACTCAGCAGCCAGGCCCAGGATCGCTGGGGCGTGCAGGAAGGGGTTTCTTCTTGCAACGGTATAGACGAAACTAGAAGGAAAAGGAAAGCATTAGTTGTGTTCCAGTGACAACAGTAAATGGCCATAAACCTCTTGCAGCTTCTCTAACTTTTGTTCTAGTATAGGAATCTACTTTAGTAATCTACTTTTGAGACATAACACCTGCTGATGGGAAATGCTCTGCTAAATGTCACTCTTCCCAAGGCAGGACTCAGTAACTGTGGGTGGAGGGTGAACTCCTGATGGTGTCAGCCATCTGCTTTGGCATCCATCTGCTTTTTAAAATGTGTTGTCAGCTACTTGAAAGTTCTGATTTCCAGTGTAAAAAATTCATCTATGGACCTTTCCCCAAGATTTTGTTGCCAATTTTTATTCTTTTCACTGTTCCTTCTTGCCAGCTACAGAGAGTAGTGGGAAGCTGGAGTGAATAAGTTATTAAATCAATATTGGAAACACTGTGAGTTTTCAGCAGGTTTGGGGAAGAAAGGTCATCCAAGCTGCATAAAATGTGATCCTTAAAATCCTTAACCCCTGTTTCGAATGCCCAAACCTGCTCTCACACCAAGTGAGGCAATGTGATCAGGGTAAGACAGTACCAGTGGCCGTTCCCCTTACTTTCCCAGGAGCTGCACGCGGTGGTCCTTGTACTCGTTGCAGATCACATCGGCAGCTGGTCTCTGGTAGGGTGCGACGAAGTCTGGATGCTGCACTTTGAAGGACAGGAAGCACTGGTTTCTCTCGGGATCAGCTTTTCCACAGCAGTCAGCCATGTCGCCGTAGGAGTCGCGCAGCTTGTCGACTTGGCAGATTTCATCCAGGAAAACGGAGGGCTGTCAAGGGAGGTGTGAGGGTCAGAACTAGTGTTACATATAGACAGTGCCGTGTATTGGCTGTTTATCTGCAAAAGGAAAGCCAGGCTGAACAGCAAATACATTTTTACTGAATAAGATTTAGACCATAAATTAAATCAATTCACTGTTTTTCAATAGTTTTATGAAGTTTTATTTTATGTAGTCCAATATCAAAACGGTTCCAATGCTTTACTGAGAAAAGGTAATTATAATTTAAAATACTCTGTGCAAGACAGTGATCTCCTTTTACTTGTAATCTAAACTGAGTTTTATAAACTAAACTGACTTTTCAGATGAATTGACACGAGATTTGGTGGAAACCTTTAGGGAGAACTCATGTCTAGCTGAAACTGTTAGATGTCCAGGGATCCTACATACCTGCAAGCTTCTTTTGTTACCTGATTTTAGAGGAACTTTTTTAAACCCTCATAAGCTAAGTGCCTTAAAGTAGCACACACACCTTTTCAAGTCACCCCAGTGTGGAAATCCACACACTTGGGTCACTTTAATGCCTAGAATTAGGGCTGTACTTCACAGCTGGGGTTTGTACCAAGTGCTAACATTTGTTTTCAGGCAGGCAGTGCTAAGCTGAATGTGCCAAAGCCTGGTGTTTGGTCTCCAACATATGGCTCCATGGATCATGTAGGCACTTACTGAAGGCAGATGTTTAGAACCTGACAAAAGCAAGTTCTGTGTTTAAGCACTGAAATCTGAGCATTGGCCTGTGCCAGCAGCCACACCCGAAAGGTTCAGGTGTGAGTGCTCAAGGAGGGTGATCCTGGCAGCTGCACAGAGCCAGGAGAAATGCAATAGTGAAGGATTCACTGCCTACCAGCGGTTTTGAGCACTCGGGAGCATCCTCGTTGGCCACACACTTATGTGCCAAATCAACCACATCCTTCACCAGCTTAGACAGTCCATCGTAGGAACATCTCTGGAGGTACTGGGCAAATGTGATCATGGCACTGAAACACAAAGCAGTTTGGAATATGAGACTGAGAAACATCAGGCAGTCTTTTCAAAGGTGCCTCTGAATTCAGCTGGTTTGTTCAAATGCACAAAGGCTCACCAGAATACCATGAAGAGCATAGTGCCAGATCCCACATCTGTCTTGTTCTCTCCTCCTCTCTGAACATGTTTTTACCCTTCCCATAAACCCTTTTACCTTCCCAATAAAAAAGTCTTTAATATTAAATTACAAACAAACCAGAAAAGACTGTGATTGGAGTTTGCTGTCGCTTTTACCAGCGAACTCATAAATTCCATGACCTAAGCTGGATTTGGCCAATGTTACAAATTATCGTCCTCAGGCTGCCTTCTGTCAGCCTTTAGGTGGCTGTCAGGGCCCTCTGTCTTTCCCAAAAGCAGTTTCAAATGAAGATCACTGAATTGTCTCAGAAAACCTGTCACAGGTTTGTTTTCTGAGGTTGATAGTTTATGGTTTTTTCTAGCAGTGTTGCCAATGCAGCATAATTTCTCTTTGTTCCAGGGGTAGCAAACCTGTATTCCTCATGCCTGCTTTATTTTCAGAGAAGGAACAGAGGCTTTTCCACAAGGTTTGCAAGGAGCTCTTTTCCCAGAGGGCAAGGAAGTCACTGTGACATTTGCAGGTCTTAAAATATTTCTAGGTTTTGCAGTAACAGTAAGGGGCTAAGTCAGTGTTTCAGTGAGACATACACACTCCCTGTGAGCTCTTACAGTGTGTTTTACTTTCCCTTTTTGGTACAATATCAAGAGAGACAAAACCATCAGAAGGTGAAAGCTGAATGTTGACTTACACTGCCTTAAATGTCTCTTCCTTCAAGTCGTTGAAGCGGTGGGCAATTGGGCTCTTGTGGTCTGGGAAGGAAAACAAAGGGAGCAGTGATGCTCACAGTCACTCCGGCTGTGCTGCACCCTGACAATACATTCTGGGCACCATGGGCCAGATTTTCACCAGTGTTCAGCATTCACCCGACTTCTATACTTAAAAACAACTTGAACTCTTTCTTGTTCATTTATCTACAGGTACCTAACTCATAGGTTTGACTGTCTTTCTGAGGGAACCCAAGCCTGTGATTTTTATGGTCCTAATAGAATATTTACCTCTGTAAGCAGCTACTTAAATCAGATACTCAAAATGACTGCTGGGAGTTAGTATTTAGGGTTAGCAAATGTGTCCTTTGGGTAGCCAGCACCCCCGAACGCTGCAAAGAAAGCAGTGCAGCTGCAGTGTGATGAGAGCAAACCTCCTTCTGAACACTGAGTTATTAACTTGTCAGAAGACAGAACTTCCAAAAGCACAGTGCAGCTGCTTTTTCCATGGTGGAAAGGAGCACATCCTGACTCGTTGACATCTGTTCATGCACCACACAGATGTTCCAGAGGCATGGCTCCACACTTGCTCAGTTCAATTGTCCTGAGTGTCTTACCCATCTCCCCACTGTCTCATAATTTAGTTTCTTTTCTAGTCAATCACATTTTTCTGTTCAATATGCATCAGGCTCCCACAAATTGTTTGTGAAACTATATTGAAGACATGAAATTGATAGAACAAAGACTTCAAGAGAACTAATTAGTCCTTTCTTACCTGCATCTCGTGCAGTTCTTTGCAGATTCCTCGATCTGGCAGAACTCAGGAGGAAAATAAATGAAATTAATGTTAACCACTTCATGGTTTCAGATTATGATGTGAGCAAAATTGCTCAAAAATGCTAGGAAGATTGAAGGAAGGGCATTTGCTTATATACCCTTCACTACCTGTGCTTGTAAAATATTAACCCCCGAGCTGGCATTTGTGGATTGCCATTTGGCCTGAGGAAGATTACAAAACTTCAGCTGCCCTTGACAAAAATTAATTTGATATTAGTTATTTATTCTGTCTTGTTACTCTGGGCCTTTTCGTCCTGGAGAGGTTGAACCTCCCAGCACCCAAAAAAGATAAAGTTTTGCGTAAATTTCCTTATCAAATGACAAACAAGGAGTTCAAGGCATCAGACAAAGAGGTCATCAGGGCTAATCCTATAGCTTCTTTTTTTTTTGCCACTATTTGCTCAAAAGCAAAGGATGTTGGTATTGTATAGCAACAGCTCATCCAGAGAGGACTCAGTCCGCTTGAAGTTATATAATTGTAATGGTAAATCACTTTATTGAGAGGAGATGGCTAATCTAGACACGTGTGGCTGATCTGAGCTCCTGAATTTGTTCAGTCCTGCTCTGCTTTTCTGTGGGTGCTGCTGTTCGCTGATATCCAGAAAACAGCCAAACGCTCGGGTAAACACGTGCAAGAGCTGTCATTTATGAATTTTTGCCATTTCTCTTTTGTACTGACATCCTCCCAAGAGCAATCTCTTCATTAAACATTGCTCTCATCTCTGTAAAATTTCCCATTGATTAGTCAGGAACTTGGGAGATCAGACACAGGAAAAATGTGCAGTTTGCACAAAGCCCCGGGACATGGAATACATCAAAATTACTTTTCAGGACACCCAGTGAGATGTTTCAAAAATTCCCAAACAAGTACAAGGCTGGATCCTTGCTGAGTGCTAAGTGATGTAGCTCCCCAGCGGGAGATACTAGGATTTATTTTAATTAATTGATGTCCCCAGTGTGTGGATATCAGCCCACACAACTGGAGGTTGTGTGCTGCCTTGCAACTCTGCTTTGTGAGCACCCAGGTGGTAGAGCCGAGCGTGCAGTCTCCAAACCCTTCCTTAGTCTCTAAGGGTCCCTTTTCTACTCTGTTTATCTTCCTCAGGTGGGCAGTTTTGCCATGACTCTGTATTGTTCCTGATGGGAATAGTAAGAACAATTCCATGGTCGGTTTTCTGGAAATTTGACTAAGTACGTGCATAATACTTCTTCTTGTTTCTGAGTGTGAGCTTTTAAAGACATTTGAAATAAAGCAAATTTCATGTCTTAGCTTAAAATATCTGCAGGCAGTTGTCATTGAGGAAAATGCCTAGGCAATGCATCTTGTGTTCCAGAAATGCTCTTCTTTTCTCCAGGAATAACCACATAAAACTGAGATGGATTCACAGAATAGTTTGATGCAATGAAATTTCTACAGTCTGCTGCTGTTGCAAAAAATGTCTGCAGTTTCCCTAGTCTGCTCCTGATATTTTTGTAGGTGAAAGGCAGCATTCTGGTAGTGATTTAAATGAACTAGGCTCTATTTTGGGAATTAGGAGGTTATTTGGATAACTCTTAGATGAAGGATGGTGCAGGAAAGCCAGGTTGGCAGAAAAGCAGTGTTAGAAATGTCATAATAGTAGACATGTGGATTTTTGTTTTCAGGTGGTCGTAGCAAAATCCCACGTTTCTGGAGAATGATGGGAATTGATGAGCCATCTGGACCTTTCAGACCTGTGCTACTTTAGCCTAACACAATCTGGGGAAAGAGCTTGTTAATTCAGTCTGTAATTATTTTGCTGAACGTATCCCTCTGTCAGAGAAGAGCTGTCTCCTTTCAAATCTTGAGAGCATTCAGTGGGACAGAAACACACATTTAGGTGTTTTGTGGATAACTATAAGGCAAAAAAAACCTGTGGTACTGGTGAATGATGTCCTGGAACAGCTCTTGAGATGCTCTCAGGCTGTAGCAAAGAAGTCTCTAGAAAACCACAGCTAAGGGCTGGGAGGGCAAAGCTGAAATTCAGCACCATGATTGCAATGTTGCATCTTGAAAGCTCTCTGGAATTTTCCCTTGCAGCATTGTGCAGTGTTAGCAAGAACACTCCTGGTCCCCTGGAGTTAATATGTAAGTTTGGAATACAGGGTCCATGTTTATTTCCAGATATCTTCTGTTGTCTGTCCTGTACGTCATGCCAATGGTTCATATAACCGCTGAGAGCTGAACTCCAATGCTCATGTTTGTTTAACAGTATTAAAGAGTATTCTGAGTTTCTTGTTGCCCAGTGCTTTCACACTGCATTGATTTCACTCCAACAAAGTTATCCTGGCATTAGAAAAAGGAATTTTTCATTGGCATTTTAGGATGATCCATTTTCACACTCATTTATGTCTAAAGTTACAGGTGATAACTGCTTTTATTCCAGGTGTGGGGAAGCAAAGGACAATAATTCCAAGAGTAGTTGACCTGGAAATAAGAAGGACGCATACTTTTTAAATATGTCATCATAGCAGCCTGTGCGAAGTGGAAGAGTAGAAACCCAGTGGACCTAGATGTACTAATATGGAATGAGGCTCTTGAGAAACAAATGTGATGTATCATGAGAACAGCTGCCAGAGCCCTTTTGGGAAGAAAGTGCTTTCCACAGTAGTCTCTCAGAACCCAAAGGACATCAAGAGACCCTTTACTTTTGTGCCCTCAATTCTATTTACTGCTGTTTCTTGCTTTTTTTCAAGACCTGTAGTTCTGTTGTGGGACTGGACCACGAGGCACACGGCAGACCTAGTTACAGACATTCGTGGGCCAGTGGCCGCAGTGAGTAGCTGTTTTTTAGTAACTGTAATGATCAGTACATTTCTAAAGAAATGTCTCTAGCTCTATATGTCTGTAACTCTGGACACACGGACAGCTATCAGGCATGACTTTTTTTTCCTGCTCTGGTGCAGGATGTTTGCCATTCTTATCACTGATGTCTGGCTCCTGTGCAGAACGAGTCAAACATCTCAGATATATGGCTTTTGTTTGAACAGAGATGGACTCCTGGATACAAAACAAACATCAAGACAGAAGGGCTTGGATCACTGTGGCACAACAGGCAGAGACCTGCTCAGGTGTAGCTGACAGCATTCTGTGTCAGGTGTATCTCGTGAGCATATCATCAGTGAGTTCTGATACTCAGCTGTTCATCCTCTGGCATCAGGCACCCACCTGCATTGTAAGTGAGTTCTTGATCATTCCCATAAGGATTTTTGAACAAGAATGACTGTTCTTGCTGATCCTGTGCACTTGATCCCTAGGCCATTCTAGCATCCCTACCCCTTTGTCTCACAAGTCCACAGAGTGGTGATGTAGCTGTTTTCCTTATTAGTGACCGTTTGCCAACATCATTCTTTGGCAGCAGGAACAAGAACAGCTTTGCTTTGCCTATTAAGCATTTGATTGCCTGAATATATCCAAATGTACAGCCTCTAGTGCTTTTTGAGGGTGTCACTTCTGAAACTTCTCAGAACCTGTCTCTGCTTTCCATCTCCCTATGACTTTTTGCTCGGCCAGTTCGAGTAGGTAATCCACAAGCTAGCTGAGTATTGGCTTCATCTATTATCCATTTCTAAGGTCCCTCAACAAAAATCAGTGTTATATCTTGGTATGGGTGTTTCTACATTTTGTATCTAAATACAAAATAGATGTGGTAAAGAAACACCCGAGGAGCAGCATTGCTCTATTCAGGAAGTCCTTCTCAGGGAGAGATTTTTCTCCAGTATTTCCTACAATGCCTTTGATAATCATCTCTGGAACTGAAATCATTGCGGCGCTGTGATTGATGTTTGGCTCATGATAGGACTATCGGTGGAGATCTATTTTCTTCCTCTTACATAAGTCCCAGAGACCTTTGGAATCCAGTGCATTCACTTGTGCCCTAGAAACTTTTTGGCACTCAGTTTCCAATTTCTGTGCTGCTCTGCTGTGCTACCTGATGGCCTTGGGCAGGAGAGAAGAGCCATTTAATGTGGTACAGTCAGGAGCCAAAGCTGAAAGCTGCTGTTTGGCAAGAGCTCGTTCATATTTCTTTCCTAAATTTGATGTGCTTTAGCAATAAAAGAAATAATGAAAGCTTTTGAGGAACAGCAGGAATTTTTAAAAAAATATGGCTACAAACATTTTTGGAAGTGTAAGCAGGTGTATTGGCTGAAATCAGAAACAAAGCATGTGTAAAATCAACTAATGATTCTGGAGACCGCTGGGTTTGCTCTCAGCTTGAAACACTTCAGGAGTTGAAAAAAGTCTTCTATGTCTAGAGGGGCTGTAGGACTTGGGGAAAATTTCTGCCATTCTGCAGCTGCCACGCACACTGTTACTGCATCACCTGGCAGTGCTGACACTCTCACTTGCCTTATTTTCCATTTAGTTTCATTGTACACTTTAGGGCTTTCCCATTCTGGCCCAAAAACTGCCAAGCTGGTAACTATTTTCTCCTTCACGTCCATCTCCATAGAGACAGAATCTGTGTTACTGCTATAGTTGTTCTCTTGTGCTGTTGTTTTCTGTTAGGGCCTTGGGGGTTTTTGTCTTGGTTTCTTTCTTGGGAAAAGTTCATCTATTTAAGACAGCTTGTAAATGTTCAAGCATTAAGTACATGAAGGCTGTGATTCTTTTCTCAGCCTTTCCTCTATTCCTGAACAAACAATTTCTCAAGGTATAGCCCTCACAACTTTGAAAAATGAAAATACAGTCATTTTAAATGAAGTCCTGGAGCAACAATAGGATTTTCCAGCTCAAATATCCCTTACTGTCTTTGGGATTCCTTTAGCTGAGTGTCAGGGCCTCAGGTGGCACAGGAGAAGAAAAGTTTGTAGTGCTGTTGTTAGGTCCTTGTTATTGCAGCAGGTAGGACAAGACATTTTAAAATTTGGCACTGCCGTTTACTTGCTGACATAAAAGGATAGTCCTCTTGTGCATATTGTGCTGCAATTAAAAAATTCTGAGGCTCCGTGAATGAAATGTGACGCATCCTGTCCCCGCAAGTGAAATCCAAAGGCACGGGGACATATTTCCACATTCTGCCTTAGCCTGTGAGGCCAAGTTCAGTGAGTCAAATCCAAGTACCTGAACTTTCCCGTTGTAAAAATCAATTCTTTTCTTTTTATTTCAGCTAATTTTTTCAAGCAGCATTCAACCAGACCCCACATTTATTAGGTGAGCTCTGGCTTGTAGCTCCTGGGTCAGTACTTCCTTCAATGTGAGTCAGATTGCCAATGGTATTACCAGGATGTAATGATCTCTTAGAAGAGGACTGGATTGGCAGCAGCAGCAACACAACGTTGCCTTTATTCAGGTTGCTGCTTTCCTTCCCATCTTCTCCTTCACCTAGAATTGTTGCATTATGACATGTAATTCTGGAAACCTGGGATTCCCAGAGTTAAGGAAGTGACTAGAAATAATACAAAACTGAGGAAATGTTGCTTGGTTTACTTGTTGGTTTTTCTTGAGAGTAGTGCTTTTGAATTCTGATTTTCGAAGGAGTGAATAATTGGGGTTTGAAATTCCGTCTCTCTGATTTTGAGAGCCTTCAGGAAGACCTGATTTTAGGAGAAAGGTTCCTCAGTACATTCCCAGAATCAGGAACATTTCATCAGAGACCAAAAACCGTGACTGAGCTTAGCAGTGATCTGTACAGTTCATGTGGTTCTCCTAAACAAGTTATCAAAAGATGGGTCCATACATCAGAGGAACTAAAGAGATCTATCAGGCAGATCTGTGGCTGTGCAAAGCCCAAATTGCTGTGGTGTTTGGTTTGGTTTTTTTTAAATTTGAACACTAAACTGAGAATCCTTCTTAAGCCATGCAAAGAAATATTAACCAACTCTTTGCACATGAAGCTTTTGGTGTTGTCTTTTGGATCAATTAGGCAGAGGCTACATTCCCAAGGGCATTCCTCTGTGGTGCCCTCCACCCCCGTGCTGACAGGCCTTGACATTTGCTTTCTGCCCAAAGGCTTTTTCTGCTCATACCAACAGCGCTTCGATATTGCCAGTCAGGCATATCCGCAGCCTATCCACAGGTCTCAAAAATAACTCAGGAAATTCACTTAAAACAATTGATGTAGCAGTGTCCTTCTCTGGTCCCTTCAGTTTAGTGTGAAATTGGGATTCTGACTTTGCCCCTTGACTCTGAGTGCTGGAAAACAGAGTGGGTGTCTAGGCACTGCAGCTATTCCCAGCACAAAGAGGCTTAGGGCTCCCTTAAAGTCAGTGCAGATCTAGGCAGAAGCCTGGCTCCCTGGACTGGGAGGTTGGAAGCTGGGCAAGTTATGTGTTGTACCCAATTTCTCCCAGTTCCTACTGGCTGAGAGGACAGCCTAGTGCTAAGTCAGGACTGAGGACACTTCCTGGTGAGCCCTGGAAGCCTGAAAATGCTGAGAGTCTGATATGAATACAAGTCTCATGGTTTCGGAGGTCCTGCTGCACTGTTGGGCACTGCAGCCTCCTCAGCAGGGAGGAGTTTTGGGATGGATCCTTTGACATCCCAGAATACAAATGTTCTTGTATCACTTGACAGAAATCTCTCTAGTACAGAGCCTGCCCTCCCTGCCGGTTTGTCAGAGCCAATATGGAAATATGATTGGATCTTATGAAAGTGTATCAGTTCTCTGATGTTTCCAGTGAAACATTTTGGATTCAGTTAATTTACATGCTTTATTGGTGCACTTGCCAATGCTGGGTTATTGGATTTGATGATCATGAAAGGACCAGTTTGGTCAGGCACAATTTGCCCTTAGTGAAGCTGTCCTGGATCACTTCTCTGTCTTGCAGGTGCCTCAACATCGATTCCATGAAGATCTGCTCCCCAGTCTTCCCTGGCACAGAGGTAGGGTTTGCTGGTTTGTAGTTCCGTGGGTCTTGCTTTCTATCCCTTTTATAAAAAGTTTCCCTTTTCCCAGTCACTGGGGACTTCACCTGACAGCTGTGGCTGTTGCAAGATGATGGAGAGTGGCTTGGAGACCATGTCAACCAGTTTCCCCAGGACCCAGGGATGTGTGCCATCAGAGACTCACGGTATAGAATGTTCCATGTCATTCCCACTATCCCACTGTCACAAAACAGAAACTCCACTGACAAGGGCTTAGGTTATTTTGCCTGTCCACCCACAAGAAGAAAACTTCACACTCAAGCTGGTCATAAAATTCAATCCAGAATCACATAACGTCAGAATTAAAAATTATTGGGTGGAGAAATTGAAATTGAGACTAGGCTTGCCAAGGAAATTCCGTGTATTATGTTAGTTAGTTTTCAAAGAAAAGCGAGATGATTTTATTTGATTCTTTGTTATCACCTAGGCAACCTGTCTGCTTCCCCTTGTGTAAGGGAAATCAGGTTTTCCCTTCCTGCTTTTAGTATATAACTGCACTTTAGGCAGAGACTCCTGTCTCTTGGGTACTGATACTGCTTAAGGAGCTTTTTGGCAACTCACTAAGGTTACCAGGTCCTCTCTGCAGGATTTTGAAATATATTCAGCATTGACCTAATTCCAAGTCCAAGTCAGTGCCAAAACTTGCCTGATTTCTCTGGAAAGCGAGCTCAATAAAAGGGAGATTGTATCTTGCATCTTTCCACGCAGATTTTCAACCCTCCCTACAATATTTAAAGGAAATTATTTCACACCAAGTCACAGAAATGTGTTTAGATTGGTTAGTGGAGGAGCAGGACATGTACCTGCAAAAGCAGGTCTAGCTCAGGTAATACCGAGATTACTCTAAAAGTGATCTTCAATCCTAATCTTTTCCTAAACGAGAGCTCTCACGGGGAAAGCGGGTCCTCAATAAACAGGGCAGTATCAGCATTCCATAAGAACGAGCCCGATGAAGCATTTGCCAAGCTCTCCGGCAGGAGACATCTGCCACCTACTGGTAACAAAACTATTTGCACAAAGAGGCCGTAGACCTCAAAACTGAGAAAAATTTCATGTTCCTGTCAGCAGAGAAAGTGACAGTCATAGAGAGCTGCCACAATGATGTGTCTAAAAAAGAGATCAGCCCGCACTGGGGTTGGATTAATAATGGAGAGAAAACTCGGCTTGTTGATTAGTCATGATGTGTGATTTATTTGGTGCTCTTATTGCATTTTAATTGTGTAATGCTCGTGGAGGCACTTACCTTGAAGAGTGTTTGCATTGTCCTTACGGGAGTCCTTTTAAATTAAAGAAACACATCAGAAATACAGAATGTGAGAACTTCCTTAAGATAGGAGGTAATGCTGATAAAGCACTCCGGAAATTCTGGACTGCTTTTCTGGCTTGTGACAGCCACTATCTAAAAAGAGATGCGCAGGATTTGGAATTAGGGTAGGTAAATGTTACGTGTCAAGTGCTTTGCTGAATCCAAGTTGAAAACTCAGTGAAATTAAGCAGCATTTAAGAGCTTTGGTCTACGTGGAGAGGCTGTAGTGATGTCTGAAGGTAAGCCTGGTAATTTGTATTCAAACTGAGTTCTGGAGTTTGTATTCAAACTGAGTTCTGGAAAGTTAAGTATTGGTAATTAATATATTGTCTATAATTTAAAATGACACACTTGAGAAAACTGAGCTGAGGCTGTGCATCAAAATTCATGAATGAAAATAAAAGATCCAGTTTTACCTTTCAAGACAGTCATAGGCTCACTCACCAGACAGTTCTAAGTTTGACATTTGAGATATTTGCTCATTTAGAAAGTATAAATGAACTCATAGTCATAAAGAAGCAAGTAAGGGGATGACAAGTGACAGAGAGAAAATTCACCCCACCAGAACTTTTTCTCTTTATTGAGAAGGTCCCTAATTGAGGAATATAGAGCTATTCAAGGCAGCTCCTAACTTAGTAACTAGCCAGCAATAAAGTCCATGGCATTGTAAATGCCACGCACAGAAGTGCTTGTTTAGCCCGCTGGAAATAAACTACACACAAAGAAATCACTTCATGTTTCCTGTTCAATAAAAAAAAATTAAGGACATAGATATGTAAGAATCCGATGTTTTAGTAAAAATTGATTTCCAAAGCATTGGAAAGAGTTGAAATCAGACTGGTTTTAGCTGCAGGCGTGCTGCCGGCTTTTAGCTCCACCTAGTGAGTGCAACTGAAATAACAGCACCGTTGAGCTCTGTTTCTAAAAACCCTGTCCCAAGGGCCCCTGAGGCAGAGCAGGAGCCCACGATATGCAGCAAATAAGTGAAACAGCACACAGTGAGCAAGTGAGGGCAGGTTCTGTTTGAAAACAGAGGCTCCGCGGGACCTTGGGGGTTAGGGAATTTGAGACCATCAAAAACTCGTAGACGGTTTTGCTAGTTCTAATTTGAACTCTGTAAAAATGTTCTTCTTCCACTTTAAGTGCCTTTCTGAGATATCAAAGGCATTTCTTACACTGCCTTCACTGAATCCAAGGTCTTACCGAGTTTCACATGGAGATTCCCACTCCCTTCCTTATCCAGAGATAAAACTACCCTGGGAGGATAAATATTTTCAAGGCACACTCTATAGGAGGAGAGAAAAAACAGCCTGAGCCTTGTTGTTCTGCATGCCAGTAGAAAGCTGCTTGCATTGAGATGTTCCAAGCTGCTCCAGGAGAAGCTGTTTCAAGGACTAATTTCAGAACTAATCAATTGTTGACTTTAAAAAGTGGTTACTATAGAAATTATCATTATGGATTGGCTGAACCCAGGCAAAACACAAAGTGTAAGAAATGTTTAACCTTCTAACTGACTCCTGTGCAGCCACAGCTGATGCTGCCTTAAATATCAGCTATTAAAAAATAAAAAAAAAAAACCACCAGTGAAACAGTCATTTGACAAGTAAACTTTAGTTTCAAATGTATGTGATGCAGCTTTGGCTTGAGAGGTTTCATTTAGAGTTTTGGATTACAAATCACTTATACATGAACTACAGAAAAAAATTCCCTTTATCTTATGATTTGTCTTGTCTTTGGTTTCTGTTACCCGTGACCACACTTGAAGAGAATGAGAAAGAATCCAGAATCTTGTCCAGATGTCCTTTGCCTCTATTTGCCATGGTGTTTTTCAGGTTTATACTCACAAAGAATAATCATTTTGAAAGCTTATCAAGCAAATTGGGAGCTTAAACTACACCTTTGGAATAATTTATGCATGTTAAAATGTAAGGCTCACAAAGCACTAATGCATTTTAGGATTTCAAGTGCTTAAGCCATTTCTTAACTAAGACTCCCAAAGTACTACCTTTATTACAGAACAAATGTTTTGTTTTTTAACAGAGCACTTGCAGATTTCTTCACTGAATCAACTGTTGAAAGGTTTTGCTTTCTGTACTTGTTTTTCCTGTCACAGTTCTCCCTGTGAAGAGGGGCTCACAGCTGGCATGATGTTCCGAGAGCAAACACGCACCATCGGTGCCTGGGACGGAACACGAGCGATCGGCAAGGCGCTGGAGCGGGATACGCCTGTGTGCTTCCAGTGGCACTGATCACGGCTAAGGACACCAAGGGCAAATCACCTGGCTGACCGCACCAGGCAGGCAGAGGCTGATCCCCGAGGGGCTCGCACGCTGGAGGGGTTTGAGTGTGAGCAGTAATGTGAATGCAGTGTGAGCGGTAACAGTAATGTGAATTTACCTTCTGCTGGAACTCTGCGCACTTCTCCTGGGCTAGCGCTGCTCCTCTTCTCCACCTGTCTGGATTGTCTTTATTTTCTTTACTCAGGAGGCCACACCACCTGAGATGCTCACGGGAAACTTGCTGTAATGAAGAAATGCAGATCGTTAATAAATGTAATTAAAAGCAAATGATGTGCTCACATGAAATCTGTTCTAAATCACTCTTTTCCACATGCAGTTTACTGGGATTAAAACTGAGTGGTTTAGACAAGGCTTAAAATGTGTATCACTGCACTTCTCTGGATGTTCAAACGTTTGTGTTCTTCTTCTTCTTTCTCCCTTTGCCTTGGACAGCAGTCATTCCTGAACAACTTCAGTTCTGTTACTTGTGTTTAAAATCAGTCATGGTGGTCTAATTGTAGTTACTCTCACCTCCCATTTCAGATGGATCTTCCACGCTAGGCACCCAGGAGGTCCAGTGAGCGAGTCCCTTAGGTATGTGTGTTGAAACAACCCAGTCTGGGGTTCACAGTTTCCTGAAAGATACAAATAAAAACATTCCAGCACCTATAGAAGCTGCAACGATGGCAAAACTGTACCTGTCAAAGACAACAAAAGCATTTACCAGTCAGAATGGCAGGATTTGGGGTTTGGATTAAAGTTTATTTGGATGGTCACCTCGGTAGCCTTGTGGAAGTTGTACCAAAAATTCAAGAAGTTACGAACTTTTTTCAGTCCCTGTATTAATTGCAAACAAACCTGATGCTCCCTCACTCCCTGCTTCCTGACCTTGACAATGACACTGCTTCCAGCCGCTGCAAATGAAACTGAAAGCAGATCCATGAGGATCATTATATCACAGCAGAGGTTTCAAGACATTGTTTGTCCTGTAGAACTCTTTAAGGAATCTGGCTCACAGGACACAGTTCCTGAAAGTATTCACTGAATCCAGACCCCAGGCTTTCCCACTACTCCTATGGAGTGCTCAGTGGAATGATCAATAACCTGGAGGAAAATGAATCAATACAGAAGCAGAAATCCCAGATGGAAGAGGTAACAAAGGATTGTAATTTTTCTCAATATTTAAGAGAGTGGTGAGGCCCTGGCACAGGCTGCCCAGAGCAGCTGTGGCTGCCCCGTGCCTGGAAGTGGCCAAGGCCAGGTTGGAGAGGGCTTGGAGCAACCTGGGATAGTGAAGGGTGTCCGTGCTCAGGGCAGGAAGCTGGACCTGGGTGATCTTTACCATCCATTCCAACCCAAACCAGTTTGTGGTTCTATGATTCCATGATTTCCTGCAGCAATAAACCCAAGTGTCCAAAGTCAACCAACTTCACAGACTCACCAGGGAAGGCAATGTGTTTTTTAGGAATTACTGCCCTATTTAGAGCCTACACTGACTTTTCAGTGATATGCAATCCATTGCCTAAGAGCCCTGTGAACAGGAAACACAGCTATGGGTCATACGCCCTTGTGGAAACTGGGACACAAAAAAAACCTAATTAAAAAAAAAAATCTGGATTACTTCTTCATTATGTCTTGATGATCATCATAATCTTTACAACAACTATTTAGTTTAGGTTTCTAACATATGAAGTGCTGGAGAAGTGTCACACCTTCCCAAGGCATTCAAAGCATCCCAGGATTAGGAGCAGACTCGTGTAAGCAGCTTTTGCCCATGACAAAATCAAATCTTATAAGCCCCATGGGTCTAAAACTGAGTGTCTCTAAAGAACTCAAGTGCTTTGCTTGCTGTTGCACTCCCAGAACCTCAGAGTCATTTAGGCTGGAAAACACCTCCAGGGCCATCGAGTCCAACCTGTGACCAATGTCCAGCCTGTCAACCAGACCGGAGCACGGAGTGCCCTGTCCAGCTGTCTCTTGAACACCTGCAGGGATGCTAACTCCACCCCTTCCCTGAGCAGTCCCAGCGCTTGGCAACCCTTTCTGCGAATAAATTCTTCCTCATTTCCCACCTGAACCTCCCCTGGCACAACCTGAGGCTTGTTTCTTCTTGTGAACGGGGAGCAGAGCCTGACCTCTACCTGGCTGCACCCTCCTGTCCACGGGGAGCTCCCTGAGCCTCCTTTTCCCCAGGCTGAGCCCCCCGGCTGCCTCAGCCGCTCCTCATGATTTGCTCTCTAGACGCTTCCCCTGCTCCACTCCGGCACAAAAGGCTCACACAGGGGGCAGGGAGCGCGGGGAAAAGCGGGGTGCTGTGGAGTGGGGCAAAAGGAGTTGCTCCGCAGTGCCGGATGAGGAGGTGCCACTCTTTGATCAGAGCAGAGGTCAGCACCATAAAAGAAACGGCACCAACAGTCTCCGACGGGCCGCTCTGCCCGTGCCAGCACAAGCGGTGCTGCTGAGTGCGCTCCATCTGAGCCTGGGCTGCGGAGCGCGATAGGGAGATAACATACCATAGCTGCCTGCGTTGGCAAGGGGCTGGAGCCTTCCCAAGTCCAACAGCCCGAATGGATACTGGAATAAGGTGCAAACGCAGCCGGTGTCAAAGGCAGATTTGTGACACAATGTCGCTGAGGGTAACCGCGGCCCGAGCTCGGCGGCACAGCCGGTCACTCGAGGCCACTCCCCACCTCTGACCGTCCTGGGAAGGGACAGGGAGAGGGCAGCAACAGCTCCGAGGGTAAAACCCAGCGCTGCAGCCACCCTTCCCGCACCCAGGTGGGGAGTGTGCTGCATCTGGACAAACTGTGGCTGCTCGGACAGCCTGAGCCATCTCAGGTTTGTTTTGTTGGAAGTCACCCACCTCTCAGATCAAATAATGAAGTGACATCCTTGTCACACCACAAATCTCAGGCTGTAGGGCTGAGGTTACCTATATTCACTTACAGGCCTCTTTTCTGCCTCTTGTGATGACAACAAATAATACACGACATAAATGCCAAATATATGTTATAGATAATTGTAACAAGCCACGAAGGTTTAATCTCTGCTTGCACCCCGATGGAAACCAGTGAAAATCAAAGCATTTGCATTAAATTTAATGCAAAAAAAAAAAACTTAGAGGAGGACAAAAGTATTCTTGTCACTGATCTGCCATCACACATGTCGTGCTGGTGTGGTTTGAGATTTCTGCAGAGCCCCACCAGGAAGTCGGAGGCGGGTGGCTACAGTATTCAGTTTATTCCTCCTGGACCACGCCAAACTATCGTCTGCAGAGATATTCATAAAGGAAAAAACAGTAATATGTGGATACATAATACTATATATATAGACCTTGTACCTGAAGATTAGAAGTTGAATAGGAAGGCGTGATGAGCGCCAGGTGAGGATTTATTTAGAAAGGAACGCGTGATTTCAGAGGGGCTGCACACCTGACTGGTGCTCTCCAGCATCAGCCAAATAAAAGAAAACACCTAAGCAGTCAAATGCCAACAATCTCTTTTCATTTCTGTAAAAGAGAACCGGAACTGGCGTTGTTGGTTTGAAACACCAATTCCAAATACCAGTACCAGTGCACAGAGCCATTACTGATCTTTACAATCATGTGTTTCTGTGGTGAAAATCATTTTTATTTCCAACAGGTCTAAAAAGAAAAACGGGAAAAGCCCATTTCTTCAGCAAGGAAGCCACAATTTAAATATTTAACACATTTAACTTATGTTTAACATATGTTTATCTTTGGCTGCTGCAGGACTTGGTCTGCCCTAATGGAGACAACAACAGTATTAATATCCCAAGTACACTCTGGGGATGAAAATCTGGGCTGGGGGGCCTGAGGGCTGAACCGGGGCATGATGACATAGTCCAAAAGTTTCATTAAAGAAACACGGTCAAATTGACACGGGCATCTTAACGCTGGTCATTTTTAGTGAAACTGTAAGAAAACTGTTGTAAAACGGGGCTCTGGAGGTTGCTCTTGAATGTGGAGTGCCTGGTGGGAAGGAATTGTGTGCAACACAGAATCCCAGAACCACTAAGGCTGGAAAAGACCACCGACTTCAACCTTTGACAGATCACCACTGGCTGCCACGTCCAGTCGTTTCTCGGACATCGCTTTTAACTGGAATTCTGTGCTCTGCTGTTCCGCTGACCACCACTTTTAGCCATACTCCACCAATTTATTTTCTGACCCTCTTAGCGACGCCCCCTCCCCCAACTGCTATTATCAGAGGCGTTTGGAGGCTGCCTTTTAATGCATGCTGTTCTCAAGGCGTGAGAGACCATCACTTTTAGGCGGAATTCTGAGCGCTGTGGGGTTCCAACACGGGCCTTCCCTCACGGGGTTTTCCCGCCCTGGGCGCGCTCCCTCGCGCTCGGGGGGCAGCGCTGCCCCCACACACCGGGGGTAACTCGGCACCTCCGGGCGGCTCTCGGGGAAGGCTCCCCGCGGAGGCCAGGCCGAGGCGCCCGTCGCCCTTACCGAGGCGCACCGGGCTGAAGGCTGAGGCTGATGACGCCAGCGGCGGTTCCGGCGCCGGGGCGGTGACCGAGGCGGCGGCGCGGGCGGAAGGAAGGGAAAGGAGGCGTGGAAGGGGGGGGGGGGGGGGGAAGAGTGGGACAGGGGTGTTTCGCCGCCGCCGCCGCCGCGGTTCCATTGCCGGGAGCGGGGCAGGGACGCCAGGGGAGCGGGAGCGCGCGCCGGGCGGCGTGAGGGGAACGGCGCGAGCGCGCGCCGCGCGAGGGGAGCGGGAGCGGCGCGAGCGGCGGCCGCAGGAAGTATCGCGAGAGTTGGCGCGGCGGCGGCGCCGGCGCTAGAGGTGACCGAGGCAGCGGCGGCCGCGGGCGCCTCCTCCTCCTCTTTTTCCTCCTCCTCCTCCTCCTCCTTCCCCTCCTTTTCCTTCCTCTCCGGCCATGGAGAAGGCGGTCGGCGCGGCGGTAGCGGTGACGGCGGAGGAGGGAGGCGGCGAGGGCGGCGGCGGCGAGGCCGGCAGCGCCACAGCGGGGCCCGGTCCCCCGGAGGGGCCGAGCGGCCCCGCCGCGCCCCCGTCGCCGTGCGGGCCCGGGGCGGCCGGGCTGGTGCGGGTGTGCGACCTCCTGCTGAAGAAGAAGGCGGTGCCGGGCAAGGCGAAGCGCGGCGGGCGGGCGGCCCGGCCGGCCAGCAGCAGCGAGAGCGGCGGCGGCGGCAGCGAGAGCAGCAACAACGGCAGCGACGATGAGGAAGAGGAGGAGGAGGAGGAGGAAGACGAGGAGGAGGAGGAGGAGGAAGAGGAGGTCTCCGAGGTACGGCGCGGGGGAGGCCCCGGGGGTTTCCCCGCCGATCCGGTTTCATAATTCCAGCTCGCTCCCGGCTCCCCCCGCCCTCGGCCCTGCGGCAGGGCCGGGCAGGGGCGGCAGCACCTCGTGGCGGGGCACGGCCGCTGCCGGCCTCCGGTCACCCCCGCCTCGGCGAGCAGCCGCCGGGCCCCCCTGCTCGCCGGGATGCGGGGCCAGCGCCCCCCGGCTTTCCCCAGGGCTCGGAGGCTCGCTGCGAGCCGCGGCCAGCGGCCGCCTGCATCCCTGGTGTGGCTGTGTCCCGAAGGGAAAGGCCCAGGGGCTGCCGCAGGTGCTGTGTGCCGTGTGCTGTGTCGCCGTGGTCGCGGGAGCCGGGAGAGGCAGAGCCGAGCGGTGGGAGCGCTGCTGGCGAGCCCGGGATGAGGCTCCGGAGGCAGGCCGGAGCGCTGGCTGCGTGGCTGGAAAGGTGTTGGCGCGCCCAGCGGTGGGAATGGGTCGTTTGGGAGAGAGCGTGCAGGTAAAGCAGGTGAAGGTGCAGCTGAAGGTGCAGCCAGGCGAAGGCTGCCGGAGAGCCCAGGCTGTTGAGCTGTTGAGTGGCGTTTTCTCCGAACCTGAAAGCCGCCCTGATTCCATGCGATGCAGAAACGGGAAGCATCAATAACCCGGTTTTGTCTGGTGTTAGCATTTTCAGGTAGGTATCTTTGGACAAGGCCGGTGAGGCTGGGAGCCCCTTATTTGCATATGTAGTCACACAGGGTTGCTTTGTTGAATGGTTTTAATTCTGTAACCTCCCCAGGTGAGCATTCACTTCTGCTTTGGTTTGGGTTTTTTTTTGGGTTTTTTTGGAGCAGTGTCTGCAGACAAGTTTTTTAGCTTTTCTTTGAACTTGGTTTCTCAGCGGTTTTGCTTTCGAGCGATATATCTACAGTTCTGTTAGAAACTGGCCAGGAAGGAAGGGTCTGATAGGTTCGAGGAAGGGCTGGGCTGGGATGGTGATAGCTTTTCCCACAGTTAAGCAGCACTCTGCATTTCATTCCTGCCGAAGTTGATACTAGAAGCATTTTATCCAGCTGTTTGAGATAAATGGCGCGCAGTGAGCGTGTCTCAGCGCGTCGCTACTCTCGTTTCTGTGGTGTTGGTTTTTAGCAGAGTCGATATCCCTGTGTAGGTAGAAGGTTTTATGATGTAGGACTTGTAGGATAACTGCTTTGCTGCTGAGCTATGTCGCCCAGCAGTCCTACAGGTGCTTGGAGAGCTCTGTTGGGCACAGGCCTTTGGGACTTGCGGAGGGGATGGAGGCCCTGCAGTGACTTCAATGTATCGGTTGACAAGCCCCGAGATCAGTTGCGTCTGGTGGAAACATTGAACAGAGTTTGTGTCAAGCGTGCCGGCGAAGTCACAGGCAGGTTTTATTTAGTGGTCCGCAGCCGTTCTTCCCAATGGCTGCTTACACTGGGAGCTCCCAGGTGGAATCCTGCGTGCAGCAGGGTGAGAAGGGCAGAGACAGCCGAGGAGTACAGGTAGTGGGTGAGGTGAGGCTTTGCCTGCTTGCTGTGCCTTCAGAGCCACGGGCACCTGTTTCACATTCTTTGAGACTTGCAGAGAGGAGGAAATGCCAGTGGTCATTAAATATCATGAGGCAGCAGAGTAGTTCATTTTTTTCCTTTGACAGAGTGGCATGTGCCATGGATACTGATAGAGGCAATTTGTGAAGGCAGTTTGGGCATCTGGAAGCTTCCCCGATGGTTTCATCTCATCCTAAGCGAGGGCTTTCCCAGGCTGGGTGGTCTGGGATTAAATATTAAGCAGGGCTAAGTGAGCAAGTGAATAATACTGAGAGGATGAAATTGAGGATTCACAACAAAATATATGCCACGTGCTTCATTGGTAATTGTTCTTGATCATGCAGGTTGCTTGCAAAAATCTGTTCTAGTCTTTCTCCTGGTGACTTCAGGATAAAAGGATGCAGCTTGTGGAATATCCATAGCTGAAGTCACAGTTTTTAGGAATGTGAACATGAGGATGGCCTGATTAATGGAGCAGAGCATCCAACCTGAATGTCGCTCCCAGAAGCTTCTGGGGAGGACAGGTGTCTTGAGTGTTCTCAGTGAAAGGGAGGTTTCCTTGTTTGATGGCTGGTTTTGGCTTTTAGAAGCTTTAAAAAAATCCCACTGTAGGAACCAAGGGCTTTTCAGTTGTTTGGGGGTTAACATTTTATTTTGTTTCACATATTCTTGCGTTGTGCCCAGCTCTGCAGTTGGATTGTGGTCTTCTGACCGCGGGCAGCGTGGAAGGCACATGAAGTGAAAAACACAAAGAAGTGCAAGTTGCTGGTTTTGCTGTGACTGGAAACTGCTGTGGGAATGCTGCAGAAGCTGGTGTTCCCTCCCAGCCGTTCCCTTTATTATCTCTGTAAACTTAAGATAGTTTGTCTTAGGCTATTTTTTGCCCTTCCCATGCTTAATACATTAAGACTTCTCTAATCTCCAAAGCAAAGTGCTTCTAGATTTGACTGCTAATGAGACTGCTTCTAAAAATCAGGAGTACTCTAGCAACAAGCCCAAGGAGTTCTGAAGGGAAACCTGGCGCATCCTGAGTCTCAGAAACCCCAGGAGTAGGAAGACATTGTTCAGCTCAGTTGTTGCTGAGCTGAGGGAATGGAATCAAGAGTTATGATCAGCTGTTTTCGTGTCCATGTCCGAACTCCATCAGATCTCAGTGTGGCAACACAGTCACTGTGGAGAGCTTTGGGAGAAGTTTAATGGGAATTTCATACCAGCAACCTCATGAGCTCCTGTGACACTGCTCATGGCAACCTCCAAGGCTGATCTTTCAAATTGCAGCAAATCACTCCAAAACCCCAAGTCTTTAGATACTGGGGTCTAGTGTTGTCTGTGAAAGGTGAATTGCCTTTTCCCTAAAAAACAGTTGTTAAAAACTGGCAACCTCTTGTGGTATACAGGAAGAGGAATCTTGAGGTATGAGAAGAATGACAGTAGGAGTTACACAGCAGGGGAGGTCAGCTTGCAGGTTCCTTCCAAGTGTTCTTGTGCGTGCAAATTTTGTTCAACGCTTCCATTCGTAGTGAAAAGTGTGAAAAATGAGCAGGTGCTCGTAGCAAGGTGCTGCTTAGAAACCCGATGTCCAGAGTGCATTAGGGCTTCTCTTATTTAACGCTGAAAGGTTCAGTTGTGTAATAAAAATTGTTTACAAGCTTATTTCCAGTCTGTGAACTTGGAGGATGTTTGCTGCTGGCAGTGAAATTTAAAATTGCCCTTTATATCCATCTTGGGAATTTGTAAGTTCCATCTTGTCCATGAATCTTGTGATGATGCAAGGTGTGGATGCACCTTGGATTTGTGTGTGTTTGTTACCTTCTCTGTTGCTGGATTATTCGGTGCTGTGCAAGTTAGCCTTCCAGAATATAATCCTCAGTTAGCTGTACCTGCAAGCGCTGTCGCATGCAAAGGATGCTTTTTGAGATGTTTTGGCTGTTTTTGAAGTGTTCTTGGTTCACTTGGGCCTCCTGGAAGTAAAAGCTCATTTTTGTTTTTTCAGCTGCTATTGAAATAGTCATTGAAATGAGCTGCTAGGATCAAGTAAGTGGAACAACACAACACCACCAGTCCTCTGAAATTTTTTCATGCAGAAGAAGCTGCTCTGAATTCCTTGGATTCAGATTTAAGGCCAAGTTAATCTGAAAACTTGGGCGTCCTGGTGTGGTTTCAAGAGCATCACAAGCACATGGTTCTAATATTTAAATTGGAAAAGACTTGAAGAGCCCAAGTGTTCAAATGAGCTGATTTGAAGCACAGAATTTATTTAGCAGTCTGTTTCCTTTTTTTTTAACCCCAACAGTCTTCATCAGAATGCTGGAGTAAGGCCTTTGGATTCTGCAGGGCCACCCTGCCTGGCTTGACCACTGTGTGATGTGTTCCCTTCACTTGTCATTTTTTCTCCCCTGTCTGTTTCAGCTGTGTTTTGCCTGTACCACTTAGTTTCTTCCACTCAAAAGAGGAAATAGGAGAGAAATCCTGTAGGATAGTTCTCAAATATCCCTGAAATCTCAGGGCTTATCCCAGGGCTGTTGATAGGGGAATCCCACAACCAGGTTTCACAGTAGTGAAACCTGCTGTAGTTGACCCCAGGAAGCATTAGTCAGAACTGCTTAACATCCCTTCCTTACTGTTCCTGGACTAGCTTCCAGCAAAATCAGGTTGGTTAGACCTAAATTTTTTTCCAATTGTTAAATATTACTATATTTTTGTGTGCTTTATTTAATTCAGGTGGTCAGTGAGTATCTGGGCTGAAAAAGAAACCCCCCAGCAGAAAGTGACCACTGCAGAAGGTGGAGTTCAATATTGGCAGCGCCATGTGAATTTGTTTACTTCCTTAGATATTTCTTCAGGAAATGTCCTTATAAACACCATTCCCATGTGCAGGCTGCAGCCAAGCACCTCACATTTTAAGCCAGTAATTCAGTTCTGTAAAGAGAATGGTTTCTCTGGAAGGGGTTTAGCTGAGAGAATTTCCTCTTCTGTCTAGGTTGAAGGCAAATGGGATTATGTGTGTTTGTTTTTTTTCCCCTCTATCTGTGTTTCAAAACCAAAACTGTTGGTGTTTATTTAGGATATAGCTGATTTGCAGTTGGATTGAGGAATTGAAAAATCAACGCTGCGGATCCAGGATAAGTAAGAAGCCTTTGTTTTGGAGGTTAAGGGGACAAGCCCTTTTAACTTGGTGTAAAATAAAAATTCCCTAAATTTGCTGTTAGTGTCTTTGGGCCATCTGAGCAGAATCCATGGCTGCCTGGGGAGACTTGGTGTGTTTTTTCCTGAAATGCTGTGCTTCTGGTTTCTGGGTGGTGTGGCTTTGTAGGTGCCTCCACTGAGATGACCTCCTGAAGATGTGCTGTGTCTGTAGAGCTCCCGCGCCTCTGTGGGCCTTCTTTTGTCCCATCCATAACTTGGGATCTGTTGAGTAAGAAAGCTGCTGGTGAGCAAGGGCTAATGCTGGCAGATGGTTTGGCTAAAGTCATTGAGCTAACCTGTGTTCTCAGGGGAAAAGTCTTCCTTAACGTCAAGTTAGCAGTGAATATCAGCGTGTCTTGGTGTTAGTGTGGGAATTCTGGTGACCTCCATCCAGGCATTGTGGAGAAAAAAAATCCTTCCTCCACAGGAATTGTGGAGAAAAAAAATCCATTGTTGGCCAATGAAGGGCAGCATTTCCTCTCTGTTTGCCCTGAGCAGTGCTTTGTGTTAGTGGGTACTAGGAGAGGTTATCTCAGTATTCCAGATGTTTTTCAGCTGGGTTATCCCCCTTAGGCCGTCCTAAGCTCATGACTGTGCAGAGAGCTGAAGCCACACGGAGGTATTACTTAACTGTTGTGTCACCTTGTTTTCACAGGAGGTAATAGTCGTACAGCAGGCTAAAAATCAGCCGCGAAGCCAAGCTCGCCTTTAATACATCCTTGTTTGTGCTTGCAGTATTTTCTTTTAGGCTGCATGTTGTCATTAGGGTGATTCTGTTGGCGTTTCCCAAAGCAGTTTTTGACAAATTCAAATTACTGGTGTTTGATGTGTAGGAGTCATTCCTCTTCTGTATTTCACCTGCATCCTCAAATTCCTGGAGCATAATGGTATATTTTAGGAAATGAGCTGAAGTAAACCTTGATTTTATGTTTTTCCCTGCCCCACCCCAGTATCTTATGTTGTATTAATCATCAAGAGCGGATAATGTGTCCAAATAAGCAGCTGCTCAGAGCTAGAAAGATGTTGGAACATTAAGAAATATGATGAAATGTTGCTATTTAGAATATCAGTTTGGGGTTTTGACTTCCATTCTCCTCAAGTTTAACCTGAAACAATCAAAAAGTGTCTAGATTTTTTATTTTCTAGGTTAAAACCGAAGACATTTTGCACTCTGTAATACAAGTTCAAACTGCTGCTGAGGGGGCTGCCTCATATTTAGTCTAGGGTTTGCTCTGCCTTGCGCTGAAGTACAAGGAATGGCTCTTTCAGAGTCTGTTCATCTGCCCAGCTGTGCAGGAGCAGTTTTGGGGACTGCAATCCCAGCAGAAGGGGAGTATCTGAACCCCCCCCCTCTCGGGCAGGGAATGATTCAGAGATAGGAGGAGGAAGGTCGCTCTTATCCTCCCCAGCTGTACCTCCCAGTCCTTCCCACACGCAAGAAAAAAACTAAACACTTGAAGGAGAAGCTGGAGCTCCCTCGTGCCTCTGTGTCTGGCAGGTGACTCACGTGTTTTCCTGTCCTGGAGCTTTCCCATTTCCAGACTTGAGGTATTCTTGCCTTCTGTTCAGTCTTGTCCTGAAACGCCTTGCCAGTGGAATTTTCCTCTTGATGCTGTAGTGCGGGTGCGAATTGTTCTCCTCCACAGAATGGGGAACAATGCTTTAATGAAGTTGAAATGTTCAAGTCATGATGTGACTTGGTTTTTTCCCTCAAGTGCTCGGTGCTGTTCAGCCCCTGCACCAGCGTGGGTACTAATCCCACTGAAGCTGGGGGAGTTGGGCTTGGAGGAAGGCAAAAAAAAAAGGCATTCGGTGCTCCTCCCAGCCACTTGGGAAATGATGTCGTTGAAAAAAAGCCCTCAGTAAGAGAAAAAACGCATTTCCAGTTGATCAGTTCCTGGACCCAGTTTGTCAGGCACCGGAGCTTGTGCTGACACAGCGAAGAGCAGGAACTCAGGCAGGGAGGAGGGTGAGCACTGCCTCTTTTGGTGGGATAATTCATTTAAATCCCTGTCATGGAAAACGTTTGCCTTGTTTCTGAGGACTCCATTTGGTAAGAATGGTACAGATCAGTGAGAATCTTTGTCTTCAAGGGCAGACTAGTCCTCTTGACACTTCCTCTGGATCTTCTGTTTGGAAGTGACTGGAACAGATCTTTTTTTTTTTTTTTTTTTTTTTTTTTTGCGTGTAGCTTAAAAACTTCGAACTTCTTCAGATAAAATCAGCACTGACTTTTGTCTCTGGTATTTGTTCCAGTTCTTGAAAGCAGTGTATTAAGGATAGGGAGAAAGAGAGAAATTAAGCAGGATTTCATTAAAATACTGCAGCCTTTTGTTTTATCACCGTCGCTTTTTTTGTCACTTAGTGCAGTGCAGCAAAGGAGTCACTTTGGAGACTGACTAAAAAAGTCACAATTGTGATCGTAATCATAACACAAAAAACCAAGCTGGCTTCAAGAAAAAAGCACTTTGAATGCTGCAGTCTGCTCCAGGGATGAACATATGCCTTCTGTCCATCTCTGTCACTAGCAGAAGTGAAAGCTGGCATAACAGCATGCTGGTATTTTTGAGGAGAATCAACTTGATCAAAGAACTCCGCGGGGATAAATATAGTGGGCAACTTTCTGTGCTGAACTTCAGGAAAGGGCTTTTCTGGAGCTTGCATGAGGGGGGAAATGTCTGCAGTTCTGCGTGAAATCACTCTCTAAGTGCACTTTCGTCTTCAAGGTGAGAAAATGTCCTAGTGTCTTTAGGTTGAGGTGGGTTTTAGAAGCAGGCCAGTGCCTGCACCACAGCTGGGTTCTGCAGCAGTGCTTGGGTTGGGGAGTGGCCCGGTGTGATGGGTTGGCTTAGGAGCTTCCCTCAGCCCCGAGCAGGGAATGTCTCTCCCTGTGCCCTCTGGAGCTGAGCACTGGTGGCACAGCTGTGCCAGGGGCCTTGTCTGTTATCACAGTTGATATGGATGCTGATTTCCCTGTGCTTTGGAGCTGCTGCGGCCCAGCATTGTTTAGTTACATCTGAGTAACTAAACAGCCAAAACCTGAGTTAGGCCTGGAAAAATCTTACAACAATAATAATTTACTGGTTTTGTACAAGTGGGTGAAGTAGTGACACCCAACAAGCACTTGCTTGACCGAATTAGATTTGGAGTTAGGTTACCAGTAGAACTTAAAGAACTTTATTTAAAGAAATGACATTTTAAAAAATTGCCAAAGCGTTCTCAAGAAAGGCAGATGTGTTCGATGGTGGCTTTCATTGTAATCCAGAATTGGCTGTTACAGAGTACAGCCTTTCCAAAAACCTTGGGAATACTTGTTAATAGAAATAACTCCAGCAATTGTTTTTATAACAAAACTATTGTCCAGAAGATACTTAGTTTTTTGAAAAACTTGTTGTCAACTTCATCAGCATTTATTAAACTTGGTCATAGTAAAATAATTTTGTCAGGCTTTGTGTGTATGATGTGATTTAAATGCGGAGGGGAAGCAAGTGTTCTTCTGTGGGAGGGGTGTGTTGGGTTGACAGGGGGCTTGAGCTTGCCTGCTAGGGCAGTGAGGGGTTTGAGGAGGGTTTAAGATTTGTTTTGTTTTGTTTTGGACTCTTGGACTCTGATTTTAGCCCGATACTTTAAGGTTAGTCTTGGGCTAAAATCAGGCTCTTACTGTGAGCACATGTTGAATTGAGGGCAGGTGTTTGCGAGTTAAATGTGGTATCTTCTGTTAATGTGAGATAAAGTGAACCTGTGGTTTTATTTCTGGAGGCCCAGGGAAGAGGGGATGGGGAACAGGAGGTCCTGAGCTCCAGTGCTCAGCTGCAAGTGTTTCTGTCTGGCACCTGGTCCGACTACACTGGTAGTAAATGCTGGGAGTTGTGCTCTGTGGTCCCCAGTCTGTCCTGATCTTCCAGGTAACCTCAGATGAACAAGGAAATGAACAACCATATTAAATGAAAACAAAGATGACATTAGTATCTCATTTTTCATTCAGTTTATGTATTTTTCCTTCTTCAGCCTTGTCCAGCAGCTTGTTCTGTTAAATTCCAGGCTTGGTATTGCTGTCAGTGAATGGAGTAGGATTTCCAGCCGTTTTAGTCTGTCAGTTTGAAGATGCCAGCTGAGTAACTCTGATTATTGAGGGTTTTGTACAAGAAAGAAACATCAAGTGCATTGTTATGGTTCCTGCTTTTGGAATAGGTTTCAAAATCTGGTATTAACCCAGTCCAAATTCACGATGAACAGCCTGGATGTAGAGCTGTTGAAACAACCATCCGGTTCACTGCCAGGAAAAGGAAGGCAGGGACATCCCAGTCCAGCAGGTCCTGGATTAGAGTTTGATGTGTGAGTACTTAATATAATATTCACTCAGTTAGAATTTATGTGTGGAAGTAAATGCTAGATGAGGCCACTTAAAAAGGAGTAGGAGACTTTGTCCTAAATAGTGGCTTTTCCTGGTTTAAGGTTTCCTTATTCTTGGCAGGGAACGTGTCTGCACTTGAAAACTTTTTAAGAACTTGCACTCCAATTTTCATGTTCTAATGTGGAGGTACCTTGCATTAGTACCTGCCTTAGGATTTGAGAGGTGTTAGTATGAATGTTGTTGGACTGCAGGTGCTGCTTGGTTACACACAGCTTTTCTGTCTCCAGTATTTCACATGTGGAAGGAGAAAGGAATAGGAATTGATTCATTTGGAGAAGGATCTTCCATGTCCCTCATTTCACTTGGGTTTTTCCCAAAACCAGGGTTCTTCAGTGTGTTCCAAGTCCTTGGCCAAAGGACTTGGAGCATTGTATTGCCCAGTGAAAACTTACTGGGTTTACTCTATGGATAACTGAAAGCAAGATCTCTAATAGGAAGCTCCCCTTAGACAAGCATGTCCACCAGTAATCTTACATTTCTGCCAAAAAACCCTTTCAAAATGCTCGTGTGATTTTTGTCTCCCTTTTTCACCTCTTGTCAGGTACATTTGAATTTGCACTGGGCAGTTCCTCCGCAGCAAAATCATAGGAGCTATCATCTCCTGGTTGTTTTTTAGTGATGTTGTATTCAGTTCATCTTCAGGGCAGTGCTGTGGATGAGTACAGATACTTTCTTTGCTCCTTTTTCCGTGCTTGGGTTTGCCTCAGATGTTGAAATCCAGAAGAACAGGGCTGGTGTCAGCGCTGACCAGGGCGGAAGGCTCCTGGCTGATGAGCAGGGTTTGTCTCTCTGTGCCAGCATGCTGCTTGCTTGCTGGGCTGTAAAAACTCTGCCCAGGTGTCAGATGCATTTAGGCAGGGATAAATAAGGACTTAATGCAGAAATGTTTTTATATTGTGCCTCTGGCTTCTGGCTCAAGATGGATGGTACAACAGCAAGAGGCTGCTGATAAAGTGAGGATGATAAGCTCACAACTCTTGACCAGAGTGTTGCAGTCTCCCTCCAGACAGAGCTTGCTTTTTGACATTCCCTGACTTCAGGTTCCTGGGAAAAGTGCTATAAACTGAGTGCTTTTTGGCTGAGATTGTATGATCTGGTGGTGAATCTTTGCATTTCTCTTAACTTCTTGGTGTGATGATGCTAATAACTCTTTATTCAGTCATGGAATTAATCACTTTTTCTACTGACCCTTGAATGAGAAATCCTCTATGAAATGGCAATGCAGCTGGAATGCTGAAACTCCTAATTCCCCAGCTATTACAGGGAGGAGGTTTCCAACTCTTTGAGAAGGCTTCTCTGGGCCTGGAGTCCTTATATCCCCTGATCCCACCACATCCTGACAGTTCCTGCAAGCTGCCAAGTCAGCTTCCCCGGCCTCATGCTTGTGTTCAGGGAGAGCAGATTGGAGGAGGGCTTGGTGAAGGGATTGTGGAAGTTACTCCATCGGACAGGTCATAACTATCCTAGTCTCTCAACACTCAGCCTTGAATCCTTTTCAGTGTTATGCAGTCTTTTAAATGGGCATAAAAAACCCTCGGGATGTGCTAATTGTGGTGCTAATTTCAAAGGTAGTTACATCAGACACCTTTTCCAGATTCTTCTTTCCTGGAGCTGTGGAAAACCTAGATCTCATGGTTAGCATAAGGAATAGAATTCCATCCTTGCCAGCTCTGTCCCTTGACCAAAAGGAGTAACACTAACTGAACAGAAAACACTGAATGTGTCAGAAGGGTCTGGAATGCCTTGCTGCTGCCCTAGGCCAAGGGAAGAATAGGCTGGAGAGAAATGAAAGATCTGTCTTGGCAGGAAAATTAGTTTTTGAGTGGGAAACTGTCTTGGATGGTCAAAAAAAGTTGTTACATGGTTGTTAGAGGAGAAAAATATGTGGCTTGGTTATCAAAGTCTCTTTGTCTGTGGGAGATAACGGAGCTGAATCGAGGGGGGTGTGATAATGACAATGGGCAGGAAGGATCATCTTGTGACTACAAAACTCATGTGAAAGCTCCACTGCAGCTTTTGGCAGCAAAGTCTGAAATGTTTAGAGAGAGACATTGAATTATAAGGCTGAGAGAATAAAAAAATCAGAATAAAAGTATGTCTTCAGTATTTATCAGGTTGAAGCCCATCATCCTTGCACATCCCCACCACAATAATGAAAAGGAAAGGAAGAAAGTAGGTTTCTTTTATTTGGAATTTCAGTAAAGGACCTGCCTGAAGGATGCTGGAAATGTAGTCAGGCTGACAACTGCAGAGCTGGGATTGCTGCAAGAAGTGAAGTAAAAGAAACCAATATACAACGTGAAAATAGAAAAACCAGATGGGGGTCATGACTTCGGGCGATGCCCGAGGTTCGGGTTTGGGCTGACTTGTTTTTATGTTACCACCGAGGATCTAGAAGGAGTTGGATGAATCTCTCTGGAGGGAGAACCTGAAACAGTAGGTTTAAAGCTCATTTTGTTTTGTAGTGACATAGAACTAAGGGACCTTAAAAATTGCACCACGTGGTGGCTGATGCAAACTGCCCCAAAGCAGAGAGGATGCTTTTGGGGTATAGCAAGGTTTTTTTGTGTTTAGAAAAGAAGTAGCAGAGAAGAAGGTTTTTAGTGTCTTGGTGGTTGTACTGATATGATGGAGACCTGCAAGTTGTAGGCTGTAGCTCCTAATGAAGGTTGATAAATCCTAGTGCATGTATCTGGAGCAGTGAGTACCCTTAGGGGTGTCTGTTTGGGGAAACATTCAGTTCTGGCTTAGTTGTAAAGGGGTTTGAAAAATTGTTTTTATTCGGAGAGCAGATCTGAAGAACTGGGTTCAGTCCAGCAAAATGAACGTAGGTGGGATTATCATCACTCTAAAAACTGAAGAATTGGGCCCAACACAAGTTTGAGGCAGCCTTGGAAAAATCTGTGTGGATATTCCTTGCACAGAGTATTTTTCTTGCATGCCAGCAACTGTTCCTGTATCTTGTCATGGTTTTCTGTTTCATATTAGAAGAGCAAACTTGGTCATTTGAAGGTTTTAATGGTGGAATTTTTCCCTCGGTGCATTAACTGAGTCTTATGATTCCAAGGGTATTTCAAATTCAAGTGAAATGCCCATCTTGTGTGTGTATCTTGTTTGGATTTTTCAGTGTGATAGGTGCCTCAGTTTTCAAGGTATTCCGTGTGACAGTGCTGGGGGTTTTGCCTCCTGGCACTCCAGCAGATAATCAGAATGTCACAAAATTTGGGCTGGAAACCCACTCTGGTGTTTGGTCTTAATTGTCTCAAGAACTTTAGGGTTCTGTCTGACTGTGGAAAGGGAAATACTTGGGAATGCCTACTAAAGGGTTTAACTGATAATTGGTACTGTATTGAGGGCCTGTCTTCAACTCTCCTTTTTGTCTTCTCAGAATGATTTGGTTTTTTTAGTAATTAATGCACCTCGTGATCTTGCTGAATAAGGTGTTAGTAAGCAGCTGCGTGGGGCAGGGTTTGAACAGCCCAACCTTGACACTGTGCTCTGAAAGCACACACAAAAAAAGTGTGTTTGTATGCTTTGGGACAGTTGGTGACCAGTACTGCTCGATCAGCTGTAACTAGATAACAATGTGCTTTTGTGATCTGAGAGTGGGAATTGTCTGATCGATTGTTCAATGCTCACATTTCTGGGTGCCAGAATCTGTCTCGGATCAATGGTTGAAATGCTTGTGCTTCAGGGTGACGTGATGCCGGGTCAGAACCGCTGCTGCCTTGCGTGCTACCGGAAGGTTGGAGGGAAAGATCTTCCTAAAAACCGCCTGCGAGCTCTTGAGCGTGCCCAGCTCTGCTCTGCGTGAACAGCTGGGTTCTTGTGGAGGCTTTTCTTCTCCCCTTGGCCATTCCCACAGAGTTACCAGTGCTGTGCGGGGAGCACAGTGCGGAGCGAACCAGCCTTGGTTTGTACCCATCCCTAGCTTGGCTTTTGTCAGGACACTCTCAGGATTCCCCTTGGTTTAACACGCTCCACGGGGCTGGAAACAGGGCTTTGTTCCCCATTTTTCAATCTGTCTCCTCAAGCTGCACTTCAGGTGTGCTCTCTCCCATCTTCTGTGGGGGAGCAGAGGGGCTTCGTGCGCTTTAGGCTCACAGAGCGTGGGGGACGTGGTGGATGCACACAGCTCAGACAGCTGCATGGCTTTAGGGCTTTTGGTCAGAAGAACAGGCTGATTTTTACTAGTGGATGGTGACAAATGAGGGCACTGAGTGGATCATGCCCTTCAGCATAAGGCTAAATAAAGATTGTTAGCTTTCAAGGAGGAGCTGAGATGTTTGGAAGCGATAATGTGTTTTATCTTTGCTAATCAACCGCTTCAGGTAATTCCTAGAGCTGGACTTGAAGGTGAGGATGAAATGGGTTCGTGTTTGCCTGTGCAGAATTGAAGATGTGTTTTCTGACTTGTGTGTGAAACCCAAAATCACAGTAGAAAGACAAAAGAAATATTTGCAAGGTTTTAAATATTTTTTTTGGTTTTTTTTCTCGAAGTTTTTTTGGCTTTTTCCTTTATTTTTCAGGAACAGAACGAAAGCTTGTGTTAAAGCCTTTACGCCACTATGAGATCTTCAGTAAAACATCAAGAGCTGGGGATTGGCTTTTTAGAATTTGGTATTCCATACTGTAAATATTTTTGAAGTATGAAACAAAGTCTGAGATCTCATTTTGCAAGCAAGTGCTTCTTTCTAAGCCAGAAGCAGAAAGCTGCAGGTTAAGGTGGTCCAGAGGAGAGGAGGAAGGATTGGGTATTGAGGTTCTGAGTGTGAAATTTGCAATGTTTTCTTTGCTGCCCTCAAGCAGATGTTGAGGGTGACTTGCTTTCAATGCCAGGACGGTTTTTCACTGCCCTCATGGCTCACATGTAGAGTCCTCACATCTCTCATGGGCTAAGGGAAGCTCTGAATTGTTCTTTGGCTCAGGGTTTGGAAGTGAAGTGATGCTGTTGCAGGCAGAGCTCTGCAGTTTCCTGAGCAGAAAGGGAAATGGTTCAGCTCTGAAGGTGATGGTGTTCCTTCTTCTCCTGAAAATCTGGCGCTTGGTTTGTGGATCTGGGGGAGCCCGTGCTGTGCAGCTTGCCCTGTGTGGAGCAGACAGCTGCTTTTGTTCCTGTGTAATGCTGCCTTTGCATTTGAAAGTGTTTTCAGTGGTGTCATGTGAAGTATCTCTAGCTCAGTGCTAAGTTGTGTGCTTTAAGCTTCTTTTTTTTCTTTCTTTTTTTTTTTTTTTTGGTGTGATATAAGGTATCTGTTAATTCTTTCTGAGGCTCAGAAGACTGAATAACTTGTCTTTTGAGACATGAGTGTTATGTGGGAGGTGGTGGCTGGTTTTTTCCTTTTTTTATATATATATACAAAGAAATCCTTCAAGCTGTCAGGGACAGCTTTGTACTTGGGCTAATGTTTGTGCAGTATTGCTGGGTTTCATGTACACGGGAACAGTTGCAAGGGGCTGCTGGGGATGTTGGAAATGCCACCCTGAAAGCATGATTCCGGAGGAACAGAGGAATATTGTTCTGTGGGTCTTCCTTGAATTAGTTATTGTAAAACTGTAAAATCGGGGGTGTTCCCTCAGGTGGAAAAAGAGTGGGAAAATGGACGGCCCGGGCAGGTGTTGAGTTTGTGTGAAATGAGGGGCTTTGTAATAAGTGAGTAGAATGTAATTGCCATTTTTGGTGGTTAAATAACATTTTTAAATGGAAGAATGCACCTTCACCTAAAATGTATAATGATGAACTGGAATTTCTCTCTGTGATGTTACTAGCCAGTCTGGCCAGCTTTTTAAATACAGGTAAGAATATTCTTGCTGTTAAGTGAGTGTTTTGAACAATTAGTATTTTTTGGAAAAAGATAGTTGAACGAAGTGATTACTATGAGTGTTTCTTCAAGCGAAAATGTGAATTGAATTCCCTTGGCCATTGGACTCCATTGTGCTCTGCTGAAATGACATCATGAGAGAGGAGTTTTTTGGGGGGGTTGACGAGATTTATTATGCTGAATGTTTTGAACTGGAAAATTACTTATTTTGAGAGCTGCAGATATGATTGCTCAGTGATTTTGACCCGCTGCTTACAGAATTGGCATCCCTGTCGCCTAGCGTTATTGAATATGTAAGATGGCATCTTTTGGTCCATTTGATGTTTTGGGTTAAGCAGAGAAGTGTGTAGGTGGGAAGTGGGTACTCACCTGGGTGGGTAGCTGATGATGTTTCTCAGAGCTGCATTGTGGAGACCTTTTTCTCCTGGTGTCACAGCCTGTTTCTGGAGCTCCTGCCCCCCGGGAGCTGGGCGCAGGAGGGAGGGCTGAGGGCACCTTTTTCTCCTGGTGTCACAGCCTGTTTCTGGAGCTCCTGCCCCCCGGGAGCTGGGCGCAGGAGGGAGGGCTGAGGGCACCTTTTTCTCCTGGTGTCACAGCCTGTTTCTGGAGCTCCTGCCCCCCGGGAGCTGGGCGCAGGAGGGAGGGCTGAGGGCAGCGGCTGGAGCAGCGCTTGGAGGAGCTTCGGGAGCTTCTGGTGTGATGGCGAGACAGGTCACAGCCCAGAAACGAATGTGCCACGGCACGGATCTGCCTAACCTACGGGCCGGGGCCTCTGCGAGTTCCCGGCGGGGAAGGCGGTGCAGTGATCCGCGGGACACGTACAAACGAGCAGGTTCTGCTCGGCCTCGTTGCGTTGAATTCCTCCGTGATGCCGTGCCTGCGGCGCCGGCGGCGGGCGTTGGGGAGCGGCGCGCAGCCCCCCTCCGCACGCGGTGGTAGGCGCCGGGCGCGCACGGGGTGGAACGGTCCATTTCCTGTTCCCGTGCCGCCGGCGGGGGGGGCCCGGCCGTGAGGGAGGGGGCGGCGGGGCATGGCGGCGGCGCGGTGAGGCGGGGCGCGGGCGGCCGCGATGGAGGCGTACGTGCTGGAGGACATCCTGGAGGTACGGCCGGGGCGCGAACAAAGGGGGCCGCGGGATGGCGGGGGGCCGCGGGGCCGGCCCCCCGGCGCCGGCCGTTGGGGCTGCGGCGCTCGGTGGGGCCCGGGCGGCCGGGGCCGGGCACCGGCGCTGCCCCCGCGGCGGGAGGGGTGCGGGACGCGCGGCCCCGGGGGTGACATTGCGGTCACGTTAGCGGGGATTTCGGCCGCTGCCTGCCATAACTCTCTCTCTTTTAATCTTTGTTGCCAGTGTTTCCGTTTCATAGAATCGTGGAATCGCGGAATGGCTTGGGTTGGAAGGGAGCCTGGCGATCATCCCGTTCCAGCCCTGTGCCCTGGGCAGGGGCACCTCCCACTAGCCCAGGTTGCTCCGGGCCCCGTCCAGCCTGGCCCTGGACACTTGCAGGGATCCAGGCGCAGTCACAGCTTCTGTGGGCGATCTGTGCTAGGGCCCCAGCACCCTCACAGGAAGGATTTCTTCCTGATATTTAAATCTACTCTCAGTCAATTCAAAGCCATTCCCACTTGTCCTGTCACTACACACTCTTGTAAGTAGTGTCTCCTCCTTTTTCCTGCAAATTCCTTTCAGGTGCTGGAAGGCCCCAATTGGGTCACCCCCAAGCCTTTTTTCTTCCAAGCTGAACAATGCCAATTCTCTCAGCCTTTCTTCATAGCAAAGGGGCTCCATCCCTCTGATCACCGTGGTGGCTTTCTCTGGAGTCTCTCCAGCAGTTCCATGTCCTTCCTGTGCTGGGGACCCCAGAGCTGGAGGCAGGACTCGAGGTGGGGTCTCAGCAGAGCAGAGAGGCACATTTGTTGCAGTGTGTAATTTCTCTTACTGCATTTCCAGTTGTATAAATGTAGCCTGTTCTTTCTTTCTCTACACAAGTAGATCTCCCTCTGCAGCAGTAATTTATTATGAAATAAATGGCATTATCTCTTCCTGTGAGGGTAGGCTGGAAGTAACCTTTCAGCCGAATGGGGAGGCCAGCCAAGAAGTCACAGAGTGAAGCAGTTCTCTATTACAGGTTATGTTTGCTGTAATAGTTCAGGGAAATGTTCCTTGGCCCAGGTTGCCCAGAGAAGCTGTGGCTGCCTTATCCCTGAAAGTGTCCAAGGCCGGGCTGAACAGGGCCTGGAGCAAACTGGGATGGTGGAAGGTGTCCCTGCCCATGGCAAGGGGCTGGAGTGAGATGATCTTCCCAACTGTTTAATGCAATACCTTTTTCTTGTTCCTGTGGTTTTTCAGGTTTTGCAAGCAAAAACATTGCCGGATGACTTGTCAGAATATTTGCATGCGTTCTTCATTGTAACGAGAAGCTGCAACCTTATTAGCTGCTGTCAGAATCCTGACAAAATAGTGCTTCCAGCAGTCCTTCTCCTGTGGGCTTTTTCCTGTGGTAGCCACGCTTAGGTTACCCTAAAATTTTTGATCAATAGGAATACTTGCTGTTAACTTCTGTGTGGACTTTGGAACTGTTTAACATAATTACATCCAGAATATTAACTCAGCTGTTCACTTTGTGCTGGATAAACTGGCACAGGTGTATGAGCAAGACATTTTCGCCAATATCTGTGTGTGGGGAGGTAGGAAGAGCAATTGTGAACTGGGCTTTGTGCCATCAAATAAATATTTCAGTACTTCACTTGCCTCATTGCATACTGAAAGCTTTTTCTTTTTTTAATTTTTTTTGTTCTTTATTTTAACCACAGTTGCCATATGTAGCTTCATAGTATGTGAAATTAATAAGGTACATGGTGCTTATCAGTAGTCCAGGTTGGAAGGACAGTTGGGAAGTTAATTTTGTCACTGTAACAGAATTTGGGCTTGTGTGAAATGAGCCATTACATCTTGCTTCTCAGTTGGATGTGTTGGCTTTTCTTTGGACAATTTTGTCTCACATTCAGTTCCTGTTCTCAACACCAGCTGGATCCAGGTAAAAAACACCCTCAGGAATCAGGTATGGCTTGCCTGGCTTGAGTTGTGTGTGAAGTGTGGCTGAGCCAGTTCATGGATCTCCCAGGTACTCTGGTGGCAGTGCAATCTGTTCATGGTTTCTTCGCACATCACTGGAAGCCATGTCCACAGGTACAATTTACAGTTCCCTCCAAACTTGTTTCTGTTGTAACTTCCAGCAGTCTGTTTACAGTGAGTGTCTTATTTTCCCGTTTCAGGGCTTTTTTTTCTCCCACGGAGCAGTTTCTGGTGCTCGTTCAAAGGCAGCAGTGTGGAGACAGAGAGCGCTGCTCTTGCTCGGGCAGCAGATCTGTCATCTCTGTTGTTCTGAAAATAATTGGTACTGCTTAGTATTTTTTTCAGTTTGGAGTGATCATCAGGCCTTGCCTCTTCATGAAATCTTCAAGAACGTTTTCCCCCTAAGCTGCTTGTAATTTAAAAGCAGAAAAAAGGGTGTTTTCCGTAGTGTGCTAGTTATGTCCAGCTACCAAAGAGCCCGAGGTTCAGATGGTGTTTGCAGTCCTTACTGCAAGGGCTGCTTCTGGGGCCAAAATCACTTGTGAATGCTAAAACGAGATAAGTCTTCAGCAAATGTAGTGCAGCTGCAGGCAGACGTGGCTGTCAGCCCCGAGGGTTTCACACAGCGTCCTGGCTGCCCTGCGCTCGGGCCACCTTCGAAGAAGGTGCAGGTGGTGCAGAAGTGGAGCGGGCTGTGCTGCTTTCAGCTGAAGAGGAGCATTGTCTCGGCTCCGTCACTAGAATCTGGCCTTGAAAGCTTTGTGTAGGGATACAGGTGAACCAAATGCCAGCGCTGTGGGGTTACCTGCAGTTTGCTGCTTGGCTCTTTTCTCCTGTATGCTGACCATAAGTGTGTGTTGATGTGAGACTTGACTGACACAAGGCTTTTCATGTGGGTTTAAGCTCTCAGGTTTTGGCTTGCACGTGCCAGGGGAGAAGTAATTGCGTTACAGGAGACCTTGGTATGGTGTACACCTGTAGTTGTGGTTTTGGTGCTTGAGTTAGTCAAGATCAGTCCTCGGGTGGGAGAATAGGAGCTAAGTTCAGTGCTGACAGATGAGGACATGGTCTGTGTTGTGAGCTGAACTCAGGCTCGTAGCTCAGAAATCCACTTAGGAAGCTTATGACAGTGGAGAGGTAAATTGATGTTCCTTGTGTTGATTTGAGGCTTTTCAAGAGCAGCAGCCATGTGCTCTGACCCTTCAGGTCCTTTGAAAGCTCATTTGTGCGTGGCTTTAGGGAGGCAGGCTGGGGTCTAGTGCAGGCCCACACGTGGGGATTGCTCTATGCTCAGTGCTTTTGTGTCCTGCAGCTTTCTAGCTTAGGGTGGATATCTTCTACCTACTTTGAACGGAAACTCAAAATCACTGTGCAAAAAGCTCTGTTTGTTACTGTGACATTCGGAGTATTTCCCGACTTCAGAAGGGTTTTTTAAATTTGGTTTCATGCTGGAGTCATGGGGATAATTGAATAATGCCGAGATCCCGCTTTGTATGTGGCTGCCAGTGGTGCAGGTGAGAGGTGAGGTGATCTGAAAGGATCAGGTGTTACACCTTGGGTTGTGTAGCTGAAGCACAGTGAGGACAGCAGAGCACGGGTCAGGTGCTGACCACAAGATGGACACGGAGCAGAGACTGCCCTGCCGAAGCACACAGGTGCTCCATGAAACACTGGTGGCAGCGAGAGCAAACACTGAGTAGCAGAGTCGTGTCTACAGTGCACGTTCAGAGGTCAGGGAGGCCTCTGCAAGGCAATTTTTCTTTTCTTTAACAGGCCAAGTCTTTCAATATTTATAAACACTGTAGTCTCTTGGTTTGAAGATTAAAATCAGCATTATATTGCAGTGTTGGGGCATTAGTAGCTTTCCCACGTTCCAGCTCTTAAACAGGCTAATCCTTTCCCTGTTTTCTTTCTCACAGTTTGTCTCAGTAATCTTGTCAGGTTTACTTTTTACCTGTTTTCTTGTCTTCAAAAAGAGTTTTCCCAAATGAAGTTGGCGTTGGCTGCTGTGTGCTCCAGTGTTTCCTGGTGATTTCAGTCATAGACTCTCCTGAGTTGGAAGGGACTCAGAGGCTTCCATGGAGGTCTCACTCCCCTCTGAGGTCCAGCTCGAAATCCAGCTGAGTTGTTGGAGTTGTTCAGAGGTTGTCAGGACAGCCTCTCTGTGCCTTATTTCTGAGTAAGCTGGAGCCCTGCTGTAGTATCCCTTTCATTGGGGCACCATTACTAAGTCGGGGCCACATCTAGTCCCAGCCCCCAATGGGATGGAAAATCTCATAGATAGAATTCCTCTGACTCTTAACCTGTTTCTTCTTGACTGGCAGGGAGTGGTTACAGACTTCATGGTATAATTTGGAGCCATTGTTGTTGTTTATGCTTTATTGCTGTGTCTTCTTCTGTAACAGTAATATGAAAATGCAATTACTGTGTGAGAAACCTCTAAGTAACTGGCTTCATACTGGGTAACTGTATTTAAAAGGCCAGTATCATTCAGTGCTTGTGTCTGTCTGTGAGGGTCTTACTAGCTGGGAAGGTTTAGCCAAGGACTTGACCAGCAGGTGGGATCAGTTGAACAGCCAAGGTCTCTTTGGACCTGCATCTTTTAAGGTCTCGGTTGAAATTGATCAACCTGAATCAAAAAACAGTGAGAGAATTGAGAGGGATATTTCAGACAGGTGTTTTTCTTTTTTCTCCCACCCCTTCATGCATCCTGTCTTGAAATGTTCATAGAAATGTTTAAAGAGGTTGTTTCCACGGCTGAGGTGCTTGTTACTTTTTTTCTGCATGTGCCTGAAATCTCTTCAGATCTTTGCCTCCCTGGAATTTGCTGGCTGTGTTGACAGATAGGAAGTCACATGGTCTGAAGCTGAAACCCACACTCCAAACAACCTGTTGCACTGCCTTGGCATCAGAATCCTGCAAGAAGGAAATCCAGGGAACTGGCTGGTATAAATAGTTGTTCTCTGTCACTTAATGGCCATGTAAATATGGAATAAATAAGATTAAATATCTTCATGGAGCAGATGTGATGGGAAGCATTAAGCAGAGAGTAGAAATGGAAATTGTCGTGTTGACTGCAAGGAAATTGGCACATGATGTTTCTATCTAACATGGGAAGCAAACACTGCAAAGCAAAGACTCCACTTAAACTTGCTGTCTTTGCCCTTAAACATTGATTTACTCTTTTTAAATAGAACCTTTTTTTTTGATAAGATGGAGAAAATAGTTATATTTGGACTTAGTCTTGCTTGTGTCTTGCTTTAACTACCTTCACGAGTCTGTTCATTCACCATATGTTAAAACTGTTCAAACCCTTTCAGTATGCTGCAGCTTTCAGTTGGGTGTGCCAAATAGAGCAAAAAAAATTGTAACTCATTTATTAGATATGCCTAACAGTAGTTTGTGTTGAAGGAAGAATTCAGGGACTGTCAAGCTTGTCAGAATTTTAACCAAATGAGTTGAAATTATTAGAAATAATTCCTTCTGTGCTCAGTTCCCCAGGCAGTAACAATAGGAATTCTAATCAGATACTGAATCCAACTGTCTCCTGCTGTAACTTTATCCTTTCACTTCTCGTCGTAAGAGAAGATTGGTGAACTAGGCCATGCTGGTTCCTTCATTGAAAAAAATACTTGCCTTGAAAATGCCAAAAAAGGGAAGGAAATCTGCATTACGATTCAGCTGGTTCATTTCACTCCTTTGTTGGGTTCATTTTTGTGTGCGTGAGTGTGGTTGGTGGCTTGGGACAGTGGCACAGCCGTGTCTTCAATTACAGGACAGGAATAAATGCGAATGCATTAAACTGGAATAACTTGAAGTCATTTCAAAGCTCTTGACCTAAGTAGTCATATCTTCCCAAACTATATTTGGTTAACATTATTAATAGTCTCTACTTAATACGTGAACTTGGTTATGCTGCATGATGAGGGATATCAGCGCTTTGTAGTATCAATAATTATTTCAGCAAGATTATTGCATGAAGAAATGGAGATGTCCTCTAAGGACCTCTGGTTTCTCCTATGCTCTCCCCAGATCCTGATAGGTTGAACTGGATGTGGGCTGCAGAACTTGTGGAGGCAGGATAAAAGCAAGTTCTGATGGAAGTCACCTGCACAGGAAGAGAAATGGCATTTCTGTGGTTTGCCATAAGCTGAATCTCGCCTAAGGTTTGATCTTTTGGGGAGACCTTAGCCCTGCCTCGTTTGGCTGGTACTCAGTTCAAGCCCATTCCTTAGGGAGCCGTTCTGGAGTCTCCAGGTTCTGCTGTGCTGGTGAATTTCAGGCAGTAGCAGCTTGGCCGGTGTCTTTGCTGCTTCCTGGCTTGGGCAGTAAAGGTGAGGGAAAAGGTAGCTACACCTTCATACACTGGAAGGTTTCACAGTTTGACTTAAGCTTTGGGGAGGCTGCAATCAAAATGCACACGTCTGCAACGTCTTTTGTTATTGGGCAGATGTTTGGAAACTCAGTCCTTCTGGTAACAATGATTGCTGCCGTGTTGTGTTGTGCTTCTTGTTTCTAATGTGGGTTAGAGTCCACATCTCCTGTCCATCAGTCAGTCACCTAGCGTAGCATGCTTTAAGACAAGGAGCCTGGTGTCAAGAGAGATGAGTTGTGGGGCAAAGAAACCACATTGCTTTGGCTTTTTCAGAGCTTGGAATTGTGTTTTGCATTAAGACCCTGAAGAGAGGGATAGAGTCCTCTCCTAGGGTGTCCTTTCAGTGAACAGGTGCTCCTGATTGCTTTGATGATGGGGCAGGAAAGCTCTGACTAAGCCGAGCTCCACGTGGCATTGCTTGATGAAAAAATTTCTTCTTGCATTCCTGCCTTTTTTTTTTTTTTTTTTTTAAATCTATCTGCTCACCAGTAGATGCTGTATTGCTGTGAAGAAGCCCGTGCACACGTCAGTGTTTCATTCATGCCAAAGGGAATTCTGAGCTGGACTGGAACAGAGTAGCTGTTTGTGTGTTCATCCTGTTCCTCCTCCACATGTCCTCCTTCCCTTCTGCTGCCTCATCCTCCAGAGCAGAGCACTTGCTTGCTGTTGTGAAGAGCAGCCGACCAAAACCACTTACAGACGGGAAAGATTGCCTGCCAAATTTGTGTAAGAAAACATGTGGGCAGCTTAAAACTATTTCTGTTTGAAACCCAACTGGTGCCGTGCAGTTGAGGCCACTTGCTCGCTGTGTTTTATGCTCAGTGGCCACAGTGAATGGTTGAACAAATTTGTGTGTTCTGCGGGTGACTGTGGACCTGGTGCCTGCAATGCACATGGCAGGGTGTGTGCAGGAGTGGTCAGAATTGAGACTCTGAGAGCATTTCCTTTTTGCAGGAGCAAGGAAGAAGAAACGGTGCCTGGGTGTGCTTTCAGTATTGTTTTTGAAGGCTTTTAATCCCCAGTGTTGTCTTGTGGGGGAGAAAGACAGTAAAGACAGTTCTAGGGGAGTGTGGGTTACGCACAGTGGGCAAAGCAGGCAGACTGGAGTGGGAGGAGAACAGCTTTTCTTCCTTGCAGTGCTGGGAGAGATGGATGTCTGCCACTGACATGTCTTTTCCTCCCAAGCAGATCTGAGTTTTCCTGAGCGCAGGCAAGGAGGCAGCCTGCTGCCACGGAGGCACAGACAGGGCTTGTGAGTGTCTTGGGTGACAGTATTTCTTGCCACAGTTCATTTCCAGCGCTGCATCAACCCACTGTGCTCCTACTGCAAAGTGCCATTTTGTTGTGCTGGTTGTTATCCTTTCAGAGGCCAAACAAAGTGGGTGTCTTTGCTTCTTGCTTGATGTTAGCCTGATGTGCAGGAGCTGTTAAAGCTTGGAGACACTACAGTGCTGGATGACAGTTGTTGTAGGGAAAGCTCTCCGGGTGGTTTTTGGGCATGAGAAAATGTTCAAAGCGCTACTGCAAAAGTAATATTTATTCGTCCATGCAGCAGGAAAGTTGTTTTTTCTTCGTTTTGGTGGTAACTGAATGGCTTTGTGGTTGGGAAAGGGAATTCGCTGAAGCATCATGTTTGTGTGCACCCCAGATGCAGTCTGGGTAGTAAATGGGTCCTGCACAAGTGGGTGCCACTGGGTGCTGGTGGTGGGTTCTGCAAACGCTGTCAGGAGGGCCTCATCCCAGGAGAAAACAGAGCTGTTACCTTGGAAGCTGTGGGGAGGGCAAGGAGCTCCTTAGAGGTGGGATGACGGTGTTTGAGTCCATGAGAGAGGACACTGGGAATCAGAATAACTTCATCATACGAGATAGCAGATGCTCTGTTTCTGCTCCTGTTGTTTCTCTTGTCCTGTGATCTGACCAATCTGTTTATCTCAATATCTGTGTGTGGGGATGAAGATAGGTGGACAAACATGGATTACTGACTTGCCTTCTGATACTGTTGAAGTGAAATACTGTTGACTTGATAGCTTGTCTGCACGGCAGATTTCCATGGAATGCAGGTCTCTCTTCTGTTTGGAAGCTTTGTGGTATAAATGAGCATGTGGGCTGTCCTCTGTTTTGACAATGAGTTTGACTTTGGGATCAGAATTGGGAAACAGACAGAAATAAGTCATCTGACAACAGTTAGGAACCAGGAGTAAGCTCCTTATGGGAATTGGAGCTGCTGTGCTACTGCCGTAGTCACTTGTGGATGCAGGAGGAATGCAGCCAAGCTGACTAGGCTGGTTGCTGAAGGTCTGTGCTGGCTGAGAAATGCTTTCTGGCACATTCAGTGTAAAAATTTAGAGCATTTATTGTTGAAGACTGGAAAAGTCCGTGGTTTGTCTCTTCTTACCCTTAAAAATGCAGCATGCTCTGTCAGGGAGGACTCACTATGCAGAGGCTTCGTTTTGGGAAATTGATTTTGGATGGCTGTAGATGATTCTGATTGAGGGGTAGGAGGGTGGTCTTGCCTGTGACTGACATGATGAGCTATAAATGCCTGTCCTCTTTTTCCTCTGGATCTGCACGGTTGCTAAGTTCAGCAGCTTGCTTGGCATGGGCTCTAGAGGAGCTGCTTTGATCCGAGGGCTGGCTGCACGGCAAGAAAGGAGCGTGTGCTCACATGGGAGAGAGCTGCTTCTGTGTGGACAAGTTCAGCTGTGCTGTGAGGAAATGTGGGTGAAGGCAAGGCCCCACGGCTCAGTCTGCCCAGAGCTTTATTGCTGCTGGCTTTGTCCGCTTAGGAGTTCGGATGTCGTGTTTCCATTGTTCAGCTGTGCTGGGCTACAGGCCTTAGAAAAACAACTCGTTTCAGCTGGAGATGGATGGGTGTGCACAGTTCTGAGCTGAAACTTGGACACGGTGCACGAGGCCGGGCAAATGGAATGGGGGAAATATTCCAGAAAAAGTATTTGTGAGAAGTTGTTCCACCTTCAGTTGTGCAAAGCTAAACTCAGTTTTCAAAGGATCAGTGAAGGGTGGAGGTCTGTTGCAGCCAGGTGTGAGTGTGGCATAGAAATGGCTGCTTACTGAGCTGTGAGAAGAAAGCTCAAGGTGCTTCTCCTTGAAGACTCTGCAGGCAACTAATGTGTAGAAAAGCCCTCTCAAGCTAATCAGTGATAAGCATCATACATTATCATTGGGATTTCAGCCTTGACTCTTGTAGAGATGGAACTGAAACAATGCATTTGTGTTTTTAACAGCTGAGGGTTTTGGGGTTTCTTTTAGGGCTTCACCTTTTCCTCAGGTGTCATTTTAAAGGAAGATGCTTCGAGGATCCAAGTCAGTCGCTGTGGATCTGTCAGTGTAACAAGGTGCTTCATGGCATGCTTAGAAGTGTCTTGTGTTGAGAATTAGTCAAATCTATCCTTGGACAGTCAAGGCAAAAGGTGAGTCCAGTGGAAAAGGAACGTGATTAACTGTTAGAGAAGGATTTTCTCTTTCTTGGGAGCTCACCTTCCTTAAACAAGGCTTAAGAGAATAATTAGTCCCTTGAAAGTAGGGCAGTGAGGAATAGGATGTAACAGTGCACAGCAGGACTCCTCAGTCCTTTCTCAGCGGTGCCCACATTGTCTGCAGATGCTGGCGCTGCTGCCAGCGAGCTGTGTTTCTGGTACAGGGCTAAAATCTTCTGTTCAGAGCAGAGTCATGCTTCATGTACTTCCCAGTTTTTAATTCCTGGATTGACCAAGTTGAAACAACTTCATGCAGCAGAAGTACCTTGTTCTGTACTGCTTGTGTTCTTTGCCTTCCTTAGTTCTCACTGCTGAATCTGTCAAAGCTGGCTGTGCCACGTTTAAGGATCTTTGTGAGTCTGGGTGATGGTCCTGGGATGTGCTTATCCAAGGAAGTTGAGAGTCCTTGAGCTGTCCTTCAGGAAAACTCCAAAGTGCTATATCTGTAGCTCTGGTTGCTGAGCCTGTGGCACAGTCTGGGGGTCAGAGGAACGTAACCCCTCTAAGCTTTTCAGGGCTGCGGCGAGGCAGTTCTGGTTTGAGTGGCCCTATAAGTAATTTGTTAAGTAGCTTAGGTGGTGCTTACCTCAGGTTCCTGAGGGAGAGTCTTAGGGGGCTGCATTTGTTCAGGTGTGACATTTGGGGATTTTGGCAATGAGGGAAGAGGGTCATTCTGGGAAGCTCAGTGGTACCATCTCCTTCTTCATGATTATGTGTTCCCTTTGCTTTGTCTCTGCTAAGTAGATATAACAGCGAGGAAGACTTGACCGGTGACTTGCTCAGGGTGGCAAAAACTGCCTGCATGGGCTGAAGCTGCCCCTCAGCTATTGGGTCTTTTGCAGGGCTTGCTTTCCATTTTGGTTCTGCAGCGGCATGGGAAGAGCCTTTATTACCGGTGCTGCTGCTCGTCTGTGGCTCTGCTGCAGACCACCACATCTCCAGTGATACATGGGAGTCACTCATACACTGTCCAAGCTTTGCTGCTGAGGTCAGTTCTTTCAAAGCTGCTCCAAAAGAAGGGCTTTCCGTCAGAAGTTCAGGTCGAGGGAGGCTTGGGAGGAGGGTGAAGGTGTGATCTTGTGTTGAGGGCTTGGATTGAAAATGTGGCAGCTTTGTGTTGTTGATGTAACAGTGTTGTCTGAAGCTCAGCTTTCAGAGGCATAGTATGTGTTTCAGTGGCTTTTTTTATAGTGATGTTTATATCTTGTTATTCATGTCAGAGACTAAAATGTGTATTTTCCCCCCCACATAAATATGAAATTCGGGCAGGGAAGTTAAAATGATAGTGAGACGAGGTGTTGCTATTTTTACACTGGCATGAATTTTTTCTCGCATGAACGGTTGCAGCTGAATACCAGTTAATGCATGAATTTGCTTCATGTGGAAGTATGCCAAGTGCTTGGAATGAGGGTTTGAAATGGAAAAGAATATTGGTCCTTGCGGTTTCACAGCCTTCTCATAGCTACGGCTTTCAGCGTGCCTGCCCCTCTGTTTTTATTGCTGTGTTTGCTGCTGGGAATGCAGCGTGCGGAGGAGAGGAGGGAATTTTCCTGTGAATACCTCAGCACCTGTCTCGTCATCAGAAGCACACTGCAGTCCTAATGCAGGTGTCCCTGCAGCAGAGGCTCGGCTGGTGCCAGTCGTGGGCACCGTGTTATGCCATTTCAGCAGCGTGCTGCTCCTCTCGCCTCCCTCTCCTCTCCCCCTTGCAGTTATTGTAGCAGCAGCGAGAGAAATGGAGTGTACAGTCAAAGGAATAAAATGAAAGAGGATACTTGAGATGTTCCAGATCTGGCGGGCTTTGGATTTGTGCTGAACGAGGCATTTTGGTTTGGGGAGGGTCAGTGCACGTTGAGAAGACGAGGGATCTGATTGTGTACCTGGGTCAGTGGGAGCAGTCCTCACCGTGCTGGGGAGAGGTGGTGCTGTCAGACGGTGTCTGTGGTGCCTGTGCTGCTGTAGTAGCAGGGTAGGGCAAGTGAGAATCACACAGCTTGCTCCTCTTAGGAAATAGATTTGAGGAAAACACACAAAATCTGCAAAGCTGCAATGGAGTGGGCACTTGATCATCTGCTGCGCTTGGCTTCCATGTCTGCTTTCCCTTGCAGTGACCAGGGAGCTGATCTCTGTCTAAAGAAAATGGTGCCTCGTGTAAGGAGACAGGAAACCTTCACTTAGACTTCAGGGATATGTTATCCTCATGGGGTGGTGGTGAGGGTTTGACCCATAGAAATGACAGGCACTGCCAGAGCCTTGGCTTCAGTAAAGCCTTGGGTGGAATTTTTTCTAAAATGCATTATTAATGCTGTGAAGATCTGCAAAGGGCCTTGAAACCTGTGTTAGTAAGTGGTAGTTTCACCTGAAAACAGGTGGGTGAAAAGGCAGAACCCTATACTTTGCCTCAATATCTAGTTTGTGAAAGTCAAAATCCATTCTCATTGTTGTGTTTGAAGACACATGTAAGTTAATTTCTCTGTCTTGATGTCTCAAATCCGAGTATTTTTTCCACTAAACTGTCCTGAAACTGAGATGGGCTCATGTATTTTGAAAGCATCAGAGGTGATATTCTGGAGGCTAAAAGGTAGCAGGGTGAGGGAGAGCAAACATGAAGTTCTTGCTGTTGTATGGGGTGTTGTATCTTGTAATTTGCAGAGGTTTTGGGTTGCCAATTTAAATGTTGTGTTTTGGATCCCAAAGTGAAAAATTGGTGCTTGAAATACTTGGCCCAGTTTGTCATATTTCAAATGATCCTTGCTTTGTTTTGATTCACTCCTGCCTCAAGAATCCCTTGATGTGCATGAAATGGTTGGATATAAGGCATGAAAAAGCCCTAGCAGTGTCTTGCAAAGTGAACTTAGCCTGTTGTTAGTCAGAGCTGGACTTTGTTCTTGCACTGGGAGTGGGGGTTTATTTCCTCTGTGTGTTCCCCTTGCAAGGTAATAGTGTAAACACTGCTATTTTTGTGTGAAACAGACTTCGAGTGTATTCCTGAAGTGAACAGTGGAAAATATGCTGTCAAGAAATGCTCAGTAATGTATGAAGAATAGATAGATAGATGGATGGATTAATTGTTTTTCAGTGCCTTGTCTTGGAGGTGTGAGAGCTGAAATGCTTCTGGAGGGAAAGCTGAGATTATCTCGGACAGGAGCTGCTGGAGCACCAGGGAAAGCAGTGTGGCTGTAGGTCAGGCATGAGGAGTTCCTCCTGGAAATCTGGATTTAAACTGCTCACTGTAAGGGAGTCATTTTTAGCTGAGTAAGGAAAGAATCTGAAACTTGGTTGCTCTTCAAGCAGGGAAGTGGGGCTGAAGTCAGCAAAGTAGGACTAAGGGTTATTAACTGTGACCTGGTCATCGTTGTGGTTTTGGTCTGAAGGTGGCTTTGCAAAACCAGATAGTAAGAACTGTCAACTCTAAATTTTTTGTTGTTTTTAAAAAGCTTCTGCTGTTCTCCAAAAGTTTTGGAGCTGGGAAAAATCAACTGTTAAAGTGCTTGCTAACTGGCAGTAAGTGCTTCACAAAGAACTGATCCAAAAGGAGTGTCAGGTAAGGTTTATTTTAGGAGGTGAAGTTTGCTGCCTGGTAATGGCCACTGGCTGTTCCTTGTCCTTAAGGTTCTTCAGAAGGGCTTTTCTCTGGTCCTCTTAGGATCTGTTTGATACCCTCTGAGTCTCAAACACAAAGGCCCAAATGCCAAGGAGAAAATTTTGCAAGTGCTAAATTGTGCTCCTTGCCTAATAGAAGGCAAAAGTTCTCACTCACAAAAGCTGAGACATGAAGTTGTGTTGGATTTTAAGACTGGAGAATAGTGGCCAGCCCCAAAAATAAACAAAAAGATTTTTTCCTGAGAGGTGGGATTTTTTTGTCTTTTAATACTTGTCTGAGCTAGTGTGGTTCATCCAAATGCAATTTCAGGTGCTGCTGGTTTATATTATGGTGCTTAAAAACACTGAAGCTTAAAAAGTAAATCCTGTTAGGTTAATGAGCCCAACTTGGTGTTTCACAGCCGTGCAGAGCTGCTGTGTGCAGCCGGGCTGCCAGAAACTTCACTGCAGTGCCCTGCTTCCTTGGTGCTGCTGCAGGGGCTCTGCACTGATGCTCTGAGCCTGTCACCAAGAGACCCCGCTGTCTTACAAATGGCTGAAAGGCAGCTTCCAGGGGGATGGCACTGGGTGATTGTCCCCAGGTGCCTCTCGGCTTCTTCTGAGCGAGGGCTTGGCTGGCTGATGACACTGAGTGCCCAATGTGCCATTTGGGCACTCGCTGCCGCTCTGCCTCCGCATGGTGCGTTACAGACACCATTTGAGCTTCTGTAGTCTAGACAGAGTGCTTGCTCTGGGTAAGTGCTGGAAGCTCTGCGTGCATGCGGGATGGCCTGAAGGAGAGGGAGCAGGGAATGGGACCCGCAAAATGGGCTCTTGGAATCAGACAGGGAACCTGAGATGGGAAGGGGAACATTTCCTTTTTCTCAGTGCTTTCGGGTTGTTCTTACAGCAAAGATGTCATTTAGGAAAAGCAGTAACTCAGTGGTAACCGAAGGCTAGAGATGCTCTGTGAATGAGCAGAGCCATGCATGATGAGATGGATAAAAAATGGAGCTTGTGGCGTTTGCAGTGAGGGTGGTGGGTGCTGGAAACCAAGTCTTTGCTGCCTTGTTCCTAAAGCGAGTGTTTGACAGGCAGTTATATTCTGATAGTTGAGCTCATTTTAAAGCTCTCAGGTCGTTGAACCTGGTGGAAGGTCCTTCGGCTGGGAGTAAGGTTGGAGTCGCTGTCATTTTAGCTTGTGATGTTAATTAGGCATTGTGTACTCATTTTGGTACTTTGCCTAGCTGGTACCCTAGTTGATGGTGTGGTTCTGAGGAGCTGCTTGGTGTTGGGTACTGCATTTCTTCCTCCTAGGAGGAGATGATGTGAAGAGACAGTTGTTTGTAGGTGGGATGTATTTTCCCTTCTCCTTCCCTCCTTGGCCTGGTGTAAAATCAGGAAGATGCTAATCCATGTTAAGCCTTAAAAGCAGCAAATTTGAAATCAGTAGATAACCCAAAGCTTTTCTTCAAGTCCTTAATGCTAGAGAGTTGTTTGTTTGGGTTTTTTATGTGTGTGTAATTACTTGGGGTTGTGTTGTGTCTTCTTACTGCGAGGGAACTCTTGAGAGGAAGTTGGTTCTTTGACCTTAGTTTACATGGGTGTGAGGTGATGTGGAGGCTTGGTCTGCAGTGGGGTCTGTGCTGGTGGCAGTTCTGTGGGTGGGTGGCTGGATGCAGAGAGATGGATGAAGTCAGAGTTGGCATCAAGAGCTGAGTTCTGTCTCTGATTCAGCACCATGTGGGGGCAGAGCCACACCAGCTAGGGCAACTCAGGTGTGCTTTGTCTTCCTGTCCTAACCTGGCATTTGTTCAAATGCACGTTCAGGATTTGGTGTTTGTCAGTCATGCTGGCATCTTGCAGGGCTGTCTTCAGGTTGTGCAGACAGGAGTCCTCTTTGAGTTGGGAGTTTTGTTCTCCTGGCACCTTTTTGGTAGTAGAGGTGTCAAATATCCTAAAAATGGTTTTGAGCTAAGTAAACCTAGGCCAGGACAGAACATGAGATTCTTACTGCAGGATGAGAGGGTAGGAGAAATCCTGTGAAAGGGCTGATGCTGGGGCCCTGAACAATTGGGTTATGTCAGAGTATTGTTGGATTGGAGGAATGCTGACGGAGCATGCAGATGAAATATTCTGATATGTAAGGTGGAGCATTGGTATGCTATTCTGCACTTTTTTTAGTCGAGGGAAATAAAATAGGTCTGAAGCCCTTTAAAGGAAATGTCTGTTTACTTGACCTGGTACATGGAAATGCTTTGTCTTCGTTTGTAGCTTCTGCGGACAAGGCAGCATTTTCTGAGAAGCAGAAGTAGAATTTTCCCTGCTACCAAAATAGGGTTTAATTCTCTGCTTTGGTACACCATGTCTTTATTACTGTCCCTGTCTGGTACTTGGTGTTGTGTAGAAAAACTGAAAATACAAGACTGTAATGAAACCCTGTAGGTAGAATAACAGTTTTGAAACTGCAGAGGAGATGAGAAGTTCTGCAGGCTGAAGGTGGATCTCTTCTACCTTACAATAGAAAAGATTTTTACTCTGTATTTAATATTAAAAAATAGTGTTGAGTGTTTTTGCAATTAGTTAATTTCTTGGTACTGTTCTGAAATGTTTTCAGTGACAGCACATAATATAAACATTCCCCAAACTTTATTGTGAGGATGTTTTCTCCTGGTCCCTCATGGGAGTCTCGGTGCTGTGCTGTTTGTGGGTGGATTTCTGCTTCTCCCTGCTCTCCTTGGCTTGTTTATTTCATCACACCATGCACATGTTCTTAGCTGGAAGGAACATGGGAGGATTTTTCCATCTGAAACTTAAACTGCATGAAAGACCTAATTTTGGGGAGAGGAGATGTGTGGGGGAGAGTAGTTTTCCTATTTTGACTTGCTTCTTAGCAAATATTTCATAGTGTTAGGAGGAACCACGACCAGCTGTTCATTATTTCGCTTGGAGGAGGTTTTTTTCAGTTAGTCTGAGCAGTTGGGCTTTTGCACGAGTTGGGCGAGCCAAGAATCCTTCCACGGCTCCGGAGTTTGCCTTTCCAGGGGTGAAATCTGTCGCTTGGCTCCTGAGCAGCGCAGCGGTTCCTCTGTCTTGCCGCAGCAGGCTGGCTGTCCTCTGGAAGGAGATGAACGGCGAGTCCTCAGATGAACCGCAACAGGCCTAAAATATCGGTGTGGGTGCAGAGAGCCGTGATGGGCAGGGGACCCCGGCAAGGCAGGGTTCCTGAGGGCCGGGGAGGGAACTTGGAGTTGCCTTCACCAGTTTGCCAAACTGGAGGGAGCAGCCTGTGTGCGTGTGGAGGGAGCGCTGCTGAGGAGGGACGCGCGGTGCTGCTGGGCTGTCCCGCTCTTGGCATCAGAGCCGCTTGGGTCTGAAGCTGCGAGTCCTCCCTTTCAGCTTGGTGTTCCCAGATTTGGAGGAGGAGGGGCAGAGTGGCTGCAAAAGAGCAGAGGGAGCCTTTAGAGGTGCCCTTGAGATGTGTGTGTGTGTATTGCCAAGAGCTGGCCAGAGGCTTTGTTTCTCAGTGGTGGTGTTGAAGGGATAAAATGAAGAAAATGGGGAAGTAGTGCTCAGCCGGCCTTCCTCAGCAAACAAGGGATTTGGGTTGAGCTGAGCGTGTCCTGGAAGTGTTGAGTGGGAGACGGAAGGCACAAGTTGCGTGAGCTCCCCGCTTGTGACAAGAGAATGGATGGGAGGCTGGAGGGACCTTCCAGGAGTCCTTAGATGACCTGCTTGCTCTTCTGGTTTGTCTGCCCACATAGATGGATTCTTGGGGAATTTATCTGCAGGAATCTGAACTTGTGATGCTCATGGGACTGCTTTGAAAGTTTGGAGACACAAATGAAGCTTAAGAATAAAATAATTTTCTGTTTCAACGAGGTATATTCCGTGTGGAAACGTATGCAGACAGTGGCTGCTTTTATCCAGAGGTGACTGCAGTTTTTAATTGTTGTAGGGGTGCCACATGTGATGTCTCCGGTGGGCAGACTGGTATTTAAATGGATTCTGATTCTGGATTGGGGTTTGGGTTTTGAAACTGGGAATTTTGGAAGCTGTTGAGCTTTATAGGGGAATGTTTAACTTGGTCTTTTAATTTGATAATTGTTTCAGTGACTAGTTCACAGGCTCTGGAGTGAGCTCATGGAACTCTCAGAGAAGCGTCTTCTCTGAACTACTTGCCCCAGTTGTCCTCTAGCAGGCAGGATAATGCAAATTATTAAGTATTATACTTAATTATAATATAAATACTTAAGTTTTAAGTATTTGGGCTTTCTTCTCTACAGCACTCATCTCATTCCTAATTTCTGCCTATTTCACAGCAGAAACAGATGGCCAGCACAGAAAAGTAGGGTCTAGAGAAGAATTCTGACAACTCAGCATCTCGTATTTAAAAAAAGGCAGATAAACAGTTGCATATTCTATAGATCAAGTTTAAGAACATGTTTTCTTGAGAAACATGCTGTGACATAAAGTAATTTTATAGTGGCGGTGATATTACGTGGAAGGTGTTGCTTGTCCATGTGGTTCTTTTTTTTGGATGTTGGATTAGGAGATCACAGACCCGAAGTGAGATACCTGAAGCCAACAAAGTACTTAAAAATAAAGTGCTTAAATAATAACTTCAGCTGTAGGTTTTTTCTGGTTTAGGTCTATTTTGGTCAGTTCTGTCATTCTTAAACCAGGTTTGTTACTTTTCAGGTGGAATCATTTATCTTGGATCAGGATGATCTCGAAAACCCTATGTTGGAAACAGCTTCTAAATTGCTGCTGTCAAGTACTGCTGATGGTGCTGACCTGAGAACAGTAGATCCCGAAACCCAGGCGAGATTAGAAGCTTTACTTGAAGCTGCGGGTAAGTCCTCGTGTCCCGTACAGGTTTAACCCCAAAGCCCTCACAGGAGTCCACCCTGGCACCGCTTGCGTAAGGCTAATCCATAGGAGCGCGTTACAGCTGCAAAATGCACAGCAGGGTGGATTTGGCGAGGGTGTCACGGAAGAGAAAGAAGTTCATTTTGGAGTATTGCAAGGTTTAGAAAATCAGAATTTCCCACGAAGATGTTTCCAATCAGATTTCTGCGGTGTTGGCGTTCTAAAAGCCCGAGTCAAAATTGACCCCTGACTTTGGCGTGCGCCATTATGTCAAGCCCTGAAATGCTCAATGGGTTTTATTTTGTAGTAGTTGCTGTGTGAAGAGCTTTAATAGTTGCTCATATTAAGTAGTTTCAGTAGCTGAAAACCGATTCCTTCTGTGGATTGGAGGGTTTCAGTCACGTGCAGCCTTTAATCAGTGTTGTGAACAGTCAAACCCATGGTTTTGGGAGCTGCGGTTGATTGTGCTTGGCACGTTCCTGCCGACAGATCTCATAAGCTGAATTTCACGACTTGTGCGTTCTCTCCTTTGCCGGCACGCGTCCCCTCCCCGTCGGCCGCGGATTGGAACAGGAATAGGGAAGCTGTCGACGGCGGATGGCAAAGCCTTTGCAGACCCCGAGGTGCTCCGCAGGCTGACCTCGTCGGTCAGCTGCGCGTTGGATGAAGCTGCCGCCGCGCTGACCCGGATGAGAGCGGAGAGCACGGCCAATGCGGGGCAGACGGACAAGTAAGGCGGCTTTTGTCCCGGAGCCTCTCAGCCCTTTGCTCCTTCTAGAAGCGGTTTTTCTTGTTCTAGCCCTTGCGCTGAGGGGATGATGAAACTCTTACTCAAGTGGAATTGCTGCCAACTTATCACCTTTGCTGCTCCTGCTTAAATAGTTGTGGACTGGCAGGTCTTGCAGTAGAGGGTGAAGCAATTCATGCTGCTTAGAATTACGGAATGACGCTCTGAGGAGTTTGTCGTGACCAGCTGTAGAAACATTTCTAAGCTCTTCTATGGTATGGGCCTTAGAACTGTTCCAAACAGTTGCAAATCCCCACATGGGTCATTCAGTGATAGCGTGAAACAAGATTTCAGATTTAAAAAAATCTTCTAGGGAACTTCAGAGTGGCTTTTTAATTGAGGAAGGGAAACAGCCTTGAGGGACTGGAGCTCCATAGTGGTCAGTGTCGCCTCAGCCAGGGAGTTGCTGCTCTTGTACTGGACTTTGTGGCTTTACATTTGCAATTTTGTTTTACTGGGGTATTCAGAAGGGAAAGAAGAAGGAGGTTTCCTTCCAGGCCATAAGGCTTCAGTGCAGTGGAAACAGTGTTAGGAGGGACAACCAAATGGTGCTGTGCTAGTCAGAAGTTTATTCCTTCTGTACAGAGTGACTCCAAAGAAAGATTTCTTGCTGTAGGAACAGCATGAAGAGCAGTATAATTTTGGGTTATGTCTGCTTCTCTTCTGTGTGCATCCCCTCTTCTCCTCTGCACCTCTTTCTTGGGAATGGTGGTAGTTGCCAAAGTTGTTATAGGAACAGAGGTTCTTGGAAATGAAAAAAAAGGCCAACATGTAGTGAAGAAGCATATTTCAGAATTAATTCTCCACGAAGTAAAATTATGTCTGGTTGCAAGATCCTGGTATTTTTCAGTACAGCAGAGAAGGGAAGTGGTTAAGCTTCCTACAGGAGAAGACTGATGTGGGTGATTTGTTTGAGTTTTATTAATAATTGCAGTGCTGAACAAATAAAGATTTCTCAAGATTGACAGGTGATTTCTATGTCCTCTGGTGCTGGGATATCCTGCATCTATTTCTCTTGTAAACTTCTCTGAAAAATTAATAGCAGGAGTGGATATGGACTTAATTTTCAGCCAAGTTAGCTGGGAAACCTCAAGTGTAAAACCGGCACTTCTTTAATTAGCAGTTGGCAGGTTTTTAGCTCGTGTTTGCTTTTCTGCTGACTGTGTCCTCATGGCACACTGGAGCTGAGGCACGGTCCATTTCCACTCTGAATGCTCTCCCCCTTGTCAGCCGCAGCTTGGCCGAGGCTTGTTCCGAAGGAGATGTGAATGCCGTGCGGAAGTTGCTCATTGAAGGCCGCAGTGTGAACGAGCACACGGAAGAAGGGGAAAGCCTCCTTTGTTTGGCCTGCTCAGCAGGATATTATGAGCTTGCACAGGTTGGTTTCCTGGCTCTTTGTACCGTGTGTGTGCGGTACATAAAGAAATGTTAAATCAGTCTATTAGCATTTTGTGCGCCCGAGAGGGGGTGTTAAGGTACTGAGAAATGGCAGCTCATGGCAGACGAGTCTCACACATGCACTCAGTGTTTGCTAATGCATTCTGGGCGCCCATTTTCCGCCAGGGTTGCTCAGCCAGCACTGGGGTGAAGGTGCAGGGGCAGGGTTTGTCACTCCGTGCTGTTGATCGGTGTCTCTCGGCAGGTTCTCCTGGCAATGCATGCCAATGTGGAGGACCGGGGAATCAAGGGAGACATCACGCCTCTGATGGCTGCTGCCAATGGCGGGCACGTCAAAATTGTCAAGCTGCTGCTAGCTCACGGTGCTGATGTGAACGCACAGTCATCCACAGGTAAAGGGGCTGTTGGGAACCCCTGCACAGCTGGCATTTGCTCTGTGCAGGCAACTTGGCGTGGAAGTTTGGGAGCAGTGGCTCTCAGCCCAGCACGGCCGAATGCTTCCTTGTGGTTTTGCCATTTAAATTGTCTTTTCTAAGTGGAACTCAGAAATATTGTTGGATGCAGATCAAGTATTATGGAGACACAGAAAGGTGGATAGGGTCAGTTAGTAACTGGAAGGTGTTTGAGTACACAGGATTTGTTGTCACATTTTGAGCACAGTTTGTTGAGTTTGCGTGCACGTGGAAAAGTTATTTGATGGCAGGTCAGGAAAGCCAAGGGGAAAAGTGAGAAGAGGGCCTGCCCTTCCCACGGTAATTTGCTAGCCATTTGTACTGAAGTGGCCATATTGGGAAATCTTGTAAGTTTTTGTAGCCTGGAAGTGGAGAGCTGGTGTGTAGTCAGCAGTAACTGAGGAATAGGTGAGCTCACCCTGAGTGAGCGGGAGAGGGGGGTACCAGAAGACACCTTATTTATTTTTTAAATATTTTCTTCAGTGAAGTAGTTTTCTCAGTGGCATTGCAGCCTTGACCTTGGGCTTTTCTCAAGGTGTCTTTTACAGAGGCAGATTCTTTGACTGTTGTGTGCAGATCCACGTCTTTGTATTTTTTCCACTGAAGTTGTTTTCCTTTCCTTGTAAAGACTAAGAACATTTTGGATCCAGCCCCTTGTGGGTGTTTAAGACTTGGTTCAGAAGCAGCAGTTCATTCTACTCCTGCTTTTGAGCTTTCATTCTTACAGCATCGTGTGCCCCTGCTGATGAACAGGAAAATGGCTGGGGCTCTGGGACAGAGGCTGGGCTAGGAATGGGAAGAGAGGTGCAGTGCAGGCACAAGGAGGTCCTCAGTCTGTCAGCACCGAGCTGCTTGAGGCCATGACTGATTTCCCCCTCCCCGTAGTTCTTCATCTGTAGCCTGAAAAGCCCTGTTCCGTCAGGTATCGGGTAAAAGGGATGGACTGGAGCATCCAAGTTGTGGTGAAGGAAGGCCGTCAGGTTCCGTTCCCAACCCTTGTTCTCCCTGCCTTAAGGCAACACAGCCCTGACGTACGCCTGTGCCGGGGGCTACGTGGATGTTGTGAAGGTGCTGCTGGAGTCGGGCGCCAGCATCGAGGACCACAACGAGAACGGCCACACGCCGCTGATGGAGGCCGGCAGCGCCGGCCACGTGGAGGTGGCCAGGGTGCTGCTGGAGAACGGAGCGGGCATCAACACGCATTCCAATGAGTTCAAGGAGAGCGCGCTGACGCTGGCTTGCTACAAAGGTACCCGAACCCGTGTGCGCAGGGGTCGGGGCCGGCGTGGACTCCTCCAGCCTTGCTGCCCACCACCAGGGGAACTCAAAGGGTGTGAGCAGCCCCTGCGCTGCTCTTGTCCTGGCTCTGGTGCCACACAGCACGCCTGTGCCATATGCAAAATCATCTGTGCGCAGCGTCTGAGTATCAAGATCTAAACCTTTGCTCTGAGGTATGATTATTTAGAAGAGGCTCTGTTAAACAAATGAAGAGACAAGGAGCTCATGTGTTATATTACAGAATAAGTAAGCTAAACTTCCTGTAGTACAGCTGTATTATGCCAGGTACTTCTGCTTAAATACAGCAAATATTTCATTTTAAAGGACTTGGCACTGGCACATCATGGAAGGTTTAGGACCTTGCCTTTTAGGTGTTAGTGCTGAGGACAGCAGGCCTTTGCTTCCTCCCTTAGAGCATTAGGCAGCAAAATTGCAGCACCCCAGAAAGGGAGGAAGATGTTTAATTAAGAGGCAAAATCTGTTCCTACAGCCCAGCAGCTGCTGTTATAGTCACTTTAGGGCATGTTTTATTAGGCCCTTGCCATCATGGGGTAGTTGATGTTGGTAGCAGAGGTACTTGTGTGGCACCTGTGTAGAATTTGGTCTTCATCTTTGATTTATATTTTTTACCAGCTACGCTGATCAGCTGCTGTGCACACAGATGGCAGAGATACAAACACACCTTTCCAGGGTGGACTCGTTATGTTGTAACATGGAAATCCATGACCTTCATTATGTGCTTTAGAACACTATGAGTGTTGAAATGCACTTTCTCAAGCAATTTCCTTCTGTTAACTATTTTTTCCATACAGGCCATCTGGAAATGGTGAGGTTTTTGCTGGAAGCTGGTGCAGACCAGGAGCACAAGACAGATGAGATGCACACTGCTCTCATGGAGGCGTGCATGGTAAGAGACGTAAGCCTTGGGCAATGAGGTCTGTGAGCTCTCTTTTATTGCTGAAGATGGAGAAAGTGGTTCCTTTGAGTCTCCTTCTGGTACAGAATCTAACTGTGATGTTTTGCTTCTCTTGTTGGCTTCTTGGGAAGTTAACTTTACTGTTAAACTGAGTATTCATGTCTTAAATTTTCTTTTTATCCTCCTCTCCAAACCGATTCCTCATGTGTTGGGATTTTCATGGCATGAGCCTTGTGTGATGTCACACTATGAACCTGTGGCTGTAGAAGAGGGCAGTAAATCCCCGTTTAGTCTGCCCTTCCCTGAAACAACTGCAGTGGTTCTAAAATCGGCCAGTTGTGTCTGTTGAAAGAAGTTAATGGTTTCAGATAGGGGAATGATTAACAGAAACCATTATACTTCTTGAAAGTTGTTGCAAAGAAAGTCACGTAGGTAAACAGAACTCGAGCTGTCCTTTATCTCACCCTGAAATCTCACTAGAGCAGCCACATGAATATCCTTGGCCATGGCCTTGCAGCCAGTTCCTGGGAGTTGATGGTAAAATGACCTTGTGTGATGTTGCAGTTGCCTTCTCATCAGGATGTTTTTGTGGTGGAGCTATGCATCAAGCCTTCCTTTCCTTGTCATTCTCTTCTACCCTTTTAACTCTTCTAATAGACTAAAAAAATTCCATCAGACCCACAGAGATGTTAAGACCTAATTTTTTGTTTAAAATTACTGAGCAGTAGGAAGAAAATCCTTCTCCCTTATTTCTGCAGGAAGCTCTTACTAGGGAGGCAGTTCCACGCTGGTGCTCAGAGCTGCCAGATAGTTGAGAGTCTCATACCTTCAGCTCTGCTGACGAGAGAAGGAGCAGCTTTTTCTAGCAGTATTTAAAAACCTTGCAGTGTGAAATGAAGCAGAGCAAGGACTTCCATCTCAGCATGTTCTTTGTGCAGAAACAGTTACTGCTCTTCAGTGGCACAAGAAAACTTCCTTCTCTGGAAGAGCTTTGAGCTTGAATGCGTCCTCACAGAATTGTCTATCTGTGGCATAGCCAGTGCAGCTTTAAACCTTTCTGCAGCCTTGTGCATTCAGCAAGACTTGTGCCTGAGAGTTTTTTCAGACAGCACTTAATACTGATTGAATGCACAGGAGGTGTTGGACAATGGCACTCGCCTTGTGGGAGCAAAAAGCAGGGTTATCTAGTTGGTGTTTCTTCTCACTAAAGGACTGGTGCCCACAGAGCTTCATCTTAAAAATGCAGCTGGTGCTCTTGTGAAGGTTGCTCAGGTGACTTTTCCTGATCCCTTAGCAGTTGGAAGGCTTTTCCTGGCTGTTGCAGGAGAGCTCAGCAGCCCCACCCCACTGCGGGGTTTATTAAAACGTGGATCCAGCTCCCTTGTGTGGTGGAGCTCCAGCAGTTCTCCTGCAGGCTGCTTGGCCCACATAGGAAGCTTTGAAGCAAGCCTAGGTGCTGCGTCGTGCCATCCTCATGGTGGGGCAGGGGTGAGCAGTTAGCTGTCTTGCCAGAGCCTGATGGATGAGGCACCTCTCTGCATTTCCCTGAGGAAAGATTCTTTATGGAGGCTTGGAGTTTTTCCCTAAAATAGTACTGTCATTTCATGTAAAAGGTGAATATGTCCTAGTTAATGTCCTAGATATTTTTCCGAGAGGAAGCCGTGCTTTGCTCCCTGGATATCAGAATAAGGTATGAAACACTTGAGAAAATGAAGCGGAAAAATGTCAGATACAGTTTGGTGTTTTGTCTGGAAAAGAGCTTTTTGGAGTTGTGGTTTCCATCTTGGCAAGGATGGCTGTGGATGAGATTTGCTGCCTCTTAGGAATTAATCTGACATCAAGGTGTACTTACCTCATTCAGTGACAACCTGGGGAATGCCTGGTGTTCCTGGTGGGTGGCTGTTTATTTGCTGCAGCCCTCCGGTGTTCTGTTTGTCAGATTATGGTTCTTCCAAGTTGGAATGGTGGCCATCTCCTCATGGAGAAAACCAGCCTGGAGAGTTCTTGCTGTTGTTGGAGCGCAGCGACCCAGCCAGGCTCTGCTTCTGTCTGAACAAAGCAGCATGGAATGGCAATTGGATGTGTCACTGTCAGGCCTCCAGTGTAAACATGGAGCTGAAAAGCCACTTCAAATAGTTCCTGACTTCATGGAATACTGAAAATATGATGGAGATCCTATGCTGAAGTGTTTTTTCAAGGAAGAAAGCAAACTTAGGCGCTGCCTTTTGGTAGAAGGGGTTTGACAGCATGATCACAATGTCTGGAAAACCCTGCCGGAATCCTGCCAAGGGAAAGCTGTTGCTCGGGTGGGTGGCTCCTGGGATGTGTAAGGAGCCCCTGATAAGTGGTCTGATTTTGGCTTTTGTCTTGGAAGGAGAAAGTAAGTCTTGACTCTGCTGTGAAATTGAGCAGTGAAATAGTTTTGCAGGAGCCACGAGGCCAGCCAGCTCAGTGTGCATGGCTGCTTCTGAAGAAAGGGAGGAAGCAAAAGAATCTCTCTATTGTTCTTGTGGAGGAGACCAGCTTCTAAAATAGTGGCGGGCTCTCCCTGTTGACTTTCTGGGCTTTATTTTGGAGTTCCCCCCTGCCTCAAGTTGATCCCCAAACACCTGGAGTCTGATACAAAGTTGTCCAGCTTGTTGCTTACACTGCTGAGAGAGAGGTCTGATGTGAGGTTCACAGCACATACTCAGTAAAACCTGCTCAGCATTTCTACAGGTTCAGTAGGAGGTCTTTTGCTTTATCCAAATACTTAGGGAAAATATGCAGAAAAACTGCTCATTATGTTTTTGGACTCCTCTTACTCCCTCATTGCTTTTTGCCTATTTTGAGGGAATTTGGGTCTGTGACAAAGCCGTGGAGAAAAGCAGTTTTTCCATTTGCTCAGTCTTGTGATCTTGATTTTTTTTGCCTTTCCAGGATGGTCACGTGGAAGTGGCAAGATTGCTTCTGGACAGCGGGGCTCAGGTGAACATGCCTGCGGACTCCTTCGAGTCTCCGCTGACTCTGGCGGCCTGTGGCGGGCACGTGGAGCTGGCAGCTTTGCTGATTGAACGTGGGGCTAACTTGGAAGAGGTCAATGACGAGGGATACACGCCGCTGATGGAGGCAGCTCGAGAAGGCCACGAGGAGATGGTGGCGCTGTTACTTGGGCAAGGTAACTGCTGCGGGGCCTGGTGCGGGCTGCAGCTCGGCAGGCGGCTGCGTGTGTTGGGCCAGAGGCTCCCAGCTGCTGTGGTTTTTGTTCTCTTTGGTGATAAGATGCCTTGTGCGTGTGCAAGTGGTTTGTGTGCTGATCCTGCCTTCTGTAACGGGTGTTTTGTGTTGTTTGAAGGAGCAAACATCAACGCTCAGACGGAGGAGACGCAAGAAACAGCGTTAACCCTGGCTTGCTGCGGAGGGTTTTTGGAGGTGGCCGATTTTCTCATTAAAGCAGGAGCTGACATAGAGCTCGGCTGTTCCACACCTTTGATGGAGGCTGCTCAAGAGGGGCATTTGGAGCTGGTTAAATATTTATTAGCTGCGGGTATGGAGTAATTTCCTTACACTTTTGTAAAGGCTTAATCTAAGAGAAAAGTACTTTTTATGATATTCATTACATTTTCTTTAGCAGCTTCTAGAAGTTGAAGGGAAGGTCTTGAAGCCCAAAGTAATTTACTGGTTGGACTCTGATTTAGCTTTTGAAGATTGAGTTGATGTAAACTTGTTTGGAGCTAGTTTGCAGTTTGTTTTTATTCCTCTAGGGTACGATCAGGTTATCAGTTTTAATAGATGCTGGATTGGAAGGGGGAAGTTTCATTTGCTGTTTGATCCTGTAAAGATGGTGGTGGCTTGTATGTTTTCTGTAATGCCCGTCATAAAGCCTACAAGGTTTTGTCCTTTCTGTTTCAGGGGCTAACGTGCACGCAACAACAGCAACAGGTGACACGGCACTGACGTACGCCTGTGAAAATGGCCACACCGATGTAGCAGATGTCTTACTTCAGGCAGGTGCAGATCTGGTAAGTCGTTTACCTTCCTTAAAAAAATCTAAGTAGGATATTAAATTATCAGCATCTGATGTTCTTTCTCTTTCTTTCTGTGTTTGTTGCTGAAAATTTACACGCTCTGTCATGTATTTTGGGCTGTTAGATTACCCTCGAGTGCTGAGGTCAGTTACAGTCCTCTGGTGATTGATGTCTAAAGCATTTGCAAGCCATTCAAGGTCGTCTGGACAGGAAAATAGGGGATTTCAATCTTTTGACACCATATTCAGCTTCAAATTATTGAGCTGATTCTGGGTTAGTCCTTGTACCTGCAAATCTGTTCTGTTCCTTATGCATCAGATAGCTGACAGTCTGTTTGGTGTGCTGTAATGGAATTAAGATGATGGAGGTAAACTGATTTTTACTTTTCAGTAGGCTTGTGCACCACTGTGTCATCAAAAAGTGATGTTAAACATGTCAGAAGATGTCCTGTTTAACTGAAATCCCCTGAATGTGCCTTGAATGCTTTTTGTGCAGGAGTCACACCTGTGCAGAGACAGGGGTGAATAGTTCATGTGCATTCAAGATAGCCTCAGTTCAAACATTAGCTAAATATTTTTGGCTGAGTTTGTGAAACACTAGAGAAGGATGTTCCATGTCTAGCACCTTTCCATTCAAAAATCCAGGAGGCTGGCTTGCCTTCTTTCGTATGCCACTTTGGATTTTGAAGCCTTTCTTTATCTGCTCTAGGAGCATGAATCAGAAGGTGGAAGAACCCCTCTCATGAAAGCTGCCAGGGCAGGTCATGTTTGCACTGTTCAGTTCTTGATTAGCAAAGGTAAGAGTGTGGAATGGTTTGCATTTTCCTGACATTTGAAATACTTTAAGAACATGTCAGAGCTTAGTGTAACTTCCTTGGATTTGTTTTAAATATCCTAGCTCAAGTAGGCAATTGATTCTCCAACTAGGCGTGTAATGATTGCCTGTGCTTTCTGCTGAGATTAGTGGAACTGTGTGTAATTGTAAAATAGTGTATTTCAGTCAGTAATTCCTAGTAAAAGCAGCAGTAGTAGGGATCCCTGGGGTCTCCGTGCCCCATGGTGCAGCTTTGGAGCACTGTCCTTGGCAGTTGAGCTCCAAGTGCCTATTGGTTTCCAGATTTTGACTATAGCTTGCTTGATGTTTCAGTACAAACCGGGAATTTCCATTTTCCCTCTCCTGGGCTGATTCTCATGAGTTTTGCTTGTCCCTGCCTTGCATGGAGTAGGACATGTGGCAGGACGGAGTTGTCCCTGTGTAGATTGCAGAGCAGTTCATGGTGTTAGATTTGATAGAGGTGCCCCAGTTGAGGTCAGTTTCAGCTGATGTTTGCCCTTGTGTTTGTGCAGGAGCAAATGTGAACAGGACCACAGCGAACAACGATCACACAGTGCTGTCGCTGGCCTGTGCCGGAGGTCACTTGGCAGTGGTGGAGCTACTGCTCGCTCATGGTGCTGATCCCACACACAGACTCAAGGTTTGTCCCTCACCTGCCTCATTTTCCTCTAAAACTAAGGACGCCCAGCTGCATTTTCTCCTTTTGTGTTCTCTACAACTCGCCCAGCCTGTGATGATTTGAATGGAAGTTTGCACAAGCAGGTGTTCTGCTCGTGTGCGTGCTGTTGGAGTTAGTGCACGTCTCTTGATCATCATGACTATAGAGGCTGCCTTCCAGTTGTAAAGTGCTGATTGTGGAAGAGGAAGGAATTTTAAAGTACTTTTTAAAAATATACTTCACCAGGTCGTTAAGTTTAGATGTGAACTTGTGGAGATGGAGTCTTTACTAGAGCAGAAAGCAGTCACATGGGTCGTGTGTTGTGTGTCCCGAAATGCTGCAGTGCTGTTTCCGTGATGCTCTTTTCTGACTGTGTGATCTTTCCCTCTCAGGACGGATCGACCATGCTGATCGAGGCAGCCAAAGGCGGTCACACCAGCGTGGTTTGTTACCTTCTAGATTACCCAAACAACTTGCTTTCTGCTCCTCCACCCGACGCCACTCAGCTGACCCCACCATCCCATGACCTAAACAGGGTAAGATTCCCGGGCTCATGATCTGCAGGGGTTTTTTGCACTTGCTTACTAGAGAGTTTAAAGGTGAGAGAAGAGTCAGTCATGTCCTATCACAAACTGTAGGTGAGCACACTCAGAATTACTTAAAGCTGTAAAGGAAGTGGGGAAGACTTGTGAACATTTTGTTTTAGTGCTCTCATCATTCTTACTGTTCTCTAAATATTGCTGGAAAAAAACACCAAAGGTGGACAAAACCAGCAAGTGCAAAGATCTGCTTGAATGAAACTCTACAGAATTGAATTTATAGCCCATTGTGGCTTGTATTTGCTGTACTATAGTACAGCACTGTACCATGCTGGGTATAGTTCAGCAAGTAATTTTTTAGGTTAAAAATGCTAAGTACGTGGAGATGACATGATCTCCAGGTGTTAATTACTGAATTCAGCATATTAAAAACCGTATTGAATGTTCTTAGTCACCATCAAAGTCTATTTTTCTAACAGATTTTGCTTACCTTCTGTTGAACTGTAACTAGCAGAGAGTATGAGAAAAGTAATCTCTTAGTATCCGACGTTTTAGGCTCCTCGAGTACCAGTGCAGGCGCTGCCCATGGTCGTCCCACCCCAGGAGCCCGACAAACCCCCTGCTAATGTCGCCACAACCCTTCCCATCAGAAATAAAGGTCAGTCGTAGTTCTGCAGCTTACTTTCTAAATATCCTTCCTAGGCAGAAGATAGAGGCTTGCACTTGTAGCAGAGTAGCTCCTATGAAGAGTGTTTATGGATTCAGTCAAGGAAACTGCAATTTTGATTTTTTTTTAATTATTTTTTGAAGGATTTGCTTATCCACCAAGTATCAGTCATCTAAGCCTGTAATCATAAAGTGTCAAGAAATCTGCCTAAGTAAATATGTTAAAATCTCTAGTCTGACACACTGAACTAATGCAAAATGTTACCCAGAAGTCTATAGAAATTGGAGAATGGAAGTTGCAAAACCCATGTTAATCTCCATATCACAGTTGATTTGGTAACTTGCGTTTCCTTAGGGTAATAGTCTGGGAGTGGGTTTGACTAATTGGATTGAAGGCGGAATTTCTTGTGCAGTAAAATCTTTAGTCTGATGTGGCTCAGGTCCTCCTAGGACTAAATTTGCATCTATTTTGCTCTCGCCATTTTGACACTTAATGCTTTCTGTACTTGAGAATTCTCGTCAAAAACCAATTTTTATCAAGCATCAGCAGTAGCAAATACAGGCGTGCATGTCCTAAAATTAATCCTGTGTGTACACTTGTATTGTTCTGGAGATACAGCGAGGATGGCTGGAAGAAACTGGGCACCTCCACTGCCTCAGATCCTGAGTTTTGATTTGCCTTTCGCCCTTCAAAATTAACCGATTGTTGCTTCTCCACCTGGTATGGCAGAGCATGTCAGCTGTGTTACTGGGGACTTCTGCATAAAACACCAGTTGGATTAGTCCATCGCTTGTTCTTGCAGGAAGGCTGAAATATTTGCCTTGCCTGGACAGAGAGCCGAGCTTTGACACAGGCAAAATCGTGTCTGCTATGGATAAAACCTAGTGGCTAAAGACACCCTGTTAGGTCCTGCTAAATCTAAATGACAGTCCTGGGTTCTGGCACTCTTTGTCACCTGAGCAAAGCTGGATACCTGGAGCGAAAGGACGCCTAGTTGTAGAGAGCCTAGCGCTTGTTAAAGGGTACCGAGTCGGTTGCAAAGCCGGTGGCCTAGTCCCAGTCCTAGAGATGTTTTTGCGTCCCTTGGGCTGCGCTTTCAGGGCCGTGAGCATACGTTTACGTCCCAGCACCATACCAGACGCAAAACACCAAGTAAAGAGACAGCATTTCCTTGCTTTTTGTTCCCAGTTTCCTTGTAGCAGCACTCGGTAGCAGCGGCTCGAGACAATCGCTTCCCTTGGCAAAAGCGTACCGACTGCTGGAGTAGACGTGTCACCGTAGCGCAGGGCTGTGCGGGATGCATGTGCAGTAGCGTGGCCTGTTAAAGTGCAGTCTGACTGCTGGGTACCCATGGGCAGGTGTTCTCCGAGGGCCTTCGGGACGCGCTGACCTGCCGCGGGTGCCGTGCCCCGCGCGTAGCCGGCCGCGCGGCGGCCCAGCGGTAGCTCTGTAATGAGGATGCCGTTGGTATGCACTTCCATTGGTTCTGAGGGGGTTTCTTTTTCACACAGCTGCTTCTAAACAAAAGTCCAGCAGTCATTTGCCAGCAAACAACCAGGATGTACAGGGTTACATCACCAATCAGTCTCCAGAGAGCATTGTAGAAGAGGCTCAGGGCAAGTTGACAGAGCTGGAGCAGAGGATAAAAGAAGCCATAGAGAAGAACGCTCAGCTGCAGTCCCTGGAATTGGCACACGCTGACCAGCTCACCAAAGAGAAGATTGAGGAGCTGAACAAAACGAGAGAGGAGCAAATTCAGAAGAAACAAAAGATTTTGGAGGAACTGCAGAAAGTGGAGCGAGAGTTACAGCTGAAAACTCAGCAGCAGCTCAAAAAGCAATATCTAGAGGTAAAGGCGCAAAGAATTCAGCTCCAGCAGCAGCAGCAGCAACAGTCTTGCCAGCATCTGGGACTACTGACTCCCGTTGGGGTAGGAGAACAACTCTCAGAGGGAGACTATGCACGATTGCAGCAAGTGGACCCCATCTTGCTCAAAGATGACCCTCAGCAAGCTGCTGCGCAGACGGGTTTTGCACCAGTTCAGCCTCTGGCCATGCCACAAGCTTTGCCTCTGGCAGCAGGTTCCTTACCTCCAGGGTCCATCGCAAATCTTACAGAACTGCAAGGTGTTATAGTTGGACAGCCAGTGCTGGGCCAAGCACAACTAGCAGGGCTGGGGCAAGGAATACTGACAGAAACACAGCAAGGGTTAATGGTAGCCAGCCCTGCTCAGACGCTCAATGACACGCTGGATGACATCATGGCAGGTGGGTTTACATTGTTACGAGCAGGTATAATATTTGCTTGACCAGTCGAGGGTATGTCCACTTCTTTTTATATGTGTGTGTGTGTGTGTGTGTGTGTGTTTGTGTATTCCCACGAGCTCTACGGCAAGCACCACTCGTCCTCTGATCCCTGTCGTGAGGAGCTGGGAAAACTAGCTTTTAACTTTTCAGTTCGCAGGGTGAGCTGAGCGGTGCCTGTTGGTCAGGTTGGTATGCTGCAGTGGCATTTTTGACTCGTCATAGTTTGGGATGTGTTAGAGTTCATGTGGCAGATCCGTTTTGGCCTGATGGTAGCTCAGGAGTAGCACCATGATGTAGTGGGTAATACTTTGAACTAGCTGAGAGCTGACTTGCAGTAGGCTGAGCAGCTGCAGCACCACAACTAGCCTAAAAAATGTGAGGCACCTGCGAGTTTATCTTGAGAATAAGAGCTGCTCCAGGTGGCCATATGTAGTCTACTTATTGGAAGCTTTTATTTCTGCTGGGGAAACAGGGCGATAATCCTATGACTTTCTGAAGCATCTCATAAAAATGGCTGCCAGCAGAAAACATGTTTAGCCTTACCCAATTCTTGTCATCGCTTGGGAGAATTCTTTGCCCAGTGACATGAATGCTCTAAGGCCTTAAGCAGTGAAACAGGAGAATGGAGCAGGTTTTAAATGCCAGTTGTCACTGTTGTTTTAGTTTACACCTCACTCAGCTGTGCTTCATCTGAACCCTTTCCATGCTAAAGCAGTCATTGAAATACCCCTTAGCTGAGCTGAGCACAGATGAACTGGTAGGACAGAGTCTTAAAAAAAGGTCACTTGATGAAAAAGTACCGAGATGCTCTTGGTTAAGGCCATGCACTGTCATTTTTATGAGTGCTGTCCATCTGAACAAGTGTGCTTTGCAAAGCTGTTAGGATGAGGGATGTGTGCCAGAGGAAGGAGGTCTCCAGGAAGGTGTGAGCCCAGAGGTGGTCCTGCATGTGCTGCCGGAGTTAGAGCACAGCAGTGGTACAGAGTCAGTGGAAGGTGTGGTAACCGATTGAAACTACCAGGTGGTGGCTTGTTAAAGCACTTGGAACACCACTTGTGAGGTGAGAGTGACCTTGTGTCCACGCAAAGCTTCATTCAAGGTGACAGAAACTTCTTTGCTGGAAATCGCGTGTTAGAATTGAAGCCTAGGTGTAAAGATTGGAAGTGGATAAAAACCATGAATGTATGCATGGAAAAGTAGAAATAATGACATATAGCATGCACTGGCAGTGACAGTTTGTCTCGTGGAACTGCTGGGGTACAGGATAACATGAATTTAAAAGCTGGGATGATTGCAGTTGCTGGTAACTTAGAAAGAATCTGTGCAATGCACTCGAGTTGTGTTTAAATACGAGTTGACCCTGGAGTTGGGATGTTGGCACCTGTGTTTAGCTGCATGTCACATCTTGAGCGGGTGTGATTCCAGGTCACCTGCCGCATACCCCGATGCCTGTGCGTGCCTTTTTGCGCAGTCAGGTATTTCCAGTGTGAAATGGAGGCAATATTTTGGTTCTGCTCAGCCCCACTTGTTAGCAGGTCTGAATCTGAAGTCTGAATTCTTGTTCTGTCAAGTGCCTGATTATAGGGTGTTTTTTTAAGCAAGAACAGACACAGGCCTGAGTGTAGAACTTCAGAGCCAGCCTGTAGTGAGTCCCCATATCACAGTTTAATGTAGAGCTGAAATGGGCTCAGTGTAACAGAGAACATTAGGGTAGCCACTAAGTATGTGGTCACTAACTCCATGTGCTGCTTTAAGAGAAGCTTCTAGAGTATTCTTACAGATTTAAAATCTTGTTTCAGAGATGCCTTGAGTTTAGTTCCATTGCAGAGCTGTGTTTACAGCACCAGTTGCAGAAATGAAGCTTCACCTTGACTATGCAAACTTGATTTAATGTGCATCTCTGTGCTTAATTAGTTGAAAACAATGGCTAAGTAGTAAGTAACACTTAATTGTTTCCTTTGGGCTCCTTTATGACCCTGCTGGAATTGAGGACAAGCCAAAGGTTTGCTCTTGAGCTTCAGATGTCAGGCAAGTTTTTTGCTTGCTGTGAGGCTCGCAAAAAGAAGTATTTTTTAGGATTAGTTATGTAAGGCTTGTATGGAAACATGGCATCTGTTAAGTGGTGTGATAAAGATCTAAGGAGAAAAACCACCTTGTTTTTAATAGCGGGCTTTTTACAAAGTAGGAACTATTCCAAGGATTATGTCCAGCCGCAGAGCTTCGCAGAGAACTTCAGGAATCTTGAAGCACTTGATAAAATGCATTCCTGGAAGCTACCTTGTGGGTTGAGTCAGTTGGAAGTGCAGCTGTCTAAATTAAAACATCAGAAAGCAAGCTGTAAGCTTTTCACAGAGACTCAATACTGAAAAAAAATAGCAGTAGAGTGCCAGCATCTCAGGAAAATCAGGTTGTGTCTCACTTGGGACCCGAGCAGGAGCTGGTTTCACGTGGGGCTGACCTGCCTTAGGCTGCCTTGCACACTCTTAACTAATAACCACCAAGACTGCAGGTGTGCCGTGGTTCTCAGGCTTCACCCGTGGAGCCCTTCTTGCACAGCAGCAGCCCAGTGGTGGTGTTGGAATTCAGAACATAACTTGCACTGTTACAGTCCGAGGCACGTTCTGCATCTCAAGTGCTCTAGAGTGATTTTAATCCTGTGTGGCACAAACATGGTTTGTAATAACCGAGGATACTACAGAGAAATTGGGGGCAGAGGAGGAACTGATGTGGAACAAGCCTGTAGAGCTGGCTTGAAACCAGCTGGAAAAAGCTGAGATGTCTCACACATCTCTTGTAAAGTATTTTTTTCTTCCGTCCCTCATCTTGCCTCATTGCCGTGTAATGTGGAACAGTTTTTATCTGTCTGCTGTTGACATTACAGGAGACTAGGAATGAGTGCATAAGGCCAATGCTGTGCCCACAGCAGGACAGCATTTGTGGGACATGTGATGGCCACGTGTGGAGAAGTGGGATTACAAGGGCCTGTCACTCTGGTGAGGCCAGTGGGCATGGGCGAGGAGGTAGCTCCTCTGAGGGTGTCTTCTCTTCATTCAAGCTAAGAGAGAGTTGAGGGATGGCCAGAAGAAAATCCATATAAAGAGCAGGTCTGTTTCAAATATCACTAAGCACAAAACTGATTGTCTGATAGCCCAGCAAATGCCCAAGACTGCAACTGGAGTGGTCAAACAGCGCTTGGTGATGTCTTCTGACCAAGAAGCTTGACTAAGGTGTAGGTGCTCCTGTACCAGGTCACGTATATACTGAAATATTCCAATAGTGACCTGACTTGGTTATCTCAGGCATGAGATAATGATGTCTCCATGGTGAAGTACAGCCTTGAGTTCACTTTGCCACTAGGCCATTGGAGCAGGGCAAGGAGCAGAGTGCAGACATACATATTTTGACTGTCAGTGTGTTTAGGGTGTAGAATCAAGTTGGTTACTTCTCTCTGTGCTCCAGACTGCTGTGAAAACTTTTTGGGTTATTGAAAACTTTGAATATATTTGTTTGGGCGCCATAAAAAGTCTGTCCATCACCTTTGGCATGTTCATTAGAAATCTGAACTCCACGCAGGTGATGTTGAAATAAATATAACCCAAGTGATTACCCATAAAAATGAATATTGTGTCCCAGTGAATTGTGCTGCAGGTATATGAACGAAATTTGTGGATTATTGCTGGAGCACATGTCTTTCTTTTTTTGGGTTGGTTTGTTTTGTATTTTGGGGGGGTGGGGGCAGTAATTGGGGTGTTTTGTTGTTTTTTCTCCCCTCACTACAAATGTAAAAAGTAGACTTTACCTGAACCGAGACCTTCTTAACTAACTTCATTTGTTTTTAGCCTGAGAATTTACTAATGTCTCCTGTAATAGACAAGATGCTTCCCAGTCTCCTTTTTTGGACTTGAGCAGGAATTCTTAGAAACTGTTAAGAACACCTGCAGTTTTTGACCTTATGTCAAAATATTTTGGCACATCTTCAGTATGTTAATTTAAATCCATACCTAGTGTGATTTGTGAGATAAGTTTTCAAAAGGCACTCAAAGATCTCAATCAAGGGAGTTGGAATTCTGAATTCTGACTTAGTCTTAGATATAAGGTTAATGATACTTGCTCTGTTAGAAGCTGAGGGTTCCTTGCTTCTCCTGGTGCCATTTATTAGCTCCTTTGGTGAGATTTTGTGTAGGAAATCCAGAAATTACATTAATTATGGGTGCCTCGCAGAGGTGGGAGCACACAGCTGGGCCTGTTAGGATACAGGTGTCGTGGCATCAGTTGGGAAACTGCTTCATTTTGCAGTTTCAAGTGCTTTTGTCAGCTGGACAGAAGTGTGTAGTGCTTCACCTTCTCCTTTCCTGTTGCACCTGAGAAGCAGCTGGAGAAACCCTGGAGAAGTGACAGGGGGAAAAGCCATTGAGTTCTTCTGAGGAACAGTAGGGAAATGGGTGTTTTCCCCAGCAGCTGCTTTAGACTCCAGTTGGCTGTGTGCTCCTGGACGTGCCAGCTACAGGATGAGCTTCAGGGAGCGTGGTGGCAGTCGGTGCTATCTGTGTCGTGTCCATGCACTGTTATCACTGTCAGTGGTGTTACCTTTGCTTACCTGACACCTGACCAAACTCTCTGCAACCTGCTGTTACAAAGCTTCCACTTCTCTGGTTTCAGCCAGTCCTGCCGTGTGAGCATCCTGCCCTGTTGCTTTTTTGTTGTTTATGGGGGTGGGGGTGAAGGCTGGATGGAATTTTACATGAAACCATTTAAACTGTTTTAAGAAAAGTTGCATAGGTACCCGTTGGTTGGACTTGTTCTGCAGCCCTGCTTCCAAAGGTATGGAGCTCCAGGTCCAAATTATGGCTGATTTGTTGTAGGAAAGATCTTTGGGTTAAAAAAAAAAAAAAAAATCTTATGGTGGGCTTTTAAAACACGTCAGTCTGATACTTAACTCTTCCTTTGATTGAATGCAGTAAACCTTTTTCCTAGTTCAAATTCTAAGAGTTCAAGAATCAAAGATGGGGCTCAAGGTGTGGAAGACATATATTTGTGGAAAGCAAGAGTTTTTAAGGAGTTCCATGTGTCGGTGGGAATTCATCCCACTGTCCCTTTATTGTCACATTACACTTGGGAAGTGTTTTGCTTTGACTAAGTGTGGTTCTTCTGTCCAACAGCAGTGAGTGGAAGAGCATCTGCAATGTCAAACACTCCTACCCACAGCATTGCAACCTCCGTGTCCCAACCTCAGACGCCGACTCCGAGCCCCATCATTTCTCCTTCAGCCATGCTGCCCATCTACCCTGCTATAGACATCGATGCCCAGGTGAGCTGCCGCTCTCACAGATGCACCAGGCTGTTTCTTCCTGCGTCCTGAATAATTCAGTGGTGGCAAACAGCTCTGCTGTATAATGGATTGGGGTCTGGGGACTGGATTTGCTGCTTTTAGAAAGCCAGAGCGACGCCCCCGGGAGTCACAACCCACTTTCCTCTGTGCTCTCCCCGAACCAAAAAAAGGTCTCTGAATGACTAAACACTTGCATTTCTTATTCCTTTGTTGTCAGTGGGATTATGAGAAACAGCAGAGCTGCCTACTGACAGAAGTTAAATGTTTTCTGGCCTGGCATCCTAAGACAAAAATAAGCCTTAAAGCATTGCACACAGAATTTTTTGGTTGTGCTTCCGAGTTATTGGCCAGAGATCACGGATGTATGAAAGTCTTGAAACTAATTATTGTTGTGTTTTTTTTAGCAAGAGGAAATAATTCAAGCTCTCATTTCCACTGAGGGAAAGGCTTTTCTGTATGAAAATAATTGTTAAAAGGGCAGCTTTCTGTTGACTTGGAGCTAGCTGGCCATCAGCAAAAAGCTTACACGTACTGACTGGCATATATCAATGCACAGCTCTGGGCTCTACATAACATGATTAAGATTGGGCAGCATGGAGCAGAGGAAAGGCATGAGATCACTGGGGAGAAAAGAGAAGCCTCTGGAAAATCAGCCCTTGCTGTGTAGTTGGTTGTGGCACTTGGCTTGGATTCCGCTGAGATAAAGCCTTTGGCTGAACCAAGCACTAAGAATTAGAGAGAGAATTCTTACCTTCATTATACCATCTAAAGGTCACAGTCAGGCAGTGGTAAAGAAGTTAATCTGGTTAGGAGAGCACAGATCAGAGCTCAGTTCTTGAAGAATCTCAGTTCCTGTCAGGATTCCTCCTAAACCTCCCAGCAGAGCTGCCTTGAGAGGTAGAATCCTGTCATGAGCTTGCACGCAGCTGTCAAGAGGGGCATCCATAAACATGCCCTCAGCTTATAGAAGCTTTTTCCTTTGGCGTGGGTACAGTTCTGTTTTGGCTATAACAGGGGCTGTACTTGAAAAAGCAAGTGTTTATTTTGTGTGTATGTCTGTTTGCTTTAGACTGAGAGTAACCATGACACAGCCTTGACGCTGGCTTGTGCTGGTGGCCATGAAGAACTGGTACAAACCCTGCTGGAGAGAGGAGCTAACATTGAGCACAGGGACAAGAAGGGTGGGTATCTCACTGTGGCAGAACGAACCCTGGCTGCTTTGCCAGTGTGTCCCACTAAATAAATCCCCGGTAAACCTGGACTTGATGTGAAACCTTCAGGCTTGCTCTTCTGGTGCTGTAACTCGTGTCATGTTTTCTGTTTCAGGGTTTACTCCGCTCATTTTGGCAGCTACAGCCGGCCATGTGGGTGTTGTGGAAATCTTACTGGATAATGGAGCTGATATTGAAGCCCAGTCTGAGAGAACCAAGGACACTCCCTTGTCTTTGGCTTGTTCAGGAGGGAGGCAAGAGGTGAAGTAAACCTTAAATCTTGAGAAGCAGTGTGTGAATGACATATTGTGTCAGTACAGTACAAGAATCTTCCAGAAAAGATACACAGGATGCGTGTTTAAAATAGATGCCAAGAGCTTCACATTTTCCGTTTTACACATTACAACTTGTCTCATCTAGACTGCTTTTTCTCTTTTGATAACTGGACTGGCATTGTGCAGGTGTCCTCATGGATGCAGTCATTAGTGCCCATTATGGACTTGTACCAGCATGATTAAATGTAGATATGAAAGTGAATGCTGTCAGGATTGTTGGTGCTGAGAATCAGGAGTTAGACACAAATGGGTTCCATACGTGAGCCTTATCATAGTTTGGGGGGATAAATGGGAAAAAGCTGGGCTTTGAGTGGCAGAGATGATGTCAGAACACCCTCCTGCCCAGATTTTGGGTTTGACAGTATATTTGTTCTGGGATTTCCTGGGAAAACATTCTTCTTGAGAATTGTGCAGGTCTGATCTAAACTTTTTTCATGTTTAAAACCTGAAAGGGAAGCAAGTTTAACATTGCACTGGAAGTGACACCGTGGGTTTTCACCTCAGTGTGCACTGTGATTTTAACTTGCTAGGCAGTTCAGTGTCTTGTCAAGTTCTCTGCAGGAGAGGACAAAAAGCAGGAGTACTTTGTATACCATATTGAAACTGAATTTTTGGGTCTGGCTGAAATAATCATGGGGAGATCTGCTTTTCCTTACTCTGCTGTTGAATTTGGTACACTCATGAGCAGCCATGATTGATTTTTTTTTTTAAGGAAGTTTCACAGTGGCTTTGGGGACACAGGTGTGGCCTCACCCAGTCATGAAGGCGAGGAGTATAGCAAAGCAACTGATAAAAGCGCCTTTCTTACCATTGACATCTTCCAACAGAACATTTAGGTCTAAAAAGCTTTTGTCTTGGCTAGATTTGCAAGTTTGGGAGCAAACCAGATGTCATTTGTTGAAACACTGCAGGTGGTGGAGTTGCTGCTAGCTCGAGGGGCAAACAAGGAGCACAGGAATGTGTCTGATTACACACCTCTGAGCCTCGCCGCCTCGGGTGGCTACGTGAACATTATCAAGATTCTGCTGAATGCTGGGGCAGAAATCAATTCCAGGCAAGTTCCCTTTACAGCCCTTATCTCATGTGCTTGGTTGTGAGTGATGTGAGGAAATTGTGTGTGTTCTCCCTGAGTAGTTTTCTCTCTGTGTGTGCAGTTATGCCATGCTTCCGCATCCGTTGGGAGGTAGAAAACAGCTCAGGTGTGAGCTGCGCAGGTACAAGCCAAGGGCCAAACACAGACTGTACGTTACAAGCACACCTCATAAGAGATGCCCTTCAGTTTGAAGCCATCAAGAAATAAAAGTGTAGTTTCTAAGTAGAAACACTTGTCCTAAACCATACTGCTGTGGAGAACTTTTTGTGTGGGTTCAGTAGAAGTTGGCATGCAGCTGATTTTTCGGTGTGTGAATACTCTGCCTCCATTAGTTTGTTACAGTCACATTTCATTCTGAAATGACCTTTAAAACAGTTGTGGTTCTTTCTTTCTTCTCTTTCAGAACTGGTAGCAAATTGGGCATTTCTCCCTTGATGCTGGCAGCCATGAATGGGCACACTGCTGCTGTCAAGCTGTTACTGGACATGGGCTCTGATATAAATGCCCAGATCGAGACCAACAGGAATACAGCTCTGACTCTGGCCTGTTTCCAAGGAAGAACTGAGGTGGTCAGCCTGCTGCTTGATAGAAAAGCTAACGTAGAGCACAGAGCCAAGGTAAGGAGCTGGAAACAGCTGGAGGGGGCTCCAGAGGGAGGTGCTTGTAAGTCGTCGTGTCTGTGTTGCTGCCTGATTTTCTTGCCTTTGTGCAAGTCAGCTTCTCTAGTTCAGTTCTCCAGTCCAGTTAACGGAGCTGAACCAGATAATCATATAGAAAAACACGGCTGCATTTAAGGGCTAAGATTTTGGTGGTTGCAGAGCTCATCAAAAAATGTGTTGATTGATCTTGAGGTGCTTACAAGCATAAGGACAGTAATCCATTATGTTTGAGTCAAATCAACACTGTGTCTCAGGTAAGCCACTCCCCCCACTAATGGCTTGTGTCTCCTGCTTGCTTGTCCCAGACTGGTCTGACACCGTTAATGGAAGCAGCTTCTGGGGGCTACGCAGAGGTGGGCAGGGTCCTGCTGGACAAAGGCGCCGATGTCAACGCTCCCCCAGTACCTTCATCCAGAGACACAGCTTTAACCATTGCAGCGGACAAAGGGCACTACAAGTTCTGTGAGCTCCTCATTAGCAGGTACGGTGCTGGCGAGCGAGCAGCTGAATGGGAAACGTGGCTGTCTTTGGGCTTCATTTTCCCAATATCCAATGATATTTCCAAATAGTCAGTACAGCCTCAGGAAATGGGAAAGGTTCTCTGTGTCTGTTGGCTTCTATCAGATAATTTAATTTATCCCAGGGACTCAGATGAAGTTCTTCTTGGGGCCAAAGTGCTTCCTTTGGCCTCAGTGCAGGGTTTTGATGGAATGTGCTTGGTTTTGTAGGGGAGCTCACATCGATGTGCGGAACAAGAAGGGCAATACTCCGCTGTGGCTGGCAGCAAATGGGGGGCATCTCGATGTGGTCCAACTGCTGGTCCAGGCTGGAGCTGACGTGGATGCAGCTGATAACAGGAAAATAACTCCTCTCATGGCAGCCTTCCGAAAGGTAGGTGGTGGAGTTCAGCTCAGCTCTTAGCTAGGATTGTTTTGCTCATCCCTACATAGCTGTTAGAAACAGAACATAGTGACAGAAGCTACATATTTAATAATATCTCAGTTAATTTGAATACTTGGCCTTGAATCTTCAGCAGCAGATATGTGTGTCACCTGTGTGATATCTGTGTTCAATTCTAATTGCGATTGGCTTTATAGGCCATGTCGTGAGTCTGGTTCTGCTGTGTGTGAGGGGTGAAAATTGCGGTGTGTTTCTGTGTGATAGAACTGGGGGGAAATAGGATCGGTTCCTTATGCAAGAGAGGGTGAGGACTTGGGTCAGAAAAAGTGTGGTTTACCTGATTTGAGTCTACAGATGATTTCTGTTAGTAAGGGAGTGTAGTTGAGGTGTTGCAGTGCTGAAAACATTGCAGTTGACTGTAGAGAAGCCTGTAGCTGTTAAGCTGTTAGAGTTGGGCATCTGAAAACTACCCCAAAAAGGCAGAGGTTTGTGCAAGTACTTCTGGAGTAAGGGCAACCTGATGAGAGGTAATTACTTGGCTTCTCTGGTGGCAGAGATGTGCAGAAATGTGCTTCACTAGTTCAGAAGGTGAGAAAGATGTCAAAACAAGTGTTGAGAGCTTTGTGTGGTGAGGAGCTGGAAATAAATATTTTGCAAGGAGTGCGGGGCTGAAGTGTTTCTCAGAAAGCCAGAGGCAGCTGGTCTGATAGCAGGTGTTGTCCTTGAAATGTGTTCTGCAGGGTCATGTGAAAGTGGTGCGTTACCTGGTGAAGGAGGTGAACCAGTTCCCGTCCGACTCGGAGTGCATGAGATACATAGCAACCATCACTGATAAGGTAAGGGGGGCAAGGAAACACTTGACAAGGAACACTGTCGTGTCTCGGCCTCAGAGACAGTGACGTTGGCCAGCTTTCGGCCATAGCACGAGTCCCATTGGAGTTTTTGAGGAAAACCAGCAGGCAATGAGAGCACGTGGCGCTTGGTTCTCAATGCCCTTTGTCATTTCAGGAGATGCTGAAGAAGTGCCACCTGTGCATGGAGTCAATCGTTCAAGCCAAAGATAGACAGGCTGCAGAAGCCAACAAAAACGCCAGCATTCTGCTAGAGGAGCTGGACTTGGAGAAGGCAAGTGCAAAGAGTTGCAGCTGGGAATATTTCTCTCTTAAAATTGCAATTTCACGTTCCTTCAAGATGATAAGGTCGGTAAAAGTAGTTATTGGGGTACAGGAGTGTGTGTAATGACCGTAACTGGAGTGTCCAGAGCTGAGCCTCTTGCTGTTCAGGTAATCTTTCATCTTTGCTGTTATTCAGGGACATTGGATCAGGAAATGCCAATGTAAAACTATTTCCTCTGTACCAAAGGAAGGATTTCTGAATATGATTTGTCAAAAAAAAAAAAAAAGAGTGTGGCATTTTCTAGTCATACTCGTATGGATTTTAGGTCTAAACCAAATTTTGTGTCCTAACTATTAAAAAAATTAGTTAATTTACTAAAAAACATGGTACTGTACTAGAAATAGAACAGAAAAGTCTAAGGAAATAAAAAGCATTTGGATTTCTTGAAATGCATGGGACATTTTGTAAGGCTGTTCCATGTGCTTGACTTGTAGCTAAGGGAAGAAAGCAGGAGACTGGCTCTGGCTGCCAAAAGAGAGAAGAGAAAAGAGAAAAGGAGGAAGAAAAAAGAAGAGCAAAGGCGAAAACTAGAAGAAATAGAAGCAAAAAATAAAGAGAACTTTGAACTTCAAGCTGCTCAGGAGAAGGAGAAGTTAAAAGCTGAAGGTGATTACTGCAATTATTCCAAGAAAAGAATGAAATTCATTATGAGCTGGTATGACATCTGTAATAGGTTTATGGATGTCTCATAGTCTAAGGTTTTGTGTGTTTCTTGGAGCTTTGCAAAACAGTTACTCCTAGAGTTTTTTGATAGGGCAGGTGTGATTTGGCAAGCAAAACACTCAGGTTTCCTCCAACCAGCTAAGTTACTCCTGCTTTTTCTTTACTCTTCTATCAGATGATCCCGAGGTCCCAATGGAGCCTCCCAGTGCTACCACCACCACCACCATAGGCATATCTGCAACCTGGACAACGTTAGCAGGCTCTCATGGGAAGAGGAATAACACCATCACCACAACGAGCTCCAAGAGGAAAAACAGGAAAAACAAAGTAACCCCTGACAACGTTCAGATTATATTTGATGATCAGCTTCCCATTTCCTATAGCCAGCCTGAGAAGGTGAATGGGGAATCCAAGAGCAGCAGCACCAGCGAGAGCGGTGACAGTGACAATATGAGGATCTCCAGCTGCAGCGATGAGAGCAGCAATAGCAACAGCAGCCACAAGAGTGACAATCATTCCTCCACAGCTGTCACCAACACACAGAGCAACAAAAAGCAGCCGTCGGTGCTCGTCACTTGTCCAAAGGATGAGAGGAAAGCGGTGCCTGGCAAGTCATCCATCAAGTGAGTTGCTGTGGCCATGAATGCAAAGCGCAAGTCATCTTTTTTTTCTCCCCCACATAATGACAGCATTTAATTCCTTTTGCAGGTTGTCTGAAGTCATTAATGAAGTGACGAGTAATTCCTTGTCTACTTGCACAAAATCCGCTCCTTCTCCCCTTTCTTCTCCAAATGGAAAGCTAACCATCGCTAGTCCTAAACGTGGTCAGAAAAGGGAGGAAGGTTGGAAGGAAGTTGTGAGAAGGTAAGCAAAATAATTCCCCTAATTCCCTTTGATGCTGTCCTTTGTGTAGCCTTCCTTGGAGTTAGCGAATGACCTTCTCAGTGGGTTTGAGATCTCACAAAGCTGCTGCTGCATAGGTTGGATCAGAAAATACAGAGTTCTTTTTGACCAGCCTTGCCCACAGCTTCTTGCCATGGAAGTGTTTCCTTCTTAATATTGTTTCTTTTTTTGTGTAGATCCAAGAAGGTTTCTGTCCCATCGACTGTGATTTCCAGAGTTATTGGCAGAGGAGGGTGTAACATCAACGCCATCCGGGAGTGCACGGGAGCGCATATAGACATTGACAAACAGAAGGATAAAACTGGAGACCGAATCATCACAATAAGGTGGGTGAGCAGGAGCCTGCACTGGCTCTGTCGTGTGGCTGTTTTCTCCTTGTAGAATGTTTGTCTGCATAGGAAAATTCAAGGCTTGATATGGTTGTTCCTTGGAAGATCTCTTGGAAGCAGGGGACATGAATGGGGTGGGGAAACAGAGTACACCACCAGCAGGTACAAAAGATGGCTTGTGGGAAAATAAATGGTGGGGTTCTGTGTTTGGGCTTGTTAGTGCATGGTGAAATATGAAGGAACAGTTAGGGAAGCAAATATTTTATCCATTTGAGTTTTTTGGGATTTGGCGTATTCAGCTTGAACTTCTTGAGTAATTGTCTGCAGCAGGACTGTGCCAAGCTCAGTTTTTGGATAGAGAGTTATTTTTCTGTTTGTGTTAGGGTGATAGAAGACAGGCTGGATCCCATGTGGGAGGTCTTTGGCCATAACGTGTGTAAATGCACTTTTCCCTATCCTTCTTTTTTGTAGGGGTGGCACAGAATCAACCAGACAGGCCACGCAGTTGATCAATGCTCTGATTAAGGATCCGGACAAGGAAATCGATGAACTTATTCCAAAGAACCGTTTGAAAAGTTCAACTGCAAATTCCAAGATAGGGTCCTCGACACCTGCCGCCACTACAGCTGCTAACAGTTCTCTCGTGGGCATCAAAGTGACCACCGTAGCTGCTTCGTCGACATCTCAGACCGCCTCCGCGCTCACCGTGCCTGCCATCTCCTCAGCGTCCACCCACAAAAGCATCAAGAACCCCGTGAACAACGTGCGGCCCGGTTTCCAAGTTTCTCTTCCGCTGGCGTATCCTCCTCCGCAGTTTGCACACGCGCTCCTGGCCGCCCAGACGTTCCAGCAGATCCGTCCGCCGCGGCTGCCCATGACGCACTTCGGAGGTACCTTCCCGCCGGCCCAGTCCACGTGGGGCCCGTTTCCCGTCAGGCCGCTGAGCCCCGCCCGAGCGACGAACTCGCCGAAACCTCACATGGTGCCTCGCCACAACAGCCAGAACAGCAGCGGTTCTCAGGTGAATTCAGCGAGCTCTTTGACGACGAGCCCCACGGCGACGACGACTTCAGTGGCTTCTACTGTGCCTGGATCTTCGGCCAGCGGCAACCCGAGCTCCCCTTCGGTCAGGAGGCAGCTTTTCGTCACGGTGGTGAAGACGTCCAACGCCACCACCACCACCGTGACGACCACGGCGAGCAACACGAGCACGGCGCCCACCAACACCACGTATCCGACTCCTACTGCCAAAGAACACTACCCCGCATCTTCCCCCTCGTCTCCCTCTCCTCCTGCGCAGCCGGCGGGCGTCTCCAGGAGCAGTCCTCCCGACTGCGCGGCGGCCTCTCCCAACAAAGGTGCGCCTCCTTCTGAGCCGGACGCGGGGAGCCCGCCCGCCGTGGATGCGGGCGGCCAGACCAGCGGCAGGCAGCCCAATCCTGGGACCGGCGGCTCCTCCGTGCATCCCGCTCATCAGCAGCCCCCGGGAGCTCCTCTGCCGGAGGTCAGGCCCCCTCTCCAGCAACCTCAGGTCCCCGCGCCAGATCCTCGCATGGTTGTGCCTCCAAATTTAGCGGCGACGAGCTCATCCGCTCCGGCGGTAGGCGCGAGCAACGCTCCCATGACCTACCCCGTGTCCCAGCCGGCCATGGGGTCTGCTCAGCCCGCAGCCAAGATGGAAACCCCAGCCATCAGACCGCCTGTCCACGGGACCGGCAGCGTCCCCAAGAATCCAGCTCCTGTGCAAAACTCCTCCGTCGCAGTCCTCAACGTCAACCACATCAAAAGGCCCCACAGCGTTCCTTCTTCAGTGCAGCTTCCTTCTACCTTAAGTACACAAAGTGCTTCTCAGAATTCGGCCCACCCGGCGAACAAGCCCATGGGGAACAACTTCAGTGCTACCCTGCCTTTTGGGCCCTTTAGTACATTGTTCGAGAACAGCCCCACGTCTGCTCATGCCTTCTGGGGTGGGTCCGTCGTTTCCTCCCAGACAACACCGGAGTCCATGCTCTCAGCTAAGTCCTCATTTTTGCCAAATTCAGATCCGTTACATCAGTCTGATACTTCCAAAGCCCCAGGTTTTAGGCCACCGTTACAGAGGCCAGCTCCGAGTCCCTCAGGTAAGCCTCTGGCTTGTGTCCGTTGCCTAGTAATGCGGTTTATTCTTGTGTTTTTTTAAGCCAGGTGGGGTTCATTTTAAGTGCCCTGTGAAATCTAGTAACTGTTTGGCAGTGATGAGCCTGATAAAATAGGGGTTTGGCCATTCCAGTCTGCTCCTCTCCAATAGCTGAGATATAAAACACTCCTAATTTCCACCTCCCTTTGCTTCCAGATAGTGACTGTTGGAGTTTGTGATACCTTGTCCTGAGGCTGCAGAAAAATGTGCAGCACCTTCCAAGGATTAGGGTGGTAAAAAAGTGAACTTGTAACTTACAGGAGGTGTGTTCTCTTAATTACTAAATTTGATCCAAAGAATGTAATGTCCTTGACTGCCTGCGTTTTTAGTGAGATGTTTTGCTGTCTGCCCAAAGCAGAGGCCAAGGGGCTGTCACAGAACCTGTTATGTAGCTTCCAGAAAGTACATAGACGGTTTGGACCATCCCTGCCTGTTTTTGTAGGAGCACTGAGGGGCTAATAGATTGAGAGATAAAACAGCACTTCCTTTCCTGTGTTTTGAATATGATGGTGTTGAATTTTTTTCACCTTGATATACTAGTCAGCATTTTGACCAGGGCCCTGTGTGCCCCTAAGATATACCAAGAGTCTTAGATCCCTAAGATTTTATTTTTCCCTTTGTTCATTCAGGAAGACATGGAGGGAGCAATAATTCTTGTATTTGGGATATCTTGGCTAATTTGTGGCATTTGATGTTAAGGAAATGATTTAGCACAGCACAACTGCCACATACTGAATGGACTTGCAGAGTGTGAAGCTTGATGCTCCATTTTCCTTTGGAAAGTTTTTATTCAATCCGCCCCCAAGGACAGACTGGATAAAAGTTTTCCTTTCCATTTCCATGACACGGGAGTGTTGGAGTTGTGGGAGTCACTTGTGCCCGTTTTCTCTCGCAGGTATTGTCAGTATGGATTCTCCCTATGCTTCTGTAACACCTTCTTCGACACACCTGGGGACCTTTGCCTCGAACCTGTCGGGAGGGCAGATCTACGCGCCCGGGACGCCGCTGGGCGGAGCGCCTGCAGCTGCTAATTTCAACAGACAGCATTTCTCCCCTCTTAGTTTATTGCCTCCATGTTCATCAGCATCAAATGGTGAGTTCTGGTCAGCAGGGAGCTGCTGAGAAGCTGCTGTGTAAATAAAATTGTCTGGCAGAACTGCGTAAGGAATTCCAGGATTAAATCCTCAGGGCAGGTTCCGGTACCTTCCTCTGCCTTTGGTCCCTGCAGTTAGGGGTTTTTTGGACAGAAAACAAATAAGCTGTTGAGTGCTGGCTTATTTAGGGAACGTGTTCATCTGTTTTATTGGCAGAAACAATGACAAACCCCAGGGAGCAAATCAAAAAGACGAAGAAAAAACAAACTCAACAAAGACACAGGTTTATGTGGGCTTATTTCAGCTCTGGTTTAGCATACAATCCTCAAATCCTCTGTTGCTGACAGACAGTGACGCTTGGTTAAGGTTTTGTGGTCTGTGTCCTCCAGTGGCTGAGCTACCAGGGCGTGATAAGTGTTTTATATAAGGGGCTAAATCAGTGGTGAATATCTCTGTGATCTGGAAATAAAATGATCCTGAGGTGGATGAATGTGGCGTTAACCAACTCTCCTTGTCGGTTGTTGGACCTTGAGGGACGGGTTTGTGGGATCTGGCTGCCATCACCAAGTGCTCCTGTTGCTCTCCTTGCAGAATCTCCTGCTCAGTCCGTGTCCTCTGGAGTACGAGCACCCTCTCCCACCCCTTCAGCAGTGTCCTTGGGATCAGAAAAACCCAGTAACGTTTCTCAGGACAGAAAAGTTCCTGTTCCCATTGGGACGGAACGGTCTGCACGTATTAGACAAACTGGAACGTCTACTCCTTCTGTAATCGGGAGCAACTTGGCTGCTCCAGTGGGACACAGTGGGATCTGGTCCTTCGAAGGTATAGGTGGCAGTCAAGGTATGTGGTGTTCAGAGGTGCACTTCAGTTGATCTCACCATTGTGTTTGACAAAGTTGTCTTCAGCACGGGAGCGTGCTGGGGTGAGTGCCCGAAAACACAGAAACGTTCTTTCCAAAGGCTTTGGAGCAAGGACTTCTCATAGCCTTGCTGTCCACTTGATTGTTTTAACAAGGTTTCTGAAACCCTCGGGGGTGCTGAAATGTCCTGGCTATGAGGATTTGGTACTCCCAAGTAGGAGCAGGAAAAAAAAAACAGGTCTTCCAGGGATGTGCACAGTGAGGATCATCGAATTGAGGAAGAGGGGAAATTGAGGTGTCACAAGATAACTGTCTGGAGTTTATTGTTGGTAAAGAGGTTGTTTGTACGGTAGGAGTTAATATTTAATTTGCAGCTAAGGTAGAACTTTTTGTGCTGAGGATGGTGCTTTTATAAAGTGATAATATTCCACATTTGGGTTTCCTTTGTTCTTTTCAGCCATTCACCTTCTACTAGCACAAGGTTCTTGGCTCTCCTGGAGTCACATAGAATCTAGTATTTTGGATTTTATTAACAATTTCAGTTAGTGATCCTACAGCTTTTCTTACCAAACTTGTCGGGAGTCTTGGATGCAATTTCTGGGAGATGGATGAACTTTTTCCATATTGATAGAGTTTTTTGTGGGAGTTGATATTTCATTTCCCTAGGTTTTTCTGCTTGGGCTGGGGGGTATGAACATTGAGACGGTGTTGGATCGGACCTTAGGTTGTCCCGTCAGCCTCCTGCACAAAATGGTGTTTGCCCTGAGTTCAGCCTGTATTGCTCAGGGCCTTGTGCAGTCTGCTCTGGAAAACCTGCAAGGATTGGAGCTGCTCCATCATTCAGAGCAATCTGTTCTGCTCCTTGACTGAGTCCAGACAGCTGAAGGTTTTAATTGACTGACTGTGCTGGAATTTTCCCCCAAATATAAAACCCTTTTTTTACTTCACTAGAGGTCTTCACCCAGACAAAGCTTTAGAAATTCACTGTTTATTTGTGTTGTGCAGCTGCATAAGTCGTCCTTTGTGCCTGTCTTGGCTTTTGGGATGCTACTTTCTTTCTGCTTCAGTCAATTACTTCAACATTTTGATTTTTCAGTTCACAATGAGATTGGCTCTTCTCTACTTGAGTATTAGGGTGCCTCAGAAATATTTCTGTACCCCTTCTCCTAGTAATTTTTTTTAATGTTTTGTTTTGAAAATTGGATTTTTGGATGTCTGGGGTTTGAACTGCAGCACCAATACCAAGCTGCCTCTGATGAATTCACACAATTAGGACGTGAGCACGTATCTGCAGCTGGTCGTTTTCTGGTTTTGGCTTGCACAGATACTTCTGTGTCCCTTAGAATATGGAGCAATTAATGGAAGAATGGTAGTTAAGTAGAGCAAATAGTCTTCATAGTGTACATACCCTCTCCACAGCACCAAGGGCACGAGCAAGTGAGGTTTTTGGAGCAGGGAGAGTTAGCCCAAATTCCAGCTTTGCTGTTGAAATGGAGGAAAGTTGCAGGGGCAGCGCTCTGGTTGCAGGTAACTGTCCCAATCCTGGCAGCGGCTCAGGGCTCGTGGCCCTGCAGGTGGCACTGCTGCTGCTGTCCATCCATGCTGGGGTGCGGTGGGGCCTGAGAGCTGCGGGCTGGCAGGGGGTGCCGTGGGTAACGCCGTGTCTCTGTGCTGGCAGATAAAGTGGACTGGTGCCACAGCGGCATGGGCAGCCACATGATCCACAGGCCCATGTCGGACCCAGGCGTCTTCTCGCACCAAGCCATGGAGAGAGACAGCACGGGAATCGTAACGCCTTCCGGTACATTCCATCAGCCCGTCCCTGCAGGATACATGGACTTCCCGAAAGTCGGGGTAATGACCTCCCTGGCCCCCTGCGCAGCGGGAATCCCCTTTGTCCTGCTGGCTGCAGTAGCAGTGGCGTTCGCGCAAGCACCCTGACCGTTCTTTCCTTCCCCTCAGGGAATGCCTTTTTCTGTGTATGGGAACGCCATAATTCCTCCTGTAGCCCCCATCACAGATGGTACTGGAGGCCCCATCTTTAACGGGCCTCATGCTGCTGACCCATCTTGGAACTCGCTGATAAAGATGGTTTCGAATTCCACAGAAAACAACGGGCCTCAGACGGTAATTGCTCCCGTTTTTTGCACTGTGTGTTTTATTCAAAATGTGTTGTGATTCCTGTCTGTGCGGTTAGGCATTTGGGAAAAGAAATCTTGGGGCAAAATATCATAGGAAAAGCCAGTTTGTGTGTTGTTAGTTAAGCTTTCCCTTCCCAAGAAGGGAGCACAGCAACAGGGCTGCTGCCGGGCTCTGTAGTTGAGGATGTTGTGACTGTGTTAGGAGCACCCTGAGGAAGGGAGTAGCAGCCCTTTGCTGCTCTGATCTTGCCTGGTTTGTCCACTAAATATAATTTAGGCAGAGGGATTAATTCCCCTAAACCTCTTGTTCGTACTGAGGAGCTAATACTATAATGGAGCATCAGTAGCTCTGGTTAGATTATATCCTGTGATTGATTATGTGTAATTGGACCATGATCCCTGTTACAGTGTTAGTAAATGAAGATGTTTCTGGGCTGAATTTGCTTGGGAATGATCCAAGCTGTGGGCAGCACTCCCAGCTTTGCTAGGCCACAGGTGTGAGGGAGAGGGGGTTTGGCCACAGTTCAGGTATTGCTCTGGGGTGGCTTCTTGTCTCTGCAAGGTGATTTCTGGTTTCGTGAGGAAACTTTGTTCCCCAAAGAAAGCTTTACTGGGTTAGACCTGGGATTCCCCAGGGCTGAAGGTGTTAGGGGAAGATAAGGTGGTGGGAATCAAGTTCTTGTTTGAACTGAAGGTCAAGAAGAGAGCACATGGCTTGCTCTGGGCATGGAGGGGTTTGGGAGCTGGGCTGGGCAGTCATTTGCTGCACGCCCTGTGAATGCCGAGCCCTGTGGATTGTGCTGGACAGGAACACCGCGAGCCCTGCAGCGTGCTGTGGGCTGTGCTCTGCTGGGAGCGGCCCGAAGCACGGTGCTAACACGGGTTTCTCTTGCAGGTGTGGACTGGAACTTGGACACCTCACATGAACAGTGTGCATATGAACCAACTGGGCTGAGTGGGATCAACGTGCTGGCCTTGAGATTCCTTGTTTTGCAGAGGAAACCACAATTGGCAGAAACAGTTTATGTGCTCCCAGATCATTCTACTGATGTGCTTGACTGAAGTGTGTAGGCTTTTTGCAGAAGAACTTACTAACTGACCTTTTTCTGTGAACATTGTGACCGCCCATTCCCCACCATCATATGTTTCAACTTAGTTAGACTTTTCTTCTTTCCTTTCCTCCTCTTTTTTTTTTTTTTTTTTGACATAACTTTCTGTTGAAGCTGTTCTTTGGCTGGTTGGTTTTAGTACTGTAAACTGCTTCTGAGCAAACACAGAAATTTAGCAAAATTATGTAAACTTGATCCTGAAGTTTTAGAATGGCAAATAAATGTACAATTGTTTACATAACAAATGGCTAAGCAGAAAGTAAATTTCAATATGTCAGTTATAGAGGCTCTACTTTATGTAGACTTAAATTAATGTGAGATATGTACCTTCATATTCAGAAATCTGGATGTTTCCTTCATACATTAAACTATTAATAAGCATAACTTTTCTACTTGTGTAATTTAAATAAGTTATAAAAAGAAAAACACCCCAGGCATTATCAGAGGCCTTTTCCAAATGTGTGTTGGATTCTTTTGAGAAGACATACATTCTCTATTTGACATTTGAGGAGAGCTTCCCTGCTGAAGGCTCCAGAGGCAGGTCTCTTCCAGAATCAGGCCCATCAAGGTTTTTTTGGAGGAGTCCAAGTGGGAATTCCTGTGTACATTGTCAGGAGCTGTCACCTGTGGGCAGAGGTAGCAGGAGATGAAGGAGGGTGGGTCCTGTGAGGCCGGGCTGGGCGAGCAGTGACGCAGATCCAGTCAGGATCTCTGTACAGTTGCCTTAGAGAGCACTTAAACAACTCTGATTTAGGAAGTATTTAGTTTTATTATGGTTTCTCCTTTGAAAACCAAGAAAACACCTCAGCTGGCCACAGAAACTACTGCCTTTTAATGATTGTGGTATTTGAGGTGTCCCCAAATCTTGTGCATACCCAAGGCCGTGTACCTGTCCTTAGGTGCTGCTCTGAATAAAAGCAAGTTCCTTTTTCCAGCAGTCTGAGCTCCTGAAATACATCCTGTGAAGATCTGGTGGTAGCACAATGGATCCCAAAGCGAGGAACTGCTCAGAAAAAGGTTTGAAACTCCATCTCACACCTTATCAGGGTGTGGGTGAGTGCCCTTCCCCTCTGCTGCTACAATCATTTGCTGCAGGCTTTAGTGCTGGTTAGGGTTACTAATTATTAATCCTACTGAGAAATAGTACTCAGTATTTATTAGCACCATGAATTCCAGAGTATTTTGTTGACCTGACACTTTTATCCATGCCTGCGGCGGTAACAGACCTGATGCCATCACTGTGGCAGTGGGCTGGGTGGGGGAAATTGGACCGTTTTTATTCCCAGATACTTTTTTTCCCCCCCCCACAGTGTAGTGCTTTTTATTTGTCCGGTAAACCAAGGAATGTACTCTTTTGGGAGCGGGCAAGTGCTATTTATTTGGGAAAAGGGAGCGGAACCAGGGTTAGGGAGAGGAAGAGAGCACAGTAAAGTGTATGGTCTAAGGGATGTTTTGACCTCCCCTTGCCACAGAAAGGGGTAAGGAGAGAGGGCAGAACCTGGCTGGGCAGAACACTCCTCATGTGGAATGATGTAGTGATTAATTACTGTACAATATAATCTTCAGGCTGGGAGAGTTGGGGCCGTTCAGCCTGGAGAAGGGAAGGTTGTGTGGGCTCCTCACGGCAGCCTTCCAGTATCTGAAGTGGCCCGAGAGGGACTCCTTGTCAGGAGCTATAGCGATAGGACAAGAAGTTATGGGTGCAAATGGAAAAAGGGGAAATATAAGCTAGCTAGTGGGAGGAAATATTTACTGGAAGAGGAGTGAGACAGTGACCCATCGCCAGTTTGGACAACACTCCCAGTCCTTCGCTGTGATCCCTGGGGATGCCCGCTGCCAGGCCAGGTGTTGGACTCCGTGATTCCTTTCCAACTCAGCACGCTCCGTGCAGTGGCGGGAGGTGTCCCTGCCCTGGCCCGTTCCCCGCTCCGCTCCCGGCCCGTAGCAGCCAGGTTCCTGCCCAGCTCCGGCCAGGCCGTAAGCTCGGCGCCGCCCTTCCCGCCTTTCCCGTGCCCTCAGCCGCCATGGCGGCCGCGGGGGGGCGCGCTGCGGCGGCGGCGCGCGGGCCGCGCATGCGCCCCGGCGGAGGCGGCCGGCCGGCATGTGGCGGCTGGCGCGGGCGGGCGCGCGGGCCCCGCCGGCCCTGGCCCTGGCGGCGGCGGCGGCGGCGGGGCCGGGCGGGCACGGCGGCACCGAGGGCTGGTACGAGTGGGCGGCGCGGTCCCCGCCCGTGCACTGGGCCGAGGGCGGGCTGGCGGCGCTGCAGGAGGCCACCGGGCTGCCCTGCTGGGCCGCCATCGCCGGCGGGGCCGCCTTGCTGCGCACCGCCGTGACCCTCCCGCTGGCCGCGCAGCAGGGGCGGCTGCTGGCCAAGGTGCGAGCGCTGAGGGGCGGCAGGGCCTCTGAGGGGGGGACCGCCGGAGGGGCTGAGGGGGCCGCGGAAGGAACAGCGCAATTTCCCTATTGCAGCGGGTTTGGGCACGTTTGGGTTTTTTTTTTTTTTAAGGAATTTCGCTACGTTTCCTGTTTTTTTTGGTGGCAGAAGTGAGCGTCTGTTGCGCTCTCGCGTAGCGGGGTCTCTTATGCTGTGGGTGGTGACTTGGTTCGCTGCCGAGTTGTGTCCTCGTGGCCTTTAATTCATTACGCTTCGTTTTATTTATATATATATACGTTTTATATATTTTATCATGTCTAACACAGTATATTTATGTGTTACGTAAAGTATATTGTAAATAATACATTCTATTATATTGTAGTGGATTTGGTTTGTCAGTTTAAGATTTTTCTTAAACATATATGCGTTTTCTATTATTATATTTTTATATTTGTATATTATTAATAATTTTTATAATTGCCGGTTTGTTGGTTTTTTTTATCGTTGAGGTGCCATTGAAGTTGAGTCTTCTTAAGTGGAGTAGCCGATTACAAGTCCTGCATGCAGGCAAAAAGATGCTTGTTAAGAATTGCCCTGATGTCAGTTGGGATAGAAATCACTTTCTTCTTTAAAAAGTATAAAATCTAAGATAAGATTAAAATTCTTCCTTTCGTGCAATAGTAAGAGAGTATCTTTGATTGTTACTGTAATTATTTGTCTCCGTTACCTTCACGTGGTTATTTTGTTTAAAGATGGAAGTGGTTCACTGATGTTGGAACAAGACGTTAACAAGATGCCTTGTCCCTCACCGGCGTTTCCTACCCTACAGGGGTTAAATTACAGTGGTAATTAATATGTTTGATGCCTGTGCTGGTATTAAATCATAGAGGAGTAATTAACGTGTGTAATACCCATGGAGGTATTAAATTACACAGTGGCAATGTGTATTAATTACTGTACATCACTAATATGTATTAATTCCTGTACAGATATTAAATTTTCCAGTGATCAGCCTAATACTCATTCAGGTGTTGAGTTACCAGGGATGACTAATCACAGAGGTGAGGAGGGGGAGTGAGTGTTGCCTGCCGCCGTGCCCAACCAGTTCTCCTTTTCTTTAGCTAGCTGGAAAACCTGCAGCCTGAGATTAAGGAGCTTGCCCAGCGCCTTCGCTATGAAGTTTCAGTGCGTGGAAAGCAGCTGGGCTGGTCTGACAAGGTGGCCAGGTATTGTCCTGGGGGGATTGTCTGCACATCCTGAATCCATTCCGGAGTCAGGCACGGCAGGAAGGGAGATCCCACAGACAGCACGTGTGCAGCAAGGCTCTGCCATTGCCCACAGCTTAGATTGTCTTTCCCCGCCTGTGATTTGTTCATTTACTCTGCTCCCTTTCAGACGCTGTCCGTTTCAAAGCTCAGACTTGTGCCTTCCTCTCCCAAAGGTCCCACTTCGCCAGGAACATGCGGAGGATTGTCACGGAGCTGTACGTCCGGGACAACTGCCACCCCTTCAAGGCCACGCTGCTGCTGTGGGTGCAGGTCCCCATGTGGGTGTGCGTGTCCCTGGCCCTGCGCAACTGCAGCGTCGGTGCCGTGGGCTCTGCAGGTGGGGCAAATGCGCTTGTGCAGAGTTTTTGGGGTCAGAACAGGGTATTATCCAAAAAACAGGTGCTGCACCTGGACGCAAATCTTCTCTCGCTGTTGCTGCTTGTGCACTTGCTGCCTTCACAGGCACCTTGTTGGTTAAAAAGCACAATGTGCCAAGTGTACTAGCTGATATAAAAACCAGTTTTAAACCCAATATAGTTTAAACTTAATTATTTAATTAATATAAATAATAAGTAATAAACATTTGAAATGAGTTTTAAACTCAGTGTGGTCTGATAATCCTATTTAGCAAGTGATGTTACACGTGCCACACCGCGCTCACTTTTAATCTGTATTTTTTTCTCCTTCCGTGTGAGATACTGTAGGCAAGGTAAATGCGTGAGGGTCTTTTCAATTTAAAAATATATATACTGATTTTTTAGACAGGATTTTATACATTGTAGCTAGTTACCCAGCTACTAAGAAAAATATGATTTTCTCAAAATCAGGAAATAAACACTGTAGGTTACTGCATTCTTATTTTTCTCATTGACTTGTAAAATATTTGAGGTGGAATTATTTTTTGTCGCAGATTTACCTGTCTGTGGCTGTCATGAGCTAAGCCGGGTCTCACCTTGCATCTCTCACTTGTCTTACATTTGTAGCAGAGTATTAAACCAAAGATATCTGCTTTAATTGTGCATAAAACATACCTAGAAACTTGGCTCTGTGATTTAACACTGGTACAGTTGTGGCTCACTTGAGGCAGCAAATTATACTGAATTCTGTGTTTTCTTCACTTTTTTCCTGTAGTGCAAGAGCAGTTTTCCTCAGGAGGAGCGCTGTGGTTCACAGACCTCACGGCACCTGACTCCACCTGGATTTTGCCCGTGTCCCTGGGGCTGGTGAATTTGCTGGTGGTGGAGGTACGTTGGTGGAATAAACCGGGGGCAGTGACTGCAAAGGGCTAGTAAAGGCGGCTGCAGATTGTCACTGCCTTAAATGGCCTGGGCAGAAGTGAAACAGTCTGTTTGCTCTGTGTATTTCAATGTGTAGGTGTCTTTGTTGAGAGATCTCCAGGTCAGATGGGACACATCTCAGATCTACTTGAGCTTCAGTAATATTTAGTCTCGACTAGAGCTTCTTTTAGAATGCTGCTCTAATGAGGTTCCTGGGTGTAAATCCTCAGTAGGGCTGCTTGAAAAAGAGCTTGCTTATAACTGTGAGTTTCTCCCCTTTCAGATCTTTGCTTCCCAAACCAAAATGCCAGTTTCGCGGATCCAGAAGCTTGTCACCAACTTCTTCCGCGCGGTGTCCGTGGTGATGATCCCTATTGCTGCCACAGTGCCCTCTGTAAGTACTCGGGTGACCTCAGGGATGTCACCCGTGCCTGGTCTCTTCTGGTGCTTAAAGGACAGCCCGAAGGCTTCACATGTTTCATATTTCTACTGCTGCGTGGTTAAGAGAAGTCAGGTGTTCTGTCTATGTGTGTGTGTAAATCTCGTCGCCTTTGGGATGTTTTTGTTCAAGGAGGAAGACTTTGCAAACGTCAAAGGTGTTAATGTCCTTCATGTAGCCTGAAAAAGGAGAGGAAAGCTTTGTGTCAAGACACATAGGCAGATGTTTGTTCACTGGAAACCGGTGTGGTTCTTAAATTAGGAAATTTTCCACATCTTTCTTCAAACACTTCTCGTTTTTGCCAGGTTTTCTACTGCAGAGTGTTCTTAGCAAAAACAAAGGGTCTGGTTCTTTGGCCTAATTATAATTTCAAATACAGAAGTTGAAGCAAGTTTAAAATGAATTAATTTTAGAGCTGTCAAGCCTCAGTGTAGATGGCACTTTTCCCCAGAAGAGTTCAGAGACAGACAGTTACATTTCTCATGGAAGCCATTGTTGCAGATGAGAGCAGGAGGAGTGGTTTAGGTGAGTTGTTTTTATCAGTCCCTGGGAGTAACCCACAGCTGTGGTTCGGGAGGGGCTGCCTGAAGCTGGTGCTTTCCTTGCCTCCAGGGAGCTGACCCGTGCTTGTCTTGTTGCAGTCCATGGCGCTGTACTGGCTGTCCTCGAGCCTGGTGGGACTGTCCCACAACCTGCTGCTGCGCTCTCCCGCCTTCCGCCGCCTGTGCCGCATCCCGAGGACCGCATCCCACTCGGACACGCCCTACAGGGACATGGTGGCTGCCTTGGCCACCAAGTACAGCTTGAAAAAACAGCCCCACTGAGCTCCAGGAGGAGCTGTCTCAGGAGCGAAGTCGTGCTGTTCCAGTGAGATGTACTTATTTGCTGTATATTTATTTTCCAAATAAAACGCTGGCTGGCCTTGAGGAAGGATCGGTCAGCAAAAATGTGTCTTTGCTGGGAAGCTTTGTTTCAAGGGTGATCCTTTTGCAGTTGCAGTAGTCCAGAAATCCAGGTTGGTCTCCTGAATTGTCGTAAGAAGTTGGCCAGGTGAGTGGTAAATAAAGCCGTGACTCATATACAGTGCCTCTCTTTAAGTCCTAAAGGTAAAAAGGTTAGGGGTTTTTTTGTTAAAATTATCAGGAATTAATTGTTTACGTTTTTAAAAGATTCTGAGCTACTACTGTGACGTAAACTAAAAAATTCGGAAGCAGAAATTTTTAAATGCAGACTTGGAAGCATTTATTTGAATTGTTGTGATAGCCTAGTGGAACTTTACAGGTAGGGTTGAGATACACTTTCTGGCTAAAACCAGCAGTTGAGAAGAAAAAAGTGCAGATGTCATGGGACTAATAACACTGCACTTTACCTGTGGGGATGTTCCACTGAGGTCTTCCACTGTTTTCACTGTTAGGAATCTCAGAACATCAGTGATAGTTGCGTCTGGATGCTGCCAGGATGTTTTAGTACCCAAAAGACTCCCCAAAACAGGTGTGAAACTGAAGGCAAAGCAGCCAAAAGCATCTCATCTAATGGTGTCTAACAATTCAAAACCCACAGGTAAGGAGATGGGAAGCTATGTGATAAAGCCCTTTCCAGGTCTGCATTACAGGTATGATAATGTTGTAGATTTTTAAAGGGTCCTCTCAGGAGGACCTCAGTGCACAGGTTTCTCTCAATGCATGTTGTCATTTTTTCTCATCTGAAGGTGTTGGAAAAGGACTGTGCACAGGGGAGTGAATTTGGGAAGCTGGTGGTAGAGGGAGCTGGTGCTCCATGCAGTGCTCATGGAAGTTGCCTCTCCTTCCTCAGCAGTCTCACCTGAGAGGAGCTCACGTTCCCAGCCTGGGAGCAGGGTAGGCTGGCAGCAGCTGTGTCTTGTGTGCAGTAAAAAATAAAATTATATTTCCTGGGAAGCATAAAGAGGGCTGTGAAACTGGTCACTGAAGAAAATGCCTCACATCTCTGTCAGGACCCCATTTGTTCAAACTGGCTTTGTTAGAATTGTAGTTCTCCATTTATTTATGTTTATTTTACACCCTTTTTACCTTATAAAATGACACCCAAGACCTCCCATTGCGAGTTAAAAGAGAAATAAGGTTTCTCCCGTGAGTGTTTTTGGTGGTGGATTTCTCAAGCATTATTTTAGGTCTGGAAGAGTCCATGTCCTTCATGGGAGCCTAAGCCTAAGGAACTGAAGTCAGGCAGGTACAAATTCCCTGAATGGGTTCTGTTCAGAAGTGCTGAAATATCCTGGCTGGTGTTTCATCCTCCGTCTTGAAGATGCAGTGTGAACTTGGAGAACAGGGCTGTGATGCTTGTTATCTTTGGTGGTTGTTCCCTGCAAAAAGACATTGTTTACACAGAAGCTTACCTCTGTTCCCAGCCACGGTAATGACTCTGTCCAAATACATTGTCTGGCCTAAAATCCTTGTCTCAGTGTTTGATGCTGTTCCTAGGAAAGAGGATCGGAGCTTTGCTGCTTGCCTTTTTATGGTAATGCCATTATTTTGTTGTCAGTCCGTGTTGATGAGACAAAGGTGGAGCAAAGACACGTGTAATGATGTGTGTGAGGTCGAATGAGTCCTCCTTGACTGTGGAAGGACCAAGGGAGGTTTCTGGAGAGGAAGTCAGAAAAAACCTGTTGCTGTGTTCTCTGAGAAACTCGACCGAAGTGTCTTTAAAAAAAGCCTGTACAATATTCTTTGTGAATGACAAATAATTAAGTAATGTCATCTATAGCTGTGGCTTAACTGTGTCCCCACCTCTCCTGTTTGCTTCCTCTTCTGGCTTTGCTGAAAACAAGGAGATTGTAAGTAGATGAGCAAAACCCAGTAGTAATAAAAGAAATGTGGTTTTAGAAAGGAGGGCAGTTTCCTTCCTGAATTCCCTCTGATTATTAGCCTGAAATGCTCTAGGTGAGGTGAGCTGGCCCCTGTCCCATTCAGGAATAAGATAAGAGTATGATCCAACACCTTTTACAGGCTGGTGGAGGGGATGCTGCTGTCTGGCAGAGAATTTGACACCTTGCCAGTCCACCTGGTTGTTCTTTGGGGTTGTTTTGGGGAATCCGAACTCTTCATCAAAGTGCAGTTACTAGGATGGATTCCTTGAAGCGCAAGAACTTTTTTTCCAGGACTGTGTCATTTTTGGCACGGTTCCATGGTTTCTGGAAAGTAAGAAACTGTCACAGTACTGTTGGGTGCGCTGCTGTACACACGGGGGTGCTGCTGCTCCTGTCAGCTGCAGGGCGGCCGGGTTCTGAAATCCAGCACAGGCAGGCAAGCACTGCACTAAAACCTTTTTCCTCCTCAGTCTTTCATCTTGATGCTGTTTCAGAGCTTAGTCAGGCTGTCCTTCGCAGTGTACGCTTCTTTTCCACCTCGCTGCCGTGCCCCTTTGAAGCAACCCAGTGTTCACCACTGCTGAGCTGAAAATGATGGCAAGTGCCCTACTGCTCCCTCTTTATGGCTGAGGATGCCCAAGGGAGGCGGGCAGGTGTTGGAGCAATCCCTGGTTGTTTTGCTTTGCTAAGCCCTCCCCGTATGGCTAGCTGCCAGCAGGATCCTTTTTTCACTTGGTATTATTAACCTACCTATATTTAATTAAGCTGACTGATTTCTAATGGTAAATAAGGTATTCTTCATACCTCTGAAGCTCAGCATAGTGCTAAAAGCAACGGCAGCTGCTGCTTTCCTGAGTGAGGTGTTCTGTTCTATTTTCTGAGTTTCGGGGATCACAAAGAAATTCACAATGAGGGATTAATGCTTTACATCAATGGCACCTCCATGATTTTGATCCATTTTGGCTGCACAAAGCTGTGGTGTTACAGGCTTTGAGTTTGGGTAGGGCTGTTTGAAGAAGCCTGTGTAAATTAGGTTCGTCATTAAGGTGAGTGCACACATCCCTATGTTCCTTTATTTAAGGAGTTGAGCTTTGTGGATTCATTTGTCAAGGTATCTATTCATAATTTGATTGCCTTAATTAATTTTGCAGTTGGAGTAATAGCAAATTACTTTTTTTAGCCTGTTTTACATAATACAATCCCCTACTTTTTTTGAAAGAGCAAGAGACCACTAGTGCCTTATTTATATGGACTGGGCTTCTGGAGGAAATCTTCCAGCTCCCAGAATCCCTGGTACTCAAACCCCTCATGAAAATAAGGAGTGTTGTGCTGTGTGCTCTGTGGCTTAATATTACCCGGCCTTTTCAGGCCTGGAGAGAGCTGGGGAGAGCATTTCATGCCCTGCCTTCCTGCAGGGGAGTCACACTCCTGTGTTCCCACTGGAGCAGTAGAAAGGGGGTTTTGGTACTTGCTGCTGAGAACAGCGCAGAATTTGGGACGCTGTCACAAGCTTGACTTGGGCGTTACGAGTCCAAGGCTCGAATGTGTGAAATGGAGGGGACAGAGAGGTTGAAAAGCCACTTGGAATGTCAGTGGCTACCACGCAGGCTGTAACGGGAAGAATGTTAATTGGAAACAAATGCCAGCCTTCAGCAGCATCCATTCCTGAGGAAGAGGGCCCTGTGGGTTCAGGAGTTGGGGCCTGAGTATGTTGGAGTTTGCTGGGGAGCTGTTGGGCAGTGGCGTGCTGTTGTTCCAGAGGGGGTGCAATGCCAGCCTGTGGTGAGTGATGGATCCTTGGAAGTGCAAGAGGGCAAGAGTGTCCGTGGATTGTGGTTAGAATGTGCTCTTGGCAGGCAAGTAAAGCAAGCCAAGAAGTGCTTTTCCACTCTGGTGTTTTAAGATGACCTGAGATGGGCCAGGAAGCTTCAGGCAGGAACATGGTAAGTTTTGAAATACTTCAACTTGAGCAGGGGAGATCATCCTCTTGGCTTTAGTCCTCCTTCCTGCTTGGGGGCTGTGATGGATTCCCATTTGTCCTTGTGTGTGCTATTCACTTTGAGAATGCGTGTAGGGAAACGGTGAACTGTGAACCTTACCTGACAGGATAGCATTTAAAATATGGATTTCCTGGAAGTTTTGAAAGGCTGCATTTGATTTGAGAGGTCTGCTGGAGGTACCAGAACACTCAAGTGCAGTGATTTCCTTTCAGCACCTGAGTTTGAGCAGAAAGCTGACCTCTGTCCTGCTGACAGAGGTTTATCAAGCATGCCTCAGTGGGAGCTGCTGCAGGCAGAGCCCTCGTTCTTCTGGACGAATTCCTGACCTTGAGCCCTTTCTGTCTAGAAAATAAATGATAAAATCTTCTGCTGGGGGAAATCAGTTGCTTAGAAATGTAGCTAATAAAATATAAATAGTGGCGGTACTCTCTAGGCACGCTGTTTCTGCTTTGAGGAAGAGCTGCAGAATGAAAGTTGGCAGACAGCAACTTTTTGGAGGTTTCATATCAATGTAGCCTAAACCTTGTGGGTACAACTAAAGGGATTTTAGTTTGCATTTAGTTTAGAACTCAAGTTCTTTGTGCATTTTGTTAAAGTCCAGCTGGCCACATAATGAAAAAAGGTTTTTTGGGTTGGTGGGGGTTTTTTTTGTTTTTTTTTTGAAAGGTCTGTAAAGAGGTACTTGATACTCACTCAGCTGTTTGGAAATATTTCTGTTTCTTATTTTTAGGGCTTCCTTTAATGCATCGCCAGAGTTACAGTTGAACACTAGGTCCTTATTAACTTTTGTAAGTGGAGAAGGTGCAGCTTTGTCAGAAGGGAAATGGGGAGGGGCTGGAAGTGGGTCCATGGATTCCCAAGTGGGGCCATTTGCCAGGAGTCCCTGATTTTCCTCTGTAATCGCTGTGCAGTTCATGTTTTTTATTCCATTACTGCCTAAGTGCTTGCTCCCGAGTGCAACCAATAATTCTGTTGTATTTTACAAAGTAAACAAGCTCAGATTAATTTGCTAATAAAACCTTTGCTGGTCTTGCATTTTTCCACTTTAAATGCTCTCGCTGGAAGGCTGAGAGATAAGCTTTGTTTGGAGATATTTAAAGTCATGATTTCAGCAATAAGTCCCCGGAGACTGACTATGCACATGACAGCAATCTTTAAAAAAATATATGGTGACCTTTTCCCCTTCAGATGCAGCTTGTTTGGAGTGAAGTAACTGTAGAAGTTGAGAGAAAATGGAGCAGAGATGGTTTAAGGTGCTTTAATGCAGCGTACCTGTACCGTGCCAGCTGGTCCTGCAGGTAACTGGAGTTCCCTGGGCCGTGTTTGGTTGTTGCCCAGGGTTTCCCGTGTTTGGTTGTTGCCCAGGGTTTCCCGTTGCTGCTGCAGCAGTGGTGGCGGTGTCGCCGTGGCGTGTCAGAGTGGAGCAGCGCGCAGCTGACAGCCCGCCAGGGCTTGGAGCTGCGGCGCGTGTGCTTTTCCAGGGCTGCCAGCTCCCCCAGGACTGCATCCGAGATAAGAATAGGCTGCCTCGGCTCTGAGTCTGGATCGTGGTGGTTGCTGCCACAAGCTGCTTGCTCTTGTGGCAGTGCAGAATTTGGATTGAAGATGGTGGTGGAAAATCAGACTGAAATCTGGGAGGTGCTGAACTGCACAAGTGAGGCCTTGACTACTAAGCAGGTTGTAAAAACCCTAGAGATAGGAAATACTGAATATAGGGAAAAGTAACTCCATTATGCTGGCCAAATGAAATCTGTCTGGTGCTTTAGCCTTTTATAATATTTCTCCCCTCAGGTTCTGCGAGGTGAGAGGATGTTCTAGCGCTGTTAAATAATGCAAAACACAGATTTGTGCTTCGGGGCTGAGCTGAGGAGCTGTCGTGTTCCTGTGCTGTCAGCCTCTATGGATTTGGGTTGGTTTCTGTCTTTCCTCATTGCTCTTTGGATGAGCATCACTGGGACTTGTTGTGGGCCAAAATTTTTCCAAGTTTTGGCCAAGTGTGTTATTTTTATGCTTCATTTGAGTGAATCCATCTAAATTCATCCTTGCAGAGAGTCTCTGAAGTCTCGAACCTGCTGCTGCCAGCGGGAGTTCTGTGACTGATTTCAGTGGAATAAAGATTTCATTCTTTTCTGAGTTTTCTTCCTCCTGAGAGTAGAATGATACAAAGATTGTTTCTTTTTTATCCCTTTGCTTATGCCATGATTTGGACACATAAGCGGACAAGGAACATGTCTCTTGCTGTATCTGTAAAATGACTGCCAAAAACACTGAAATGATTTAGCAACCAACACTTGTTTCTCTCCACAACGTACGGGTTATGGCTGAGCATTCCAGCATGCGTGGTAGGATCCTTTCTGGCTGTTTCCATCTAAATATTTCTGGTTTATGGAAGGAAGCTGGGCAAATAAACTGTTCCTCATCATAGGTCTCTCCAAGTTTAGAATATCCTTCAAATTGCAAAAGAAAAGCTCCGAGAGGTCAACTGTGTGAGCTCTGTCTGAAGTTTATCACTGATTAAAACCCCTCAGCTTATTTTATGTAGACTTCTTGCTTTTTTGGGGGGGAACAGGCCTAATTTCTATTCCAAGCTTGCAGCCTCTCTTGCCTTTTATTCTAAAATGTGGTGCTGGAATGCTGAATATCTTTGTAAACCCAAGGATATACCACCCCAAAGGCTTGATTCTCAAGCCGTGAAAGCTTTGTGTAGGGAAGTATAAACAAAACTGATTAAGGAATTTCGAAATGCAGGTTTTATGTGTGGGTTTTGTGCTTCTTCACACCCTGAGGACAGCCATAAGGCAGATTTTTCTATTGCATGTCATAGGAGTTCACTGAGCCCTGGAAACAACAGGACCTGACTCCTAAGAGCTGTTTTCTTGAATGCAGGAGACACTTTTGATCTAAGGGATTTACTCAGGGAACCTCATTAGTGTTACATGTGGTATGAATTCACCTCCAGAGACATGTAACCATCACCCTGGATCAGTGCATCTGGATGATTGCAAGATTCTTCTTTAATCACCAGCTACAGCTCGGTTTCTATACAATTTTACTTTTTTTTTATTTCAAGATTACATGTATGTCTGTATCCAGACACAAAGAGGGTATGTGACCTAAGGATGTACATTTATTTGCCAGAACCTGCTGAAATCTGCTTGGTTTGCAGAGCTGAGTGTTGAAATGGCAGAACTGAAGGTGTCAGAGGAGTTTTCCTCACGCCTGTGGCTGTGTGTCACAGAGCACTGTTAAATGGCCACAGACAGCTTCAGTCCTGGCGGCTGTGCCTCAGTGCACGGGGTGATGGATGTTCAGAGGGTTGTGGACTGCGTGAGGCTCTTGAATGTGCTGCAGGAGATGAAATTGGAATGAGATCCTCTTTGGGATCCTAGGATGGCTGTCCTGATGCTCTCTGCCTTCCTTGAGGAGCCATAGGTTGTTCAGCAGCCATCTGGCCTTCGTGCATTGCATTCTTTGCCTTAAACTGCTCCCATCAGCTTCAGCTTCATCTTCCAGGAGCAATCAGTGTGGTGTAGTTTTACTGCCTGGATGCTGGCAGCTGCTCCTCACGAGCTGATTGGGCTCATGTAGACCCAAACAGGAAACACTAACTTGCCATTTGGAGTTTGCTTTGTGCTGCTCGTAGAAAAGTCCAGCGTGCTCTCTGCTAAATGTTTCATTTGCTGTGGGAATTTGCTCTGGCTAATGCAGTTTTGAAGACCTGTTGGTTCATTCTGAGGTCGAGGAACATTTATGTAAGAGAGTCCTCAATAACATTCCTTTAACTTGGCCAGTTGAAAAAGCACAGCACCGATTTTTTCTCCTCTTTGGAGTATTAAATTTTTTGCATGGATCCTCCTTGATTTCCAAAGTAAAATTGCTTTAAAAGTCTGGATACAGCATCATGTGAAGGTAGAGACAGGCAGTATGGATTAGTTCCCATTGATCACCCCGTCTCCTATTAATGAGGGTTATCTCAAACCCCAGCACACTAGGTTTTCAGGCAGACAGAGGTGAGATTGGGCTAAGCTTCCATACTCCACCTTTCTGCTGTTGGGATTTTTCAGGCATCCAGACATGGTGGAGATGGCAGGTGTGAGGGAAAGCTCCGTGTTCTCTTTTGTCTAGCTGCTTCTCTTCACTGAAAATTCCACAGTGATTTGGTGTTTTCTATCTCACACTTGCTAGGTGAATAAATTCTCAAAAGCATTTATCTTCTCTCAAGTCCATAAAAAAGCCCTCACTTTTGGGTAAATTCCACATGAAAAGCATCAGGTTAGCAAACATTTGTACTGGTTTCTTTGCCTAAGAAGGCAGATAGACTCCTGCCAGATACAGCAAGGTAGGTTGCGGGCTGATTTTCCTGAGCTGCCTCATGTCACTTCAAGCAATAGAAAAATTAAATGTCTCTCCAGAGAGGTGTTTTTTTGTTGTTGTTTTTTTTTTTTGTTTTGTTTTTTGTTTTCTTTTTTTACATTAAATGTTCTTTCTTGCCCTTTCATATGCAATTATTTGATTGTGTGGGCACGAAATTCATGTTGGGTCTATGTGAAGCTGAAGGAGGAGGAAAATCAGGGACACTACTGAGACGCAGGGGGAGATCTGTGGCTGACTCCTGGGATTTCAAGTATCATAGAAACACTTGAAGGAAAGCTGCCCTTAATTTTATTTGCCTCCTCCTTGCCATTTCCTTTGGGGCAGAATGATACTGATTGTTGTATCACCCAGTTTTATTGACAGATCCTGTGCTCTGGTTTAACAACAAAAGTGTGTTTTATTGTGGAACAAGGGAGTTGTGTCAAGGCTGTCTTGTTAGGAGAGATTTCCTGAATCATGCTGGGGATATGAATCTGTAGAGGGATAGTTGAAAAGGCAAAAACCAGGGTGAAAAGCTGTGTGCCAGTGTGTGGGCTCTCCTCCTGGAGATGTCACCTGGGCAAGTGAGGCATATGACACGAGGAAGGGAATTTGAATATGGAAAATTAAAAAAAAAAAATTGGTGAGATGCCTGCATTGAAGAGAGTAGTTCTGGAGTAGTATTCAAAATGACTGTGTGGCAGCTCTGTCGCTCCACTGCTTCTTTCTCAGGACTAGTACTTTTTACTCACACAGATTTTTATGATTAAGAGAAATTAGGATCCACTTGTTGGGTACCTCAGTGACATCAGAACATTCCCACTAGTCCAAACTGAGAAGCAATGATGCATGTTTGAAATGGCCAGAAAATAGCCAGTTTGGTCCCTTATCCCAGGAAAGTTGTCTCCTAAAGCTGCTGTATTTTGCAGGTTTTTTTGGGGGGAAAAAAACAGACAGTGGATGTGATATTTCCATGTGAGAGAAACGCCAGGTGATGAGAAAAAGTTGTTTTGTAAAGTTCTGAAAAAACCGATTTTGACCTTGAAATGTGTTCAGCCTTTTTTTGAGGTACTGCAGTCCTTGCAGTTCTACCTGTGGTGAATTAATCTCTTTGTTAGCTACGTCTGAGTGCTCAGGAAAATGGATCCCTCAGCTGGGTGAGCATTCCAGCATTGTTTTTGTGCAAAGAGATGTCACCATTTTTAATAGCACATCCTGGGAGGGTGGCTAAAGCTTCTCACTGCTGAGAGCAACATGGCTGGGCTTTACATGAAGGCTGAAAACACTGGCATAGTAAGTATATTCTAGTGCCTGAACACATACAAATGTGTACACACACACTTCTGTCTCTGTCTTTGTTTTACATGTGCGAGCCTTAAGAAAATCTGCAATTTTGCTGCTGATCTAGTAGGTGATTTTCTGTTTGTAACAGGAAAAATAATGTGATTTTTAACTGTATAGGTGTGGAAACTCATGTCTTTATCCAGAACTGCAAGGAAAGACTGCTATTTGTAAAGAAAGGTAAATTGCAGCTTCAAAATACTTCATACGTTTATCCTTTGTTTCATTCTAAAATTTTGATAATTGCTCTCAAGCCTTTTCTAAGTGCTTTTTTGTAATGATTTTGAAGTGCTTTCTCAGATTTGTTTTCAGTATGTTTGTCTGTAAGCAACACTTGATCCAAGTATTTTACTGCCTAGAAAAAACAAATCCAGATATTCAGTAAGCATTCCTGAATTTTTAAAAAATTTTCCATACTGCTAGTGTTTTGGAAAAACTGCAGTTCTCCTGGTCCTTCTTGACTTGAGGCCCTAATATAAAGCTGTAATAAAAAACTTGATTTCTAGCTTAGACTTTTATGTGCTTGACCTCCAAATTTCAGACACTTCTTTGCTGAAATTGAGCTAAACCTAGGCAGCAAAGTGTTGTGGTAAGTGATGGGAGGGAAGAAAGCACTCATTGTGCTTAAAGCTTCTTCCTTGGGTGGTGATTAATTGGCCTCCTCAGATTATTAATGAGGTAGAAAAATTATTGCTGAAGCAATCACAGTGTTTGGTTTCCTCTCTTGTGAGAGAATTTGAGTTCTTAAAAAACACAAGCAACGTACATCTTTTTAGACTGGGTGAAGGCTGCTGATGATCCTGGCTGATCATGTTAAGATGCTGGTGCCTCATTTCTGCACTGTTTTTATCCACTGGAAGTGGGCTAAGCTGGCGCAGGTGTGTCAGCAGGTAGAGCTCACACATTGCCAGATGTGCACGTCTGTTGGACTCAGTCACTTCCAGGAGTTTTCAAACTGAAACGAGCAGCTTTCCAAATATTTTGTGGCACCTCAGAACACTTTTTTTTTTTTTCTGTCAGTGTTTTCGAACTGCTTTTTTTTTGAACTGCTTTTTCTCAGAAACACTGTTTTTTCCCTCCCGAAGCTGTTAGTCTGACGTTCCTTTTACTATTTCATAGAATTCTCTGAGCCAGCTGCAGGTGATTTGCCTTTTCTTTCTTCCTGCAGCGCCGTTTAGGGAAGTTTTGAAGTAGAGGAGAATTCCAGTTGGAGTCCAAAGTCAGTGTTCAGGAGAGGGCAGCCCTGCCCAAAGGAGCCTTCAGGTGGGTTCCCAAGGAGTACATGGGAAATACCATTTTTTTCTGTCATGGACTCATAGAGTTTTAAGATTGGAAAAGCCCTCCAAGGTCTAAGTCCACCTATTCCCCCAGCACTGACAAGGACACCGCTAACCCGTCTTGTAAGTGCCTCGTGTCCCAGGTGAGCCTGGAGTAATGCACCTGGGAGCACTGGAGTGGGATGAAAGGCAGTTCTTTATCAAGAGCCATTTAAAAGATGAGATGTCCTTTCACTGGGATCTGGGTTTGGTTCTTCTTTTAAGGAACTAATTTGGAATTTTTAAGATTATTATGCCCTAATCCACTCGGTGTGTTTAGGGGAAAGGAATTTGATTTTATCAGGGCAGTAAACAGAGAAAAAAACAAGGTCTCAAAAGGTTCAGTGACAAACTTATTTTCAAGCTTGCAAAGGTAAAAGAAGGTATTAGGCAAATTTTAAAACCACATCCAGACAAAGTAAGATGCTTTACAAGCTTTAACTTAGGAAACTTAAACTCAGCCAACTTTAACTTATCCAGACACAACAGGACACTTACTAAGGTAATGACTAGATTTATTTTTCTCTGGCTTACATTATATTTTATTATATTATATTTTGAGAAGAAGGTAGGAGAAGAAAGAGGGAAAAAAAGAAAAAGAGAAAAGAGAGAGAAAATATATATATGATCACCCCGGGATCCCATGGGGTCTAAGCTGCTTCCAAATCCAGGGCAGTGGAGTGTCTTAACCCATGTGTCACTTGCTTTTAGCTGCTCTGGTCTCCTGGGGCCTCCCCCAGGCACGGATGCACTTTAAGGTTCACTGTGGGACCCATGCAGTCAGTCATGGCCGTCTTGTGCCTCTCAGCAGTCTCTGTGGGTCAGTCACCTCCATTTGTGTAAGGACACAGGTCACTTCATGCCGTTTTGGGGATCTCAGCATGCTGTGGGTGAATCGCTGCCATTTTGGGGCTCTCGGCAGGCCTTGGGTCAGTCACCGCCATTTTCTGTAAGTACACAGGTCAGTTCGTGCCATGGGCTCTCAGCAATGACAGCTCTTGCCAATGGCTCTCAGCTCTCTTTGTGGCTAAGTTCCCACCATTTGGGTTAGGCTGTGGGTCAGCTATGACCATTTTGGGGCTCTCAACAGCCTGTGAGTCGGTTCCCACAGTTTTGGGGCTCTAAGCAGTCTCTGTGGGTCAGTTGCCGCCATTTTGCGGCAGTCTGTGGGTCAGTTGCCGCCATTTTGTGACTCTCAGCAGTCTGTGGATCAGTTCCCGCCATTTTGTGACTCTTGGTAGGCTCTGTGGGTCAGTTGCTGCCATTTTGTGACTCTTGGCAGGCTCTGTGGGTCAGTTGCTGCCATTTTGTAGCTCTCAGCAGGCTGTGGGTAAGTCACCGCTATTTTGTGGCTCTCCGAAGCCTGTGGGTCAGTTTACGCCGTTTTGGGGCTCTCAGCAGTCTGTGAGTTGATTCCCACCGTTTTGGAGCTCTCAGCAGTCTTTATGGGTCAGTCACCACCATTTTGTGTCTCTCAGCAGCCTGTGGATCAGTTTCTGCCATTTTGTGGCACACTATGGGTCATTCACAGGCATTTTGGTGCTCTCAACAGCCTGTGAGTCAGTTCCCACCGTTTTGGGGCTCTAAGCAGTCTCTGTGGGTCAGTCACTGCCATTTTGTGGCTCAGCAGGCTGTGGGTCAGTTCCCACCATTTTGGGGCAGCCTGTGGGTCAGTCACTGCCATTTTGTGGCCCTCAGCAGTCTCTGGGTCTGCCGCCATTTTGTATAAGGACACACGTCAGTTCCTGCCTTTTTGTGGCTCTCGGCAGTATTTTTGGGTCAGTTCCTGCCATTGGGGGCAGGCTGTGGGTCAGCCATGATCATTTCGTGGCTCTCAGCAGGCTGTGGATCAGTTCCCGCCATTTTGTGACTCTCGTCAGTCGGGTCAGTTCCCACCATTTTGTGGCTCTCAGCAGGTTCTGTGGGTCAGTTGCCACCATTTTGTGGCGTTCAGGGGGCTGTGGGTGAGTCGCTGCATTTTGTGGCTCTCAGCAGTCATTTGGGTCAGTTGCTGCCATTTAGGGGCAGGCTGTGGATCCACCATGGCCATTCTGGGGCTCTCAGCAGGTCGTAGGTCAGTTCCTGCCATTTTGGGGCAGCCTGTGGGTCAGTTCCTGCCATTTTGGGGCAGCCTGTGGGTCAGTTCCTGCCATTTTGGGGCAGCCTTTGGGTCAGTTCCTGCCGTTTTGTGGCTCTCGGCAGGCTTTGGGTCAGTTGCTGCCATTTTGTAGTTCTCAGCAGTCTGTGGGTGAGTTCCCGCCATTTTGTGACTCGGCAGGCTGTGTGGGTGAGTCACTGCCATTTTGTGGCTCTCAGCAGCCTGTGGATCAGTTCCCACCGTTTTGGAGCTCTAAGCAGTCTCTGTGGGTCAGTCACTGCCATTTTGTGGCTCAGCAGGCTTTGGGTCAGTTCCCACCATTTTGGGGGCTCTCAGCAGTCTCTGTGGGTCAGTTTCCACCATTTTGGGGCAGGCTGTGGGTGAGTTACTGCCATTTTGTGGCTCTCGGCAGGCTGTGGGTCAGTCACCGCCATTTTGGGATTCTCAGCAGTCTGTGAGGCAGTTGCCACCATTTGGTGGTACTCTGTGGGTCGTTCACAGGTGGTTTTGGTGCTCTCAACAGTCTGTGAGTTGGTTCCCACATTTCGGGGCTCTCAGCAGTCTCTGTGGGTCAGTTGCCGCCATTTTGCCACAGGCTGTGGGTCAGTCACCGCCATTTTGTAGTTCTCGGCAGTCTGTGGGTCAGGTCCCACCATTTTGTGACTCTTGGCAGGCTCTGTGGGTCAGTTCCTGCCGTTTTGTAGCTCTCGGCAGGCTGTGGGTCAGTTCCTGCCATTTTGGGGCTCTCAGCAGGTCGTAGGTCAGTTCCTGCCATTTTGGGGCAGCCTGTGGGTCAGTTGCTGCCATTTTGGGGAACTCAGGCAGCTGTGGTTGAGTCACAGCCATTTTGTGTCTCTCTACAGGATGTGGGTGAGTCACTGCCATTTTGGGGCACACTATGGGTCATTGACAGCCATTTTGGGGCTCTCAGCAGTCTGTGAGGTGGTTCCCACTGTTTTGGAGCACTCAGCAGTCTCTATGGGTCAGTTTCTGCCATTTTGGGACAGCCTGTGGGTCAGTTCCTGCCATTTTGTGGCTCTTGGCAGGCTTTGGGTCAGTTGCTGCCATTTTGGGGGCTCTCAGCGGGCTGTGAATCAGTTTCCACCATTTTGCAACAGGCTGTGGATCAATCACTGCCATTTTGTGGCTCTTGGCAGGCTGTGGGTCAGTGACTGCCATTTTGTGGCTCATGGTAGGGTGGGGGTCAGTTGCCGCCATTTTGTATAAGGACACCGGTCAGTTCCTGCCATTTTGTGGCTCTCAGCAGTATTTTGGGTCAGTTCCTGCCATTGGGGGCAGGCTGTGGGTCAGTCACTGCCATTTTGTGGCTCTCGGCGGGCTGTGGGTCAGTCACCGCCATTTTGTGTCAGCAGGCTGCAGGTGAATTGCTGCCATTTTGGGGCAGGTCACAAATGAATCTGCCCATTTGGGGCAGGCCATGCAGTCAGCCTCAGCCATTTTGTTGTGGACAAGAGGCTGACAGTGGCTCAGAGGTGCGGGGTGGAGCCGGGCCTGCCTGATGTACAGAGAGCTCAGCCTGTGCCCCCCTGCCCCGCTTCTCACCTGGCTTTTCTGAGCCAGTCAGCCATTCCTCTGGTTTCCTACACCAGCCCATGGCTCTAAGCAGTGACCAGAACCTGAGTGATGGGGCCTTTTTGTCTGTGCTGCTGGTCCTAACCTAGGAGACAGAGGGAGAAAAAAGAGAGGAGAAAGAGGAAATAAGGAATGACGATTGTCCTACAGTGGACAGTCGCTATTCCTGTAATCAAAAATGGAAGTCCACTTAATACAGATATTTTGCTCAGCTTCTGCTCAAGATTCCAGCTTTGACCATAAATCAATTCTTTGTCCAGCCCTGTTATCCCCACAAAAAAAACCTCCTCATCACCTCTTGGAGTAATCCTGTCTGTGAAGCCAATATTAATGCTATGACCTACCCCTGAAGGTGGGGGTAACCCAGGTTTTTAATAGATCTCTTGGGGTGGATTTGAGTGAAATGACTGGTGTAAATATAAATATAAATATAAATTATGTGAGGTTTATTTTAGAACAGTTTGGTTGCAGTGGGAAGGAGGTATGTAGCCATTCTGGTTATTATCTGTCGAAATCTAGCAATCCAAGAAGAAATCCAATGAAATATGTAATGAAGAGAAAGAAAGGATAAGAGTAGAAGGCTATCCCCCGCCCTGTGGATCCAGCAATGAAATGTCATTGCTGTATTTCACAGGTTGGTTGGTCCAAGGGATGGTCCCAGCTGTGAATCCATCAGGGGAGGGGGAAGCCCCTGAAACATAATGTTTGAGTAGTCTGTGTTTGCTGCCAAGTTGTGAAGAAAATCAAACTGCTGAATTGGTGCAGGTCCCTGGACAATCACAGAAATATGACAATTGCTAGGCGTGTGCTAGTTTTTTGATGACACGAGTCTCCTCTGCAGGAGCAGGTGTGTATAATAATTGGGAAAGTAAGTATTATAAAAGTAAAACCAGAACACTCCACTCTTAGTGTGGATTTTTTTGGACTCTACCCAGTTATCCCAGCTCTAACACAGGTTTCTTGAGCCCTCATGCTGAGGTGAGAACAGGCTCGCTCCACGAGGCCTCGGTGCTGGCTGCTCTGCATCTGTGGAAGCAGCACCATGATTTAGCCTTTCTATGGATGTGTTTTGGTGCATCCAAGATAAGCTTCCTGCCTCAGTCGCCCCAGACAAGTAGAGAAATAAGGAGATATTCTGACAGTTTGCAGGATGGAAATAAACTGTACTTGTTCAGGTGGCAAAAGGATGGGCTGGAAGGTGCAGCAGGAGGAGAAAGCCACGGAGAGGCTGTCTGAGGTGGGAGCGAGGAGATAGGCAGGAAGCCAGGCAAGAGGTGAGCAGGGACAGAAAACATCTGGAGGGGAAGTGCTGACACACGCTCTTGTTTTGTGTGTGTCACCTGGCTGTGAATGCTGCAATAAAAAATAGTCTCTTACAAGACAGGTCAATAAATAAATTTTAAATTATTTCTCAGCAAGTCACGCTCGATGTATTTCCATGTATTAAGGATGTAAACACTTTTCTAATTGTCATGAAGCTGTTTCTCTAATTCAGAGCGGTTTCCAGGCCATTCCAAGCAATTTTCTAACCTCTGCTAGAGCATTTAGCAAATGCATTCTACATCAGTACTTAGGCCAGCCAGACAAGGTATTTACATCCTTCCCCAGCCCTGAGCTTTTACCACTGTCCAGAAAGAGCACAGCAACTAAATCTTGTCGTGACGAGGCAGAACTATCCCAGCCAAGGTTTTGCCTCTTTGTCTGGCTGTTGTCTCTGCAGTAACAATTATTTAAAGCACTGTGAAGTGCTGTAATTCACAAGGCTCTGTAAATAAATGGGTATCTTGGGGGAAAGGCCATGGCAGCTAATGGGGAGTGAGAAACTTGGAAAGGACCTTCTAGTCAGTATATTTCTCTGACTTCAGCAGGACAAAGAACCTGCCCGAGAGGTAGATTTGCAGATTTTAAGAAAAAGGAGAAGAGATAATAAAAGTTGGAAATGAAGAACAGTTTGATATACATTGAAGGGGGAGAAAACAGGTACAAGGTGCTCTGTATTTCTTTATGTACATTATGATGTCAAACTTAATAATTTCCATGTTTTGAAATGGTTCAGAATGCAGTTCAAAACTTGAAATTAGAAGTAGTTCAGCAGTGTTTGTTTTGTAGGCCAATAGCTGGTGTAAGCCCTGTAGTCAAATGAGGATTTCAGTGAGAGATTTTGTTGGGTTTTTTTCCTTTTTTTTTTTAAATTTTAATAGCAGTACATTTGTGTAGAAAATAATCTAATTCTTAAGATCATGGGCTGGTTTATGTTGGAAGGGACCCTAGAGATGATTTAGTACCAATGTGTGTGCCCGTGGGTGACAAGGAATTGGCAGATGTCAGTGAAGAGTCAGGAATTCTCCTTGCTGTGGAGAGTTATGATGTAGCAGAGAGAGGAGTCTTGGCTTCAAAACTACAGGTGTCATCAAGTGCAGCTCTTTACTAGATCTGCCAGAACTCAGGATAACTTTGGAGTAACCTGGAAAAGTGGATAAGAGACAGAATTCTTCTTTCCACTCTGGGGACCTGGCTTGATTGCTGGAGCTGCCTCCTCACGCTCTAGCCAAAGATAGCAGATGATTTCTAATGGCCACACCTCTTAAGGATTGTTATTTTTTTGTCTCCTCCAATAAAGGATGGAAGAAATGTTGTTCTGTTTCCGAAAAATACGACGGGCATCGTAAGTGCTTCCAAAACTAACAGTTCTTTAGAGAAATAACCCTGGCCTGTGGGGAGTAGTGGACTCAAATTCTTTGTTCGTGTCATGTTTGCCTAACAGGACCCTTATTAGTTTAATTAGTATTTATTGTGCTGACCCAATTAAAAAATGTATACCAGCTTCTTCTGGTTTTTAGCAAGTTCCAAGGAAATGGAAGCAGTAAGTTCTGTCACGGAATCACAGAATGGTTTGGGTTGGAGGGGACCTGGAGGGATCATCCCGTTCCATCCCCCTGCCATGGGCAGGGACTCTTTCCACTAGACCAGGTTGTTCCAAGCCCTGTCCAAGCCGGCCTTGGACACTTCCAGGGAAAGTGTTTCTGCAGCTTATATTGTTGCATGACTAAACGTTTGTGTTTACATGTGTTGAATTTACAGATTTACTGCATCAACTCGCAGCACGGAGTTTTCTTGGCTGGTTTCCAGCGTTTGTTATGGAATTGTGCTGGCGTTCCCAACCTTTGAGAGAGCCCGAATGCAGTCTAGCGCACGGGGCGTTAATGAAAGCATTCTCGATTTTTGGAGTATTTTTTGTGTGATAGAGTTTCTGCTTTAGAATGTGGTTAGAGGCTCCTTGGTGCCCTTGCAAGAGCAGCCTCCAAGCCAGGCAACCGGCTGATTTAGAGCCCGCGGAATTACTGCTGTCCCCAAACTCCAGCCAGCACCAGGAAACCACAAGAATGAAACAAACAATAGGATTTGTTTGGTAAAAAAAGATTTTTTCCCAACCCTGCAAGATGTCATTTGTTGTACATCAGGGATTTATGGGGAGGGAGGAGAATTCCACTTCTTTGAGCCCAGTCTCAAGGGAATGTATGAGCATGTCTTTGGTCCTGTGAAGAACTTCTGAACTGCTTCAGGGAAGGCACACACAGCTTAGGGACTGGTCAGGACAGCTCCCAGAAGTGCTGAGGAAGTTGAGTACAGCTCAAGTGTGACGTGACTTTATCTCCTTAGCTTCTGAAATGAATTTTGCTTGTCCTGTACTCATGTGGCACCGCGGTTAAAGGCTAACCTTTCCCAGCACTGCATGCCCCATGCCTTTCCCTGTATCCATTTCACAGCCTGCTGTAGGCTGTGGGACCCAGAACAGCTTGGAGCTTTCTGAAACTTCCAGGACACCCTGGAAAAGTGACCATTACTTGAATATTTCCCAAGCATTTTTCTGAAAACATTTTTTTTCTGATAAAATAGCAGTAAGCAAATATTTATTTTGTGCTAAGGAAAAGAAAATAGTTTTCATAGAATCAAATGTAGCTTGAAAACCCCTGTCCTGTTTTATACAGAGTTTAAGGCGAGTGTTATTGGGACAAAATCAAACCAGATTTCTGATGAACTCTTGATAGTTTTATTAGGACTCAAAACCCAGGTATAGGAAATTCTCATTGGAACTGAACAGCCAAGAAAGATTTAAGCAGCTGAAAGTGTTTGGCTTCAGTTTTATCTTTTTAAAACATAGAATCGCTCTTTTAATTGCCTAAAATGAACATGGAGGACATAGGTCACCATTAGCAATAATATCAGTGAGATGGTCTGGAAAGAATCAACCTCACTGGAGCCTCTCCCATCTTGAAAAGGCGGAATTGAAATCTTTACCAGATTTCTCTTTTAAGAAACAAGAGCTGCAGTTGCTTTCTGTGGTATCCAGTGCAGGTGAGCAGTCCTGGGGTTCTGAGGTAGGTGGTTTTCATTTCTACTTGGGTGACTCTTCCCTTCCAGTCTTTGCGTAAATAATTAAGCTGATAACTGTTTTACTGCCCTATCAGGCATTTAGCAGGTACTTGCCACAGTTAAATGGTGCAAAATCTGAAGATGTTGCAACCTGAAATACTTCAAGATAATGGTAAAACACTGGAAACAAAACTTGCAGAGTTGTAGAGGAAGAGTCATTGGTGAGACATGCTCTTTGCCTTGTAAAAAGCTTGAAAATTTAGAGGTACCAGTAAAATCTTTAGAAAATGAAAAGAAAGAAATAACAGATTGGCCTAGGAGTTTGGTGTGGAACCAGCAGCTCTTGGCTGTGTACAAATTCTTTCAAAGAAACATTTGGGAAAGTTCTTTGCAGCGTTTTTATTGTGTTTTTCTTCATCAGTTTTGTTGCCAAAATGATTTAATGTGGGCTGAACACTCGCTGTGTCTTATTCTCTCAAAGTTCTTTGACACAAGCATCTCAAAAAAAGGCAACTTTTCTCTGTTAGACAGCTCAGGCTGGCTCTTTGGAGCAGAGGAGCAGCGACTGTAATGTAGGATAATCCAGATGTATTTCAGAAGGCCTCAGGCCAAGGCTGTGCATCCTGGGACTCAGGAATGTGTTCATGGCTTTGCCATGGCAATCAGAGACAGTCATTCCCTGGCTTGCAGTCGTGATTAGTGAGGGTGGCAAGAGAGATCCTGACTTTGGGACGTCCCAGGAGCCACAGATTGTAGTAAAACCACTGAAATGTCAGTGGTTCAAATGGTTAGTGATTCATATGGCACCAAACCCAGGAATGATTGGGAATTTGTGTTGAGCAATGGTGTATGTTTGTAAGAGTAGAAAAGTTGCATTAGTTGAGCAGATATCTGTCCATCTGGCCTAATATCCCACTGCTGGGTACTTTAAAGCAAGGTGGTAATCTGCCTCTCCTCAATATCCTGTTAATTATCCAGCACTGGAGCTGTGCTGGGCTTGGGGCAGAGGGGATTTCTTCCTGATCCCGGCTGGTGACCAGCTTATGCCTTCATGATATGGACTGATAGCCCCAATAATTCTTGTATAAGCCAGCAGCAGTTCCAAATTTAATCCTTTTCATAATGGAAATTGCATTTATGTTGTGCAGGCATCCACCGGGCGAGGTGGAATCTTAAATATTCCAGCAGCCCTTGGAAGTTTGCTGCCGAGTTTGTCTCAGTAGCCTCATAGAACCTCCTGTGAATTTGGTCAAACCACAGCTGCACTTAGCCACTCTCATAACAGTAGGAGCCGAATCTTTTCATCCATAATGAATAAAGTCCTATTATGTCTAACAAGATTGACCCCAATCCTCCCTCACAGGACAGGCAGCGCTCCATCTGTACGAATTTCAGGCTCTAATATTCCTCTTCGCTCTAAAAAGTCTCTGATTTTGGGGATAGTTGGAGCAGCCATGAGGTCATGGTTTTGTTATTTGCTGGCCCTTTTCAAGGACATGCAAAAGTTGTGGTGGGCTTCTGCTGGTCTACAAAGACTCCAGGTCTTCTTTGTAGATGCCTCCCATTGGTCTGGAAGAAATATTGGTAGTTGGGATTAAATATTTTGGATTCCAAAGCTGGGATTTCTTTACAGGAGCAAGCTCTTATCTCTCCTTCTAATTTACTAATGCTCTCACTTCCTTCTGGATTTTGGATTGCTTCCAGTCTAGTCTGAGCAGCAGCTGTGACCAAATGTGTTTCTTCATTAAGCTCATTTTGTAAATCATTTGTGCTGTATCCCCGTTTGACTGCTGAAATGACATTTGGATCACAGTTGTCTGTTCTGGATTAATAAGCAGTGTGTCTATATAGGGAGTCTTTCTGTGATGGGATGTAAATGGACAAACAGAACTCGATTCTGTCTCATTTTTGCTCTTGGCTGAAGTGTCTGGGCAGTTCCATGTGTATGTTTTGAAAGCCCAGTCAATGCCTTCCTTATCTCCCAGGGAATGTAGGGCTGGACAAGGCCCTGTGCCATTGGAATCCAGCACTGCCTTGACTTTGTAAGAGAAAAACAGGTTCAAAATTTGGCTTTGTAGCGTTGGCAGCACCCACTTCAGTCTTGCCTTACATCATCAAGATCAAAAGAGAGAGCTGTCAGTGACAACCATATCGCTCATGTCATTGCCCTTCACAGGCAGCTTCCAGCTGCATGAAGGGGATCAAAGATGGAAGAGAGAAATCTGGCTGTCTCCACCCTGGAAATTCACTGCAGCTGAGCTGATGTGGCTGCGGTGTCCGTGAGCCAGCCACATGTCCTTAGGGGGGTAAGTATTCTGGGTTTTTTTTAATTGGTGGAATGAAATGGCAATGTCCATATTGACAATTACCATGTCTCTCCTGTGGACAGGAGCTTCTTGGGATGTCCTCATGAAATCCCCTGTAACTGTGCAGTAATCCCACTGGACCTGTGTCTATGAACCTTATATGTCTGATTCTGAGTTGGATGCTTTTTCTTGCTTGGAAATAGTTGCAAACAGGCCTGATTTTAATTCCTGGGAATGTTGACAAACTCTGGTGACAGGCATTGGTTGGCATTCTGACAGAAAACAGGTACCATTTCTCACTCCTGGTTTTTATTTTCTATGCTTTGCTTTCCTGGGTTGCAAACTCAATCCCAGGGAGCATGATCCAACCCCTAGCAGGATTCCCGCAGGGGCCAAGCCCATACTGTGTTCTTCTCTACTCCTGGTGCAGCCAGTGTTCAACAGGAGCTGGAAATCCGATGTGAATTTGTACCACGGCTGTATGGAGATGTCTCTAACTCAAACTGGGCCCACCACTGTTTGTATGTAGTTCTTCCCTGCCTTCCTGTCTATCTTTTCAAACAAGACCCACGTGGGAGGCTTCTAATTTTCCATGTCAGACCCGGAGATGGGATCAAATGTCAGTTGTTTGCCTTTTTCAGCGTGTGTTGCATTCACAGACCATGAGAAGTCTGTGTTACACCAGGGCCATGAGAGCCCATTGCCAGCTTTGGACTTGATGGACCAATTCTCATTTCCAGTGCTATTATCAGAGTGAAAAACAATCCTTTCAGATGCCAAACCTGGCCCTCGCTTGGATTGCTACTAGGATTGGCAAACTTTCCATGAATCTCATGTTCTGACTTAATTCCAGCATTCCCCAGCGCCTCAGTGATTTCTTAGAAAAACATGTTGCGTTTGAAATTAAACGCTGGCCACAGCAGTGTGCATTTGTGTAGCAGGGATCACCCCAAAACCTCCCAGTGGATATGTTCCTGACTGAATGTGCAGCATGGAGGCCTCCTGGGATGATGCGACCCAGCAGGAAAGCGACACAGTGCAGTGCTTTGGAAGAGGAAGTAGGAATCTTATGGGAAAGCAGAGTGGAGAGGCCAGGGGTGACCTCTCCTTCCCCTCTCTGTACGATAAGTGCAAGATGGTTTTTGGCAATTAAATGTGATGAGAACCAGAGTCATCTCACCCCAGCTCGGCCATCTCCCCCACTCTTCCATAGGGTGTACAGCTGGTTTAAGCACTGCTTAAAATCAAAGTCCTTGAGTTTCATGAACCTCCACAAAGTCCAGTCAACTGCAAGTTGAAGGTTTGTTGGGAGTGTGACCTTTAGAGAGTAAAGAAATAAAACATCCTGTTAGTAGTAGGTACTGCTAGGCTGGCCTTATTTCTTCCTATTCATTTCCCACGGGTATAGAAGAAAAAATGTTTATTATTTTATAAATAGTAAATTGTCAGCTTTCAGCTATCAGAAATATGCTTCTTTCATGCAAATTACTTTTATATTTAGGGTGATTGATGCATCTGTTTATCCTGAGACTGACACCAGCCTGAGGTAAAACATGAAAAGGTTTGTAGCAAATTATTCTTTTCTTCTCTGAATGATGCTCGTCCCTTAAACACCGCTGCTCTCAGCTGCACCATTTGCAAGGACTGGCAGGATACGAAGAAGTACTGCTTGCATTATGTGGAAACTTTGCTACTCTGGGGATCAGCTGGAGTAAAGCTGGAAAATATGATCATTATATTTTCCTAGCCCAGTGCAAACTAGGCCAGCCCAGGTGGCTCCACGAGCCGTGCACAGTGCCCAGCAACAGGCAGTGCCAAGCTGTGCGGAGCTGCATCTGGCTGCTGGAAGCACGAGGGGCAGAGTGAATTCCTGCTCCACTGGTGTGCCCGTGGTCTGTCCAAACACACCAGTGCCTTCTGTGTGGGATTGGTGATGGAGCTGGGACTGAGCTGTGAGCTGGTGAGGACCTTGAACAATGCCTAACAATCACACATTACAGGAGGGAAATGGAGTTTAAGTGTAAGTTAACACAAATACCTTCTTTCTCTGCTGCATTAAAAATTGAGCACCAAACCAATTCATAATTTGCTGTAAAGCCCCAGAGCAACATCTGGAGACTCTTCCTGTTCTTTACACCAAGGTGGGACCAGCATCTCTTCTCCTGACACCCCAGGCCTTTGGGGTTTTTGCTGCGCTTGAGAGAGATTTTATTTAGACTGCAGGTTTGTTATCATTACTGCGAACATGCAAGCTGTCTGCAGTCCTGCTTTTCTCAGGCATTCTTCCTGTTGGTCCTGGAGGAGCAGGAGCTGGGATGGCAGATGAGATACAGACAAAGCGTTGTCTGCCCCTCAGGAGTGTGTTCCCAGACCAAACACCTCCTCATGGCTTTAGGATATTTGCAAAGATGAAATGCCGCTGTCACACGTCCTGCATGGTGAACTTAGTGAAGTTTACAACCTCGTCCTCCCTAAAAATGGCTTTCCCTCAGTTTAGATAATACTTCCTCATGGATTCTCCTTTGAGAAGGCTTTTAGCATAAGGAGAAATGGATCATCTTTGCTGTGTCATTGCTGGAGTAAATCTAGTAGGAAACTAGATCCTTAGCAAAAGGTTTTGTGGGGTGGTGTTCAAACCTGCACTATCTAGTTAGTTGCTTGATTTGTCATGGTTTTATAATTTCTACAGAGCCTTTTTAAATCCCATGAACAACATCTTGCTTTCATTCCTCCTAGACTAGATAGGTCTGCTGAAAAGGTCCTGTTGTGCATAAGGATAAAATCACAAAATCACACAGAATCTCAGAAACACTAGGTTGGAAGTGACCTTCAAGATCATCGAGTCCAATCCAGCCCCAAATGAGCTGATCTGTTGGAAATTCTGCACTTAACAGGCAATTTCCATTGATTTTGGCATTTCAAGGCATCAGACTATGACAAAATTAGACAAATTAGACCAGAATTTGACCAAAATGTTGATATTTGTCAGTTTGAGGAATGTATTTTGAGATTTTTTAACACCATTGCTACGTTTTGCTATTGATAAGAAGCCTATTTCAATAAAATTTGTTTAAAAATGGCTTTCTAGATGAAGCAGGAACGTCTAATGTCAGGTGAGTGGCGGCAGAGTTTGTATCCCATTTTATTTGTGTGTTTTGGTGTGAGCACACTTAAAATCATGTGGATTGAAACTGACTTTGGAGCTGTTCCCTGCTGTTTGGCTGCCTGAGCAGCATGATGTGGGTTGGAATACTTGGGGTTCCACCTTAGGCAGAGCAGAGCTCTGCTGCCTGGACGTGAAAACACACCCAGGAGACACAAGGTTTTAGGTGACTTGATGAAAAAATAGACAGATTAGGTCTTCAGGTTGTTTTCTGAATGCATTCGTCCCTCTGCACCCTCCCCAGCAATGACGCTGGAACATTCCTTTAGCTATTACATGAGGCAGGATCTCCTTTCCAAAGTGTTGGAATGTGCAGTCAATCCAGACATCTGATGGCTGGATAAAAACCAGGGGCACTGTGCAATTTTTATTTAAATCACAATGCTCTGGGTCTGTGGCCTCCAAACCATTTGTACTCCGCGCAACGAGCAGATAACTTATAATTAATGGTAGATATTAATGCAAATTCCTGTAAAATGAACACATCTAAAATTCTTGGGAAACAGTGAAGTAAAAACCCTTTCCCTTGTGCTCTTGGAGCGTGTCAGCCATCAAGGGATTGATATGATACAATATAATATGTTGACACAGTGAAACCTAGTTATTAAAAGAGGATTAAAGGTCCTTTGCTTGAGGACTGAAACATCCTGCATTGGTTTTTTCGGTCAACAGATAGTTCCAAGATTTCAGGGTTAATTCTAAATGTCATGTTTTGCCACTATTCATTGATGGTTGCAAATAGCTAAGCTAAAAAAAATAGAAAATGAGAACAAAAGAGGTTTCAGATATCCCAGTATACTCCAGGAAAGCCTGCCAAATCTCCAGAAAACTGAACTTAGGAACTGAGGCTATTAAAATCAAAACTCTTTATGGAACTTTGATTTTATTGCATCCTAAGGTGTTTAATAGAAAATGTTGCTCACAGGATGTTGTACACTTCGCAGGCTCTACCTGCAAGGTCGGTGTTGGTGTGAATGCAGCAGTTTCACAGCAGATGCCACTGCCGTGGAGCAGCAGTGCTTCCCGCCGAACATTCACTGGCGCTCAGGAAGGAGTAGGCAGCAGGTCTGGGTGATCACGTTCTCCCCTCCCCACATCAGGAGCACTCTGGGCTCTCACACTGATGTTCCTCACAGCACAGAATTTGGGGAAGGTGACAAATACCAGGGCTGCAAATGGACTGTGCCACTCATTTTTTAATAGTGGTGAAACAAAGGGAATGAAACAGTTCTGGAAAACATTGCTCTTGCTCTGACTGCTGGTGCTTCAATTGCCACCTTCCTGTTGTGGGAGAGGGGTGTGGGACACGAGAGGAGACCCTGTACCTCTGTAGGTACAGTAAGTTTCACCCTTTAGCATTTCTCCCTGCAAGGGAAAGGTAAAGCAGGAGGAATTATTCAGCAGTAAATCCCAGAACAGCAGTGTAAATGAAATGATAACCAAGAGGGAGATGGTGAGTGAGCAGAGCATTGGACAGACACTCCATACTGGATTCTCTCCTCTGTCCTGGTGCAATGGGATTTTGCAGTTAACTGTTTGAAGGGAGGCAAAAGTGATTTCTCAGGAGTGGACCTTTCTCCCCGGTAACACTGGGATGATACTTGTTTCGTATTGCAGTGGGCACAGTTGGAAATGCAAATGTGTGAAGTTTTACTGTCTCATCATTCATAAGAGACACACCCCAGTCCCCCTTCCTTCCCAAAACAAGCCTCTGCTCGTGTTGCAATGTATCTCCTGTATGCCTCTGTGGGCAGAACCAGGGCTGGAAGCACTGTTACTTGGCAGTTTGGAAGACCACTTGCTCAGAGAGATGTTGTGTCTTTCTGTTACTGCTCAGAAGTGCTCAAGGCGTGAGATTTTAAATTAGTAACTTTTCTGTGTTAGTGTGAGAAACTAAAAAAGAAACTTAAATCTCAACATTCTGACACTTGCCGTTATTCGAAGTAAAGAAACTTGTTTCTTTAACTTAATTCCCCATGCTCTGTGCCCATTATCTTTGACTTACTCATCAGGAAAGTTTTCCCTAGTCAGCTTTGCTACACCTTAATACCTGTTTGGAAAATTTGTTTCAGTTTACAGGGGTTCTGTGCTATCTGGTGAAGTTCTTGTCTGGGCAACCTCTCTTCTGAAGGAAACTCCAGAAAAACAGGTGGGTGGCTGTGACACCGTTGCTTTGGATGGCCTTGGAACAACCTAGTCTGGTGGAAAGTGTCCCTGCCCATGGCATGGATGAGCTTTTAGGTCCCTTCCAACCCAAACCATTCCAGGACTCTGTGATCATTTTTAAACATTCCCTGTCCATTGCCCACCACCTTTCTTACATGCTTTGAAACATCATTGGTATGTAACAAACTCCACGCTGGGTGACATCTCCAGTCTTCGGGACAGCCCCAGGGTGAAAAAAATCTGAGGAGCCCACGAGTGTCCTGGGGCACCTCTAGATATCCTTATCTGAAGGGCAGGTGGTCGACGGGCCGTTCAGCCGCTGGGAGTGCGGGGAGGGAGCGGGAAGCTGAGGGGTTTTGGTTGAAATGTCAGCTTGTTTTGAAGCACTGCGTGTGCAGTATGTAGGTCAGGGCTGGAGGGACAGACTGCCTCTGCAGAGGTGCTGAGAATGATAGATTTCCCTGGGCAGAATTCTCCGGGTTTTTTTCACTGTGTGCTCAAGTCAAGCTGCAATTTCTCATGGACAGTGGGCTCAGGTTTTGGACCGTCTGCCTAAGGGGAAATTTATCCTGGCAGCTGCTGAAAGAGGAACTCTTGTGGATTGGTATCAGCTTGTGCATTATAAAAACGTATTTTTTTTTGCTGCATATTGGGCAGCCTTTCAAGTATGGTTTGTTTATGTTGCTGCTGTGTTCTCTGTCCATTTGCATCAGTGAGAGGTGATATTTGGCTGCTTTCCAGCAGCTGTCAGGCACCACGGAAGGTGTGGAGCAGGCTCCTTTCACTGCCTGAGCAGCAGTACCTCATTTCCTGTGGAAAACTGTGCCCTTTCAGTCCTTCGCCCTTTGTCTGATGCCCAGCTCCAGTCTGTATTGCCAAACCAGAGATGCTAATGGGATAGTATTGTTTTAAACACAATAAAATCCAGCCTCATGGAATACTTAGGGAAGACTTAATATCTCACTAACTCTTCCTTTATAAGAGCAGAAACCTTGTTGTTCTTCTTCCCCTATATTCCCAAGGAACTTCTGTCTCCAGCAAAACACATAAAAATTGGCTGATAAGTAGTTTTAAATGTCAGTAGAAAAAAGTCTGGAAAAATAGCTTGATGTTTTAAAATACTGACTAGATATTCTAGACTATCAACTTGAAGTAGCATTTTATCGTTTCTTTTTTGCCCCTTCGATGTTCAGGTATGCAGGAATGGATTTTTCAAACGCCTTCTGTGACTGTTGGACAGCCCAACTTCTCGTGCTTTACAGATGAATAGTGGTCCTGAAACTGTCCCAAGGAACATGTCTCCAGGGCTTGGCTTTTATTGGCATTGCAGGATGCCTGAACACGAGCCCTGCCTTCCCTCCTACTCACTCTCTGTATTGTCACACACTCCAGAGTCCCTGAGAGGTGAGAAGCAGGTGGAGGGATTCTGCATAGGGAAGGCTCTGGATGTGTTCTGTGCTGCGAAGATGGTGTAAAGATGGGTTTGCTCAGTAATTATCTCAGCCGGATTTTCTGACACACTTGGCAAATTCCTCCAATGCTTCTGGTATAGGTGCACGTGTGAGTTGTACATATCCTCGGAGCAGAGCTTCGTCATTTGAAAGGAGGCTTGCAAATGGTGCTATTTACCGAATAAATGTGTTTTCCTGGAATCCCAATGGATTGATTTCTTGCCTCTGCCGTTTTTTTCTGGCAGCTGCCCCATTATGGAGTTGTGCCTTCTGGGTCAGAGATGAAAGGAGCTGGCTGTACCCTGTGCAACTGAAACCCTTTTTCCGAAGGTACAGTAAAATTTTAGCTGTTGAAATGCAGCTTTGCCTGCTCAGTAAAGCCGATGAATTCATATTTTTGTAGCAAAGAGAATGCTTGGATTCTTTGTTGCTGGACACCTTTGGTTGCTGCTGGATTTTTGAGACGTCTAAGTCAAAAATAATTTCATTTTGACCTCTTTTTCATGAATCATGGAAAAACACCCATGATCTGGGATTCTGTTTGTGGATAAGTGTATAATTTCCAAATAATTTCTTCCAATCCATTAGAATCCTGTTATATGGGGAGAAAAATACTGTTAAGGATACTTAACAGTATCCTTACAGAGGTTTTGCATTGAGGACTGCCAGTTTTTCCCAGACCTACCTTCAGAAGATTGTCACTCTGCTGCCAGCTCTTGGGGTCGAGTTCATAAGTATTTTCAATATTTATGGTGCGAAATGGCGTCACAGTGTTAAGATAAATTCGTCCATCCTGAAGCAGAGCTTGGATTTAAATGGCAGGAAAAAATACTGGGAAGGAGATGAGTTTTGTGTGTTTCTTGTCACCGCTCAGATCACACCCAAATCTGAGGGCTTTCTGATTTTCAAGCAGAATTTTCAGTTCTGCAATACCCTTTTGAAATTCCAGATTTCAGCTGAAACTCAAACTATTAAACCAGTATGAAAGAATCTGTGCTGGAGAGATTTCCAGCCAGCTTGAAACACAATCAGTACTGGAATTTTCCTTTGAAAAATCTGATCTTGCAAAACTGCTCTGTGTGTTTCCAGGCCATTAGAGTCTGGACAATCTAAGATGAGCAACTAAACTCCACGGATTTCTTGCAGCTAAATCGGACTTGCAGGCACTCACACCACAGGCAAACCTCCCATGTTAGAGGCTTGTACAGACAAAAAACACGGCTGTCAAAGTTGTTGAAAAGCACTTCTTCTGGTTTTAAATATTTTGTTTTTTTCAGTTAGGAACATCCATTTTTTTTTCCTATTTTTTGGATGGAGTACTTTTGTTGTTTTTTGTAGTATCTGTGCATTAATTTAAGTATTCTAAATAAAGACTTTTTTTTTTTTGTAGAAACCACAAAAATTATTAATTTTAGAGATTTCAGAATTTCTGGAACTACATTCAGATATATAAAACTGGTCCATTTTTCCTGGATTTATGTCTCCTCCTACCAAGCTGTAAGGGAAAGTATTCTCACAGAAAGTATAGGCCTGTCCATTTTCCAGGGGCACTGAGGAGCTGTGGATGTGGGATCACTTAGATTGCATCAGGGTCTGAGTATACATTATCAAGGGGAATTCCTTTTTCTCAGAAGTGACTGACATTCCCAAAAAGTGTCCATTTCCCCCCCATTTTTAGGAGAAGATTTTGAAAGGCATCATTGTGATAATCCATTTTGATCTTCTGTTTTGCTGACAGAGCTAAGAGTGGTCATGGATCTCACAACTGGAGAGAGGAAAGTCCTCCATGAATAGGATTTGATGTGTTGGCTGCTTCCTTATGGAATTATCAGGGGATGCAGAAGGAGGGCTCCTCTTCTAGTGTGTTGGGTGGGTTTTTTCATTTGGTTGGTTGGAGTTCTCATTCATCCAGGTTTTTCCTTCCTCTCCTTCCATGACAACACACTGGAGTTTCTGGGAAGGGGTAGCAGTGTGGAGGCATGGCTAGCAAACCTGAGGAAAATTTGTGAATTCTCCAGTCTCCCTTAGTCCATCTGTACAGTGAAGCATGTTATGATTATATTCACCAGTCTTGGGTTCTGAGGGGAACACTCAGAATAGCCCCTGAATGAACACCATGACTTGGAATGTCCCTGTTTTAGGGAGCAAATCAAACCAATTTACATCTGATTCTTCTCTTGCTTTGAGATCAGCAGACATTCCCTGAAATGTCCCTTGAAGAGCCGCATCCAGACAAACCAAGGAGCTTTGGCACTAAGGGTTTGTGCAGTGCTGCTGCTGGGGGAATCCCTGCAAAACCTCACCTGGCAGGGCAGGTCCTGCTCTGAACACCTTGCTTGCTTGATTCTTTCTGAAGTTCATCGTCACAGGAGCAAGGAGAAATTGCAGTTTATTATGCCCACGTAAATCTAAGAAATGACTGATGTAACAGTGTCTAATTTTTATGCTAATTCTGGAAAAGTATATCAGAACTTTGAGAGTTCAGTTCTTGACTGTAAATTTGATTGACCATTTTTCTCACTCCTTGCCACAAAGGAATATTGGGAACCCTGATTATTTCATCTGAACTGGCGTGTTGCAAATTAAGTTTGCTTTCTACAGGGAGTCCACACACTAAGTTCCCCCTGTGTGAAAAACATTTTTCTTAGGAAATAAAGCATGTTTTTTTAATTCTTGTCCTCTTCAGTGAGGGGCCAGATAGTCTTCAAAACTGCAGTGAAGGTATGTGAGCACCCTGAGCTACCTCAAAGGCATGGCAAACTAAAGAAATGATAGGTCCAGAAATGTGCTGCTGAACGTGGGAAATCCTGCAAATAATGAGGTTATTGTGTCCAACAGATATGAAGTATTTATTTTGCATTTTTTACTTTAAAAGAAGAAAAAAAAGAGCATGAACGAAATCTCAATCTGAATTATGCATCTCCTAGTACTCAAAAGAGTAACCACTTCAGTTTAGCCACAGAAAAATCAGTATTTCCTGCTAAGGGTTGTGTTCTTGAGATACTCGTCAGTGTGTGCAAGAATATTACATCGCTGTCCTCTGGGAATATCCATTTCCATCTTTTTCCATCCCATTCAGTAAAACACTCTGTGAGAATGAAACCATTCCCTGAATGAATTCTCATTTTCTTTGACCTCTGCCCTGCTGAGGAGCCTTGCAAACACAGAACAGAGTTAAGTAGCACAGAGGAAATGAAGATACACTTTTATGTTAAAAATATTATTAAGGCCTCTGCATCTGGGGATGTTTATTCCCGGTCTGGAGAGTGGTGCTAGTTTTTGGGCAAACCATGTCCCTGGTTTCCATAGGTGTGGCATATGTGAGATTATCCCTGTTGGTTGGTATCTTCATTTTGGCAGGAAAATCTATCCAGAGCCTGTTGAAAGGAAATGGGGCATGGTCAGGAACGATTGTTCCTCCATACAGCTGGCAATGCACCGTTCTTCCCACTAGACCACGATGCTCCAAGTCAGAAATAAAGAGCTTAAAGCGTGGCTTTGCTGGGATTTTGGGACTTGGGGAGCTTCTCCATAATCAACGTGAAACTAGTGGCCTTGCCATTGCGTTTCACCCATGTTCTGCATTGCTGGCACCAAAATGTCACTTTATAAAGAGCAGCTATTATAAAGAGCTGTTAATAAATGAATAAAGGATGCCCCTTTTCACTGTGTTCAGCATTCAGGATGTTCCTATGGCTGGAGTCAGATAATGGCTTTGTTGTTGTTTTAAAGTCTATAAACACTGGCCTTTTAACCAAACCTTACAGCGAGAATGTTTCTGAACTGGACGACGAGGGGAGTGAGTCAGACTCTCTGTCTGCTTTTGGAAGTATTACTGGAATATGATAGTAAGTTGTTCCTGGTGACATGTGAGCATAGATAGGATGGGAATGTGGGAGGTCTGAGGACCCCACCTGTGTCAGGACTGTAGGAAAAACTTGTTTTCTCCTCTTCCATTTTTAAAGCACCGTGTTCCACATGGAAAGATAAGTGTTATTCACAGGGATTCAGAAAGAAACTGCTAAGGCCCATCCCCACTGCAGTGCTCTGGGTTGTGCTGCAGAGATACAGCAAATCCCAGAACCTGTTTGAATGATGGGTGGCCAGTTTCAGCTTATCTTCAGTCCAATTTACAGACACTCCACAAGAAAGTATATTCATGTTGGGCTGGACATTCTAACTGCTCCATGGAAAAGGTAGTTCTAAGGTTTATGGCAGATTTTAAGCTATTTTTTATTTGTTACAGATATTTTATCAAGCTATAATTTAGGAATTGGCTCTGGATTAAATTTATTCAGTGAGAAATCATGCTGGAAATCGCTGGTGAGCAGGATTTCTAACAGCTCCTGGTTTTGACAACCTTGGAAGCATAAGAGGAGTAGCCTTCCTGGTTGCCTGCATTCCTTCAGTCTTCAAAGGGGCTTTTTGTCATTTTGGTTTGGCTTTTCAGGAGAATGTGAACTCCAGTTCTTAATTCATTTGAACTTTATGTACATCCTCAGAGTCTGTTCTGTTGTTGGAGAAAGCTTGGAGGGCTTTGATTCCTCTGACATCTCTTTTATCCCTCCCTTTAAGCTGCTGTAGGAGCAGTGCTGAATAATGCTAAATTCAGTGTTTACATGGCAGGCTCCAAAGGTCTCTCTGAACCTGCAATGTTTCTAGAGCAAGATGTTCTCTGAGTGTCACGTGTGTGGGGGTAGGTGTGAGCAGAGGCTGGGGCACAGCACCAGTACGAAAAAGAAGGCAGAGTCTATCCCAAAAACATGAGAGCAGCTGCCTGTGGAAGCTGTCCTGGCCCAGGACGAGTGGATAAGCATGGAAAGCCTAAGAAAATGAGGTATTGTTTCCTCAGGAAGGTTTGTTTAACTAATAGACTTAATTTGCCAATGGTTATCTTGAAATCAGAATTTACAATCCCTTGCCTGATTGCTTCAAGATGTACTTTTTTTTTTTCCCTTCAAGGACTCTTAAATCCCAGGAGACTGCATCTGTTCTGGCTTCTCTAGAGATGGGGATGGGTGGCGGCTGTGATACTGTAATTAGATATGGCTCCTTGATTAACTGGGATTCTTGTGTCCACCTTGTGACGCCTTTGAATGGGAGCAGAGAAGTGCATCCTGTTAGTGTAAGAGCTGCATCCGTCAAAATGCTGAAATGGAACTCAGGGCTTGTTTTATTTATATATCGCTTACGTTTTATACATGTAATTATCTAAGCTCTTTAGAGTATAATCTTGGGAAGTTACCACAGGTTAAGGTCGTGGTTTGGTGTGAGTACAAGTACAATGATTTATGGGCATCCAGTGAAAATTATTTTACCTCATGAAGGATAAAGTTCCCAAAATTCCATACTGATCTAATACTGCTCTTATCAAAGTTGCCACAGGTCTGAGAGGCAGTTCTTGTAAACCTCTGTGTATTATTTCTTCCTCATGTGTTTTGCAAAAAGGTTCTGGTCATTTGGTTCAGTGCACGGGCCTGCTGGTGTGTAAAACATCAGCCTGGCTTTATTTAGCAGACTAAGCTGCTGTTGGAAGCGAAAGGAAAAATAGTATTTTCAGTCCTTTACAATTCTAAATGAGAGCTGGATGTAACAGCTTGTCTCTGGGTGGACAGACAGAGTCTCAGACCCCTCAGTTCCTGTGGCTCAATCTATAGGTTGATCTGAATGTGTGTTCTTGGATTTCAGGTCTGGACCTGAGTCAGCTGAACTTCTCCAGTGTTTGGTGATCATTACATTGGACTTAGAGTCATGAGAAAAAGTGCTGGAAAACTTGGAGCTGGCTCTGAATTGCCATTCAAGCAATACGTGTGAGAAAGGCTGCCAGGCATTCACACTTGACATAGCATCACCTTTTTTGCTTTGCTGAAGGAATGGGTTCCAGGGAGGTACCAGATTATCTGTGCTAATGCCAGTGACCAATTTCCAGCACACGGAAGGACAAATAATACTCCAGCCTTACTTCATTGTGATGGTGGTTGCGATGGGGCTGCTGACAAAGGAGTTAGTTGGTGACTGTCTTTTCTGCTGAAGATGCCACTTAGGATTGGGTTTGGGGAAGGATGAAATTCTGAGCTACTGGCTGAATCCTCTGCACAGGGAAGCTGGGTTTGGAGATGAAACTGAGTTTGTACTCCTCCGTCTCGCTAATCATTAAATACACACGAGGAGCCGTGACAGATGGGCCACGTTCCACGTTTTCAGAGCATATTTCAGAATTAATTGTGCTGACAACGTTTTAGAAAGAGCAGCTCCAGACTCTTTTCTCTTTGGCAACAGTGGCTTCTGGCTGCTGTCAGGCAGATGAACATGTTTTTTGGGTTTATTATTTTGGGTTGGCTCACATGCTCACTGTACTGATGACTAGGGGTATGGGGGGAGCATTACCTATGTTCATTAACCAGGCTTCAAATGCTTGCAGCCATCAACAGCTTTTTACCTGAGTGCCTGTGGATCTGGGAAGGGGAATAGCTCTAGGAGTCGATAAGGAGGGGTGGGAGGGAAGCCTGGAACCAGATCCACGCTGTGTTGTTGTTTGTGGCCAATAGAGATGGCTGTCAGGGATCCAGAGGGCTGAGGTCTGCTCTGCAGAGAATTCCAGCGAGGTTTAGTCTAGACTAAACATTTTTGGATGCACAGAGTCTATCGCTCTTGCTCAGATTCCCCTGCCAGGGACTAATTGGAGCTGATGATGGCCTGCTATGAGAATTGCAAATTCCTTTTCAAAGGTGCTTTTTTTTTGTTCTTTTCCTTTTTAAAAAAGCAGTTTACAGGTTTTGGCAAGAGGCTGGTTTTGGCTCTAAAATGACAAAAATGCTTCCAGCGTAGGTTTAGGGATAACTGTTAATATTCTCCAGATTCCTTCATTGAAAAACCGTGCCAGTTACAAACAAACAAAAATCCACTCCTCTCTCCAATTTGGTAAGCCAAATTTACTTTCTGTTCTTTTATTTTCAGCCCATAAAAGCTCTTTCCTTCAAGCCTTGAAATGCAGAATGCATTCTTTCATTCTGCTTTTGACAGACATCCGTTATATGTTTCTCCCACAAAATTTGCATGCTGTGGTGGGATTTCCAAAGCATTCCCCCTCAGCCTCATATTTCTGTGCTCGGAGTCAGCAGGATCAGTGTTAAACTGACTCTGGACGCCCTGGAAATCTCCTTGCTTGGACACTTGCTTTTTGTTTGTTCATTTCTGAAAAAAACATTTTACCTGGATAGACCTTGAATACCTTTACTACATTCTGAGCTTTCAACATATATTACTTGTCAGTACAAGAGGAAGATGATATGTAGTGTGCTAAGATGGATGTTAGGAATTGTTGAAGATTTTCTTTAATTTTTAGAAGTAGTTTTGAAGCATCTTTTCACCCCATCTTCAGCTTTGTCAGTTACAGGAAGAAACCTTAAGGGCAGATATTTTAATGGTGGCCAATCAAAGGCTTTTTTGAGAAGAGATATCAAAAGCCAGTTGCTGTTGAAATTAGGGTTTGGGGTTTTCTTATGAGGCTTTTTTTTGTGTTCCCATAATTCTAATTCAGAAACAAGAAGATCTCATAAAAGCTGTGAAGCAGCGTTTTTTAATAATTCAATTTAATTCATGTACATTTTCAAATCCTTTTAAAATCGAAGCCAGATCCAGAAGCAGCTGTAAGAAAGCTGCAGAATGGGTGAGAAGGTGAAAAACACCAACTTTGCAGAGGAAGATGTCTTATCTGCTGCCTTAAGAAACACCGTTTATAAGCATAAGGTAGAGACTGGGATTGGGATTAGAGTAAGGGTCTGACTGGGATGAGGTGAAAAGTTGCTGCTTCTCAAATACCCACCTGAAGCTAGTCAAGGTTTGAGGGCTTGGATTTAAAAGATCTAATCATCCCCCTTGCATGCATTACTGTAATAATCAGATAATTATTATCTTCTCTTTGTGTGGTGAAGTTAATTTCAGTATTATTCTGAAAGTCCTAGCTCAGCTGTCTGGCTGGATGGGAAGAAATGCAGACTTCCAGAAAAACTCTCCCCACTTACTCATGGCTTTTCAATGGTAAAGCCTGTTTTGTGATGAGTCAGGCAGTTCTGGCTCCCATCTTGTGGGATAAAACTCCTGACGTACCGTATTCGTCTTGTTGCAGTAGCAGCCCCTGGAAATCTTGGGAACCTCCAAGTTTATTCCAGCTCTGCTGAGATTTCTGTGGGGCCTTGGGAGCAGCTGAAGCAGATTTCTCTTTGCAGAGAATTCTCCTGGAGGGCCTGCCTTCTGTGCCCTCTCATTCCTTGGAAAGGCTTCTGAGGAAGTGACAGCTGACTGACCCTAACAGGATCACAGGGATTGGACTCCTTGATGTTCCTCCTGTAGCTCAGGGAAACTGTTGAATGTAAGGACACAAGGAAGAAGTGAGATCCAACTAGGAATGGTAATTCCAGTTTGAGACTGTCACCTGTGAGTCCAGGTAAAAGCCAAGGTAAAAGGTTTTGGTAATTGATTTTTTTTTTTAAGAGTCCGAGGCTGATCTTTAAATAAAGCATTTGCACTCACTTGTAGGAGCTTAAGCCAGTTGTGTGCCCTCTAATTACATCATCCCAGGAATGGAGGTGTTGGGAACAGCACCAAGTACTACAGGAGCTGCCAGGAGTGATTTACTCCAAGCACCCATGTGCAGTCTCAGCCTGTGCTGAAGTCACAGTGTATTTCAGCAGTAATTCTTGGGCTCTCTGCTATGGTGTTAGTTCAGTCATGGCCTTGTAACAGGCTAAGTGGAAAATGCTGGAGAAATGCCATGTTAAAACACATAATGCCAGAACTGGAAATACTGGGTTCTTGTATTTTTGTAAAAATGAGGCTGTAACAGACCTAAAGCAAGAACCCAAATAATTTCTTCTCAAATCATAGAATCAAAAAGATAAATAATATTGAATAGCATCGCTCCATTCATCAATGAATTTGCCTTGATTTACACCAGCTTAGTGTCACAGCACATTTCTTACCCTAAGGCAAGCTGTACCTGGGAGATGTGCAAAGGATTTTTCTCTTAAAGAAACCTGGGATTTAAAAAAAAAGAATTAATAAAATGTAGAAGAAGCCTTGTCACATGGTTTGAATTTACTTGGCCCACAGCCAGCAGCCATAGGTTTAATTTGTATCCCAGCAGGTCACTGCAGATCATAGCATTTCTGTTAAAATGTGCTCACATTTGTTAAAAGGCAGCATACACACACAGTATGTGATCACTTATCAATTTGAATAGTATTTCCCTACGAAAGTCAGCAGGAAAACTGCTGTATGCATCCCTGTGGCCTGCTTTGCTCTTTCTTATAATACATTTTATTTCTTTTTACTGTACTTAAACTCATTACCTATTCTAAATTCTTCCCAAGTCACAAATGGGGGCATTTTGCATCATCATAATAAAAGCTGAAATACATTGTAGCAGAATTAATCCACTGATTAGAAAAACTGTTTAAAAATCAATCACTATAATTACTTTGACTAAGTCCTTAAAGGATAAAGGCTGTTTCTTGGCTCAGGTGATGCTGGTGGTGAGCAACCTTACAAACCTATAGCAAGTTTCATCTCTTACTGCAGAATAAGTCAGAGTGAGTAATCTCTGTTTTTTCTTTAAATGCTCACTACACTATTTGTTTATTGTAATTTCTTAATTTATCTCTGTCTTTAGTGCTAGAAATCCTTCAGAGTTTTGCCCTTCATAGAGACAGGATTAAACCTGCTAAAAGCCAGCAGTGGTATGAAAAATGAGTACCAGGCAGCTTTGAGCCTCTTGGGAAAAGAATTCTAGTGAGGAGCACTACATCTCAGAGTATCATAAAGCCTTCCCTTGAACTGCTGCAACTGATGCAGATTTTGGCACTGTCTCAGGTGATCAGCTCCCCACAGGCTCTTCCTCAGCCTTCCTGCCTGTGCCTTGATGCAATTGATGGATTCTGAAGGGAAGCCTCAGAAAACCACCATTTTAGCTGTATTTCTGGCATGGTATTTTTTCAGAAACCATTTGATGGTAATTAACAGAGAGCAGCAGCAGCAATGTGCTTCATTTTTGCAGAGTAATAGCTCCTTTCAGAAGCAGCCCAAATTTAAGGCTGATGACAGCATTATTGTGCAGAAAAATAATGTCTAAGTTCTCTTCCATCTCTCAGACTGGAAGGGAAATCATTTGGTGCTCACAGCAATCAGGACAGAGTCATTAACATGTTAATAGAGAAATAATATTTCCCTGTCTCTGTCCCTGGCTGAGTTTTGATGCCCAGCCTACCCAGGCTCTGGTGATTGCTGCAGCTGAAGTGCAAATTCAGCCCTAGGGCATGACCCAAGGGACCCAAGGGTGACAAAATGAATTAGAAAATCAAAAAAACTAGTGAGACCTGAAGAGGCTCCTGCTGTTCTGTGTTCCAGGGCTGCAGGATTCAAACACCAAGGGAGAGGAGTGAAGGAAAGGATTACCTGGCGTTTACCTGCCTAGTCTGGGAAGGATAAAGAAATGGCCTGCAAGTGATAAGGTATAAAGTGATCCAATGCTTCCTTTCTGGTTCTTTCATCCTTTCACAGGTGATGAGAATAAAGACATACCTGAGAACGTCCAAGGAGCTTTGAACAGATGCTGACTCAACATCTGTGGGATGTTGAGGAGCTGACTTCAGCATGGTGTAATGAGAGGAAATGCTGAGGTTAGGGTTTCTCGTGGGATTTTTGGGTGGTTACTGCCCATGTCTGTACCACTGTGCTGTGGGGGACAGCTCAGACTCCTCTGCAGGGAATGCCTCGGTTACTTGTGCGGTGTGTGGGTGAAGGGTGGGTGCATTCCTTGTCTGGAGCATGCACTGCTCCATTTCCCTGGCAGCCAACATGAGCAGGGGACTGGGAAAATCAGTTCCGGGAGCCAGAGTTGGTGTTAATCAAGGCTGCAAACCTTGGAATATAAGTGACACTGTGCTATTCGTGGGATGGGAGTTAGGGGTGGGACATGTGATATTTGTGGGAGAGGCACAGAGATGAGATACCTTGGGACAAAAACCCCTTCCCATGTTACATTGCAGAATGTTTTTGTCACGTGAGAGCCCTTCAGCCTTCATCCCTTTCCATCCTCAGTCCTTGCAAAGACAGACCACTCTGCAGTGTCTCGTGTCCCTCCCCAGCAGAAAACATCCATTTTCTGTTTGTGCCTTCTTTGGGAGAGCAGCAAATCTTTGGGACTGTCACTGCTTCTTCCCTTTGTTCTGGCCGGATGCTGGGGGGACAGGACAAGGATGGGAAAGGACAACTTCTCTTTCAACCTAAGAGGAAAAGTCACAGCTGGCACCAGAAAGGAGAGCAAATCAATGGCTGTGTCTGGTGTCAAGGAAGAGGCGGGAGCAGAGAAGCTCCTCAGCAGCCCTGCCCCACCTCAGTCTCTAGCGCAGCCTGTGTTGATGCTGGCCTCTGCCTTTGGAACACTCATTTGCCAATGCACGTGTGGTAAAACTGAGCTCAGTGCATGTGGAGAAGGTCAGGGGATTTGGAAAACATCCAGGAGTATCCAGAGCTTACTGGAGTTTGGTGCACTGAAACCATCAGGTTGAGCTATCCGTGTGTCTGTTGAGGTATGAATTTTGCATTAAATTGTCCATTTACACTGGGTAAGTGGCTGCTAAACACAACTTAATGTAACTCTAAGAGCAAGCAGGCCTTTTCCAATTTGATGAGAGTGAGGAAAGTCCACAATGGCCATTTATAGTCCAGCCTTCCAGCAGTCTGATATTGCCCCAAGTAGACTCTGAGAGAAGTGTCTCATATTTCAGAGTTTTCATCACGGTACAGGAGCGCTGAAATAGTTTCTGCCATCTCTATTTGATTTTGGTGTGGAGTTGCTGAGATAATACCTTTGCTTAAGGGAAATGAAGGCAGAGTTAAGGAAATCCCAGCTCTAGGGGCTGTTCAGACATTTGAATATATTCCCTTTTATGTAATTTCAGTGGTGGGAGAACTTTGGGAAATACCAGCTGCCTCTCTCCTTATTTTACTTTTCTGTGGACTTTTTTTTTTTTTTTCATTTTGTATTCAGGGTCTTAACTTCTTAGTGAGTATCTCTGCCTTTTTCATATTTCAGTCTCTGCTTTGCTATTTCTGTTTCCCTTGCCATGCTCTGCTTTTACACTCCCTTCCTAGGGAAGCAGGAAAATTCAGGTGTTAATACTGGAATGATTTTTTGTGCTGTGGTTTCAGCTTTGAAACTTGCAGATTTCCCTTGCTTTCCTCAAGCTGATGAGATCTCTGTGAGAGCATTGGCACAGATTTTCTGCGTAGATCTCAGAGTAAGCAATTATCCTTGATACATCCAGAGTAAAATCCACAGTTCTATCATTTCAGCACAGCTCTGTGTCATTCCGGGAGGAACATCAAGCTGAATTGGATGATACTTTGCCAGGATGCAAAAGGAGCCTTCCTTAGGACAACATTTCTCCTTCATCTGAAGTTGTTCCCTTTTTTTATTGTATTAGTACAGGTTTTTCAGCTGGTTGTTTTAACTCATTTTTTTTTCTGAAGATCACTAAAATTTCTTTATGGCGTATTTATTTAAAATATTTTACAATGTAAGATATACAGATCCAACTTGAGCCTCATTAAAAGAACGTTGCCAGAAATGGAAAGCCTTCGGAGGCCTATTAGAGTGAATTATCCTAATGAGAAGCATGAATTCTGTCCTAGCAGCTCAAACTGCTTCAGTGGATCTGGAATCCTCCCAAAACCTGCCAGAATTTAAGGACCCGTGTCTGTCTGGCTTCCCTTGCCTTGTAACCAGGACAGAGAGCAGCCAAGTGCTGTCTCTGCCAGCTGTATATTCAGAATATAATTTAAACAAAATGCTTAACTAACAGCAAGAAACTGTTTTGGCTTTGCTTAGCATGTGTAAGATATTTTTAGATAGATAAAAATTCTCATTATCATTTCTGACAGTAAAGACTTGCTTTTCTTCCTGTGATAATTTCCTTCAGGTGAGCAATGGGAATTAATGTTCATACCTTAGTCTCTGTTGTGAGCCACTCAGGAGGATGGAGAGCGAGGAAATGAAGGTCCAAAGCAATCAGAACTGTCATTTTGAATGTATTCTCCCCGCTGTTCCTGGCCCAAGGTTTTAGGTGAATGTTCCCAAGAAAAAATAGTCTCTTTGTGTAAGCTACCTCTGCATTGTCTGCTTTAATTGTAAAAGCATCAAGTGGCATTTTTCCTTCCCCATGAAATTCCCTGGCCTTGTGTGCCAGATGTGGCCATAAGTTACACAGCTGTAAATCAAACCAGTGCCTTTCTTCATCTTGCTGAAAGCTGCTGTTCTCAGATGCTCCTTGCTGTTGGTTCCCCCCCAAAATGAGAAGGTATTGTTTCAGTGTGATAGTAAACCTCGTCTCCAGTTCTTTGTCCATTTTCCTGACACTGATAAGCAGTTTGGAAAGGGGATGTGTTACTGGCAGGGCTCCTCTGGGGCTGGAGTGGTGCCCTGGAGCCGATTCCCGGTGCCCCGGAACCCTGGCCATATGTGTAAGTGTTCTGGCACCTCCTTCCCTACAAAGTGAAGTGGATTTTTGCCCCTCTGCTTTGTGCTGCTTTACATACTGCACGTGCTGATGGCATCCAGCTGGTGAGTTACTGTGATCCTGAGACCTATAAAGAGCTGGATGTAAAGCTGGAAAGGTAACTAATCCTTTTGAAACCAGGCACCCGCTTGCAAGTTCAAATGACTTTCCATGTAGGATTGCTGGGTAGAGCAATTTTCCAATTCTGGATTTAACATGGAAACCTCATTTCTTATTTTCAAAACGAGGAAGGTGTGTTTTACGTCTTGATTTGCTCATTCTGTGCAGAGTAGCATTCTTTCTTGCTGCTGCTTTGTTTTTTCTCCTGGGTGGCCACTTGCAAAGTGCTCATCTCAGTAGTCATTTTCACCTCCGAGTTGCCGGACTCTTCAGGGAGCATCCAGGTCTTCCTAAGGCATAAGTGAATCCAGGTTTTCTCTTGAATTCCACCCATGCCAGCTGAGGGTATCTGGGTACTCAGTCCTTCCTGAAGAAAACGGCACTGGTAGCTACATAACGCTTTCTGTGCATTAGCCAGGTGTTGTGTCTGAATCTGGGATCAGGCAGAGGACCTTTTTTGCAGGACACTCCCTTAGTTATGTTCCTTTTGCTGCGCAGTTTTTACTAATAAACAATATTGTTCACGCTCAGCAGCTATAATAATGATAGTAATTTTTTTTTCCCTCTGGGTCTGACGTTTCTGGAAAAACACATTTGTTGTGTTTTCTGTCAAGGCTGTTTTATACAGAAGTTATTTATTTATTAAACCCTAAGGACTTAATGGAGAAGTTTCTTCAATTCTATGTCATGCTGAAAATGCTGTCCTAAAAATGGATGTCTCTGGAAGGGATTGAATGAAGTACAGGGAGGAGCAGAGGTGCAGATAAATGTAATAATGTCTTTTTGTGAATGAATGCAGCAGCTGTCAAGTGAGTTAAATAGCATTTCTCAATGCAAAAGCTGCCTGAAGCTGATAATTATTGTGCCTTTGAGAAAGCAAAGCCCTCTCATTATGAATATGTAATGAACTATGAATCTCCAAAACTATCTGAGATTAAATCTTCCAATTTGCATTGTTCAAATCGTTATATCTAGCGGGGATCAGAGTTTGGATGATGCATTCCCAGCCCTCACATTTATCCCCTGGCTGCAGGACCAGACCAAAATGTCAAACAGTTCGGAGGTTTCCTATTGAGTGTTTTGGCTATTTTCAGATGTGCTGCTCCTTCCTGCAGTCTAATCGATGCAGCTCTCTGAGAAGCTCTTCTCCATCCTGTGCCTTGCCTTGTTTCCTGAAGCTTTGCTTTCCAAACAGAAACATCCACTTAAAATGCAGAGTCTTCGTTGAAGCTGCATTCCTCAGAGTGATCTCTTCCCAATTCCAAACAGTAAACCACAGCTAAAACAGTAACAGAGAGCTGCTGTGCACGGCGAGGCTCAGCTCTGAGAGCAACATCTGGGTTTGTTAGGGTAAGCAGGCAGAGCACTCTGGAGGGGTTGGGAGCAGTGTTTTCTGTGTGGTGAGCTCTTTGGTCACCCTGCTCAGGGGCTTCATCCTGTTCACTGTGAAAAGGAGATGGCCAGGTGACAACAGGGGGTGATGATAACAGGTAAAACCTGGGAAGGGATTACAAAGGGCCTTTGCAAATGCAAGTCTGTGTCATTCCAGCACCTCAAAGATGCCCCAAGGCAGCTGTCTGGAATGCTGGATGAGTTCAGTTTGTGTAAGTCCATGTTTTATCTGAAGGCCACTTCCTCAAACAAATTATTCTTCTGAAAGAGTGCAAAATTTAAAAGATTTTCTTCCAGTCCTTTGACTTGGGAAGAAGCTGTTTTCCTCTGCAGAGCTGTGCAGTGATGTCCCCTGTGTCATTGTTCCCCTCATCCCTGCTGGCAGTCAGAGCTCTGATGTCAGAAGGAACCAGGATGCATCAGAAGTCCCCTCACTCTTGAGTTGATTAGATCCCTTTGGGAGTCACTCACCTTTGGATGGTGTGCTGATACATAAATGTGAGATGTCACCCAGTGCTGCTTGTGCAACAGCTCCATTCTTGCCAGACCTGCCCTGCCAAGCCACTGGAAGTAGATGCAGAGCAGTGAGCTGCCTGTGTGTTTCTGGAAGTGCAACTTGACCTGGATGTCATTCGCTTTTATTCAGCAGCCTGTGCTGATTAAACTTCCAATGACTGTTCTCTTAAAAAAAAAAAAAAAGAAAAAAAAGGAACAGGACCTGGAAAACCAAACAGATGTGGAGTGAGATTTGGGCTGTTATGCAAATGGCCCAGCATTGGATGAAACTTAAATCCTGCGCACTTCCAATTACATTTTCTTTCTTTTTGTGTCTTTTCCCTGTAGAATTTGCAGGGTTGTCTCTGGTCTTTTCATACAGAACCTTGCACAGAGACATTGCAGGATGAAGAGTCACCTATCACTTTCTTCGCTTATAGTTAAATGTCAGTCCAAATACCTTTGAGCTGTCAAAGTAGATTTTTGATGAACATGAGTTAATTTCCTCTCGTGCTGCATGTGCTGGAGCTTTTATGTGTCTGGAAACATGCATGTTTCCTCTTCCTAGAACACAGATTTCACAGCTTACATCATGGAGTGGCATTTTTTACGGCTGTTTTTGCTCTCTCACAATTTGCTTCTTTCCTCTGTAGCTGAAGGAAATGATGGAAAATGAGCCAAAAGCGTCGTGTGAGTCTAGAGGCGCAGAAGTGCTGCCAAGCATTGGTTCCCACCATGGCAGGAACGACTCCTGGGCTGGTGAATTCCAAAGAAATGGCTCTGTGGTGGCTGGCAGAGGCAGGAACAAGGCAGCAGGTAAGAATCTCAGTGTCTCACTCATGCATGCAGACACTTTGTGGTTTCCCTGTCTGTGGTGTAGGAAGCATGTCAGCAGGTCATCCTTGGAACGCTTGGGCTGCTGAGCCAAGTAGGAGGAAGGTGAGAGGGGAGCAGGGAGAGAGGGAGTTACTGATTTGGAACTGCAGCACTGAGGAGGGAGCCAGGCCCCTGACTGCAAGGGTTTAGCATCCTTCACTGACACAAGAAACCTGAGGTCCAAGATTTTTAACACTTTGACGAGATACTTCTTTTTCTTCTGTTTGCTTCTTCCAGCTTTAGACAGCTATCCCTATCTAATTCCGAACTAATTCCAGCCACCACTGCTGTACTGGCACTGTTCCAGCCTGTCTGTGGCTGTATGTGCCCTGATAATTGAGTGCCTGTGTGGCTCCAAAGAGCAGAAACAACTGCATCACATCCCCATTTGAAATCATGGACTTGAAATAATCTTTAGTGTGGTGGGAAGTAGAGAATACTGGATAATAAAGTCAGGCTCTGATTTCTACATATTTATTTTAAAGGCAGTACCAGCCCAGTATCTTTCTGTGTCCATTTAATTGGGAAACTGTAAAGTTTAATCCTCAAAAATCAGGCCTACCAAGACTCCTTCAGTCACAGCCATCAGCCACTGCACAAAAACCAGTGTTTTCAACTCAGGATTTTCGAGTCACAGTCTTAGCACCAAATTTCTTGTGGTAAAACCTTTTTCAAGGCTCAGACTTCACCCAACCCTGTGATTATACCCTGAGTATCCTATTTGAAAGGGCAGAGCATATTATACTGGTGCAGAAAGAGCAAGCAAGCTTTGCTCTTACATGATGAAAACTAATTTTCAGGGAAGGTAGCTGTACCCTTTTTCAGAACTGTAGGCAGCAGAATATTAAAGTGTGTCACTTTTCTGGACATGCAGGCTTAGATTTCATTTTTCTTTCTGCTCCTTCTTGCTTGATTGTAACCCCAAACTTGAATTCAGTTCTATGAAATAATTTTAACCAGTATTAAAACTCAAAAAGGAAACTGAAGAAATATCCAACACACTAGTGAAAAGGAGCTGATCAGTTTGGAGCCCCAGATTAATTAGGAAATCCCTGGGACGGGGTATGAAGTCAGTAAGAATTGGATGGGCATTTTTCCTGTAGTTTTGCTCCTGTGATAATTCTTAAGAAAAAGCCAAACAGGGTTGTTAATAGTATTTGTTTTGCTTTCCTTCATCTACAAAACAGATGGAGGAGCCTTTTTCTTTTCAGTGCAGGTAGTTCAGTCCTGAAGCACCTGTACAACCTCGTGGATCCTGGGTTTGTCAGTGTTGTTGGCAGGTCTAGCTCTCTGCTCTCAGATCTGGCAGGTGTCAGATGCTGGGCACAAGCCTTGAATTCCATTTGTTTTGTTTGAGCTCAAACCCTTTGTATCTTTAAGGCAGTCTTTAGAAATGGTTAACAGTTAAATCATTAATTTTTCCCATTTTCTGCTTATTTACCCTTGGAATTCAAATGATTTGCACACAAATCTCCCTGTGAAGTGCCTGAGAAGCTAAAAAAGTAAGAGAACTTTTATGGGATTATAGATATTTCAGGTTCTTCATGTGCTTACGTGTTCTACTGTAGCACAGGACTTAAGGAAATGTTCTGACAAGTATTTCAGGGATAATCTGGTCTAGCTACATCACACTGAGCACTTTTGGCATTTAATTCAGAATCATTATTCAACACGTACCTGTGCAGTCAAAACCGAATCTTTGTATTTTTCACTTAGGAGCCGTTCCTGTACATGTGATGACATGGCTTCAATAAAATGTAAAGACCTAAATTACAGAATGGAAGAAGTAATTTGGGTATTTCCTTGATGTATTTTGAAGGGGTTTTTTTCCCCCTCTGAGGCTGACTCTGCAACTTAATTCTTCTAGGCCACTTGGACAGTCTTCTCCTTAACCTACTGCTTAGATTGCAGAATTTGCAGGAACAAAGTCTTCTTAACCAGGAAACTGCATCTTGGAGCTCTCTACCTGTTTGCCAAGTTTTATTAGAATTGGACAGCAAAAACACATGGAGGAAGCACATATGTGCACACACAAAAGAAGTAATTTAAAAAGTCTTCTCTCTATAGTAAAATAGCAAGAGAATCCCAGTTATTTGTGATTTTCCATCATTTACTCTCAATCTAATCCATTTTCAGGAGATCTTAGTAGCCTGTATGTTGTTTTCTAATGAATGGTAACAGTTGTAAAGAGGAAGAGCCTCAGGATACAGCCTGTAGTGAAAGATCTTCACTCCCTTGATTCTTAGATAAATCTGGCAAGTGAGAGAGTGACCTTTCCCCCTTAACTTTAGACTTTAATGTTGGCAGCACTATGGAAAGAGGTTAATTGCAATGTCTTCAAGGGAGAAAAGGCTTCCCCTGTGCAAAATAACGGAGTTTCAGTGGTATTGTGTAAAAGTGTGCAGCCTTTCCTGGCAAGGAACCCAAAAGTAGGTTCCTTGGCAGGAAAGGAGCTTACTTGAAATTGAGGTTCTTTTAAACAAGAAGTGAAAGGTTGCTTAGCTTATCAGTCAGACCAAGAAGACCAAGGGTCCTTTGATAAGGATTTTCACAGACCAGTAGAACATTTTCCAGAGGCATTAGCTTGGGCTCTGTGTTTTTTAGCTGTCTGAAGAGTCTCCTTTCCTGCTTTTCACTCGCTGCCTCTTCCTTCTCTTTCTCCTTGCTGCAACAATATCCTTTATTTCAGTCTGTGTTTTAGGCTGTAAACCTCTTATCTCTTGCATGTACCAACCCCTTGGTGCCTGGCAGCAACCCCATAACTTCTAAGGGACTACACCAGTTTATACTAAGCTTCTCTCCTTTTTCTGTGTCACTGCATGAAAACGTGAGTGCTTTGGCATGGCTGGAGTGGGATGAATCCAAATGTGTTTCTGTTTGGAAAAGGGGCCTGGAGAGGAGCAGTGTTGTGCTGTTGACTCAAGCAGGATGGGCAGTCCCAGCGCAGATGGGGCACGTCAGTGGAAGCCGGGATGGAAGAAATGCAAAGAAGAAAGGCTGGGAGTGATATTATAGCATAAATAAAAATGGGAATAAAGCATCCTGTGCTGTCAGCACTTAGAACCATCAGGATGAGCAAGTCAAAGCCCAGGCATTTCACTGCCTCCATCACCTGCAATGGTCCTTGGGCTGGACCCACCAAGGGGACTCACTTTTGCTTCCAGTGACTCAGTAAAAAGGCACCTCTTGTCCTCCAGCTATTTTAGGGGATATTTTGGGGAAAAAAGGACAGATATTTTATTGTACAAATGTGATTGTCAGCCCAGAGTGTTTCGGGATATTTTCAATGCTGGTTTCCCTTTCTTCCGTGTCCTCAGAGCTCTCTTTGAGCCTTTGGGATGTTTTTGCCTACTGGAATTTTTGAGCAGGGAGAGGAAAAGTTCTCTTTTCAGAGCTGGGGAGTGGGCTGCTTTTTCAGGAAGATTTAAGGTAGGGTTTAATTTTATGTGGAGCCTCCCATCCTTGAGGTACACTGTGGTGTTTTATGCGGTGATGTGATAAATTTAGAAAGGTGACCTAGCAGGCAGAACAGAGCAACCACTCAATCACTTCACACATATAACACTGGACAGTAAATGAAGGGCTTCAGTAGCAGCAGCGCTGGGATTCCTGACCTCTGGCAGCTCCCACTGGGGTGATTTTCAGGAGTTACTGATTTCTTTCCACTCTGCCCCTTATCAGAGGGGACAGCTCACTGCTGGCACAGGCGATGGAGAAAGGTAACTCTAAATCATCCCCACATGCCATTCCTGAACTCAGCAGTTACAGCCAGATTGCAGCATAGGAAAGCTTTACTATAAACTTGGTCCAGCACTTAAAAACCTTTTAAATGACCTGAGCTGATGAGTGGTTTTGCTGTTTAAATCATGTGTAGTACAGACCTTTATGGAGCTGTAAAGAAAAATAGATACAATTCTGCACTTTTTATTGTATTTGTCTGTAAGGTGTTAGATTCAGTAAAACCTGCAAAGGACAAGGAGTTAATCTACTGCAGAAGATAAAAGTGGTGTTACCGTTTGCCTGTTGCCAGGCCAAAGCAAGCTAAAAATTCCTGAGAATGACCAAAAAGTGCTGAGATTTCAGTCAAGTTTTGGTGTTCTATGTGATTGCTTTTTCAGCTTTCCCTATAAGGTTTGAAGAAGAAAGTTTAAATAATCAACTTGTGATAAGCCTAAAGTTTGGGAAGTAATTTGTTTTTATGAAGGAAAATGGAAAGTCTGCTCCTGTATTTCTTGTAGGGCAATTACAAACACCATGACCTATGGGACTGAAGGATGGCTTCATCCTTTATGGGGAACTTCCTAGTTTGCTATGGGTCTGAGGATGACTGAAAGACACTTGATTTGCTATTTGGTACCCACAAGGAAGTTTTACATCGCCTGCTCCTGTGGTGTTTCCAGGTAAGATCTCTGCTCTGCTGTGGAATGAAAGGACACACCAAGAAGCAGTGCCTAGCACTCAGAAGTGGCAATTTCTACTCTTTTTCCTGGCTGAGTGAGCACCTAGCCTCACCTCCTGCCAGGGGGTGACACACTTAGCTGTGTTCTGCTCTCTCCTCCCCTTACCTGGCTGGCTGATACTCCTTATCTTCTTGCTCCTGTTCTCCATCACCTCTGGGGTTTTTTTGCACTGCCCTGGTTGGCTCACCTGCACCTGCTCCAGCAGCTGAGGCTGGACAATTCCCTTCAGCCAAGTCCACTGTTACACTGGAGAAACAGGACCCAAGTGTAAGCAGGAAGGGAAAGGGGTCAGCCCGTGTCCCAGAGCTGAACTACAGAGTGTGTCTGGTTGGAATGTGGATCCCACAAGCTGTAATGCCACTCACTTAGCCCGGGGTTTGAATTCCCTCTTTTACCTGTGCTGATTTCATTTTCAGTTGTGTGTAGAATGAATCCTGTGAAAAGACTCTGGTGTCAAGTGTCTCTTCCACAAAGCAGCAAGGCAGCAAGTAGTAAATTAAGAGACTAGAAGAAGTTTTGTGCTACATGGCACTCTAGGAGAATCATTAAATGAGAGCTATTTTATTTTACACTGAATAGTGATAGGCTAAGTTCTTTCTTCATTTGAAATTAAAATAGATTTTTTTTCTCTAAAATGCAGTTCTTTGCTAATAAGATTCCATGGTTACAAATTCTGTTTATTTGGATATTTCAGTAAAGGACATGGAACTCTTCCTCAGGCTCTGACTTGGGATAACCAGGTGAAGGACGCTGGCAGGGAGTGGAGCAAACAGGTGATAGCAGTTACTGATATTTTAAATTTGGCTTGAATTGCCTCAGAGGATGAACTTGCCATTTGAGGCTAGATGCTACACTTGAGTTTTGTACCTCGTCCTGTACCTTGTCCTGAAAGGTTTTTTTGTTTACAAAACCTGCTGCACAGAGTGGGAGGCTGAGGGGAGGGTGCAGATAGACCATGGGAAGGCAAAGATTCCAAATTAAAGCTGGAACAGTTAAGAAATGCAGGTAAGGACTATGCTTTAATTATACTTGGGTCATGATTACTTGAAGTCACTGAAAGCAGCCGAGTGCTTGGGCCCCTGGGCTCATGGTTGTTCCTCCATAACTTCTGAGTTCATTGGCTGAACTCTGCCCAATCTATTAATTTCACACAGGTATCAGAGCCCCTACCAATGTGTGACTTGGCACACAACTTGAGGCTCAAGGAAAAGTCCCCGTGAGGGCTCACAAGCATGTGATAGGAGCCTGCAAGGATCAGGCTCCATTACTACTTGGGCACTTGCCTTTCTTCCTATTCTCTCCTGCTTTTCCTGGCAGGGTGGAGAAATAAGAATGTGAGAAGAGACTGCTGAGACAAGACAATTTAAAACTGTGGTCTCTTGCTTCTAGCTGTTGTAGGAGCTCTCTGAATTAAAACTGAGCTTAAAGGAAGCTGCTGGGAAGAAATGCAGGTCAAGCCTAGGAAGTCTTAACCCTGAGGTGCGAGGCTTTGTCATTGAGGGGAAAATGGTATTGCTGGTTAGACTTGGCAAAATGCGCCATGATTTCATTTGGGAAATAAAATGGAAAGAGGAGAGACTGAAATGCCTTCATTATGCTGATCTTGATCGTGTGTATCCTATCAGAAACTATACTGGACAGAAAGAGACCTGTGTCTCTTAGTCATCAGATGCTTTGCAGTTTTTAATTGTTTTCAAAGGGAAATGTTGTGTTGCTGGGACAGCTGTAGGGCACCTCCTGGAGCCAGGGGCCATTGATACTGAATATTCCAGTCTGGATAAAGGTATGCAAACCACGTAAATTGATAACCAACTGTATTTTTAAATATTTCTCCATATAGTTATCTTACAAAGCAAAAGTGCAGTGTAAAACCCCCAAAAGAGTGGGGAGCTAGGACATAGATCATCACCCCCATTAACGTGAGGAGTTTCAATAGAAGCTGTCTTCACCTTTGAAGTTCAATGCTTAGCTTTTAAAATGGATTTTAATCATGCCTCCTTAGAACAACATGGTATGCATGTATGCTTGTCTGCTGTGTTTGAGGTCATAAACACTGATGACCTTGACTAGCCAACAGAAAAGAAGCAGGAAACAACAAAGAAAAATATCTTTATACATATTTCCCCACACGGTTTCATGTGCATGCTTACCTATGTGTAACTGCACCATGAACTTGAGGAGAATTTCAGGTATTGTCCTGCAATTTGTTGCAAACAGGCTGGAGTGTAAATGAAATCCTAAAACAATACCATATGTAGTGTTGTAGTCCTTCTTCAAATGCAGATCAGCATGTTTGGCCATCCCGTGCTGTCCCAGGGGTTTCTGGAGCTGCAGCCCCTGTGCCATAGCTCACCCTGGAAAATGCCAGGGCTGTGTCACACCCTGGAACTGGAGCTCTCGGAGTAGCCTCCTTTAACTCCCTGGGATTTCTATATACATTTATACACTTGAAGCCAAACATATGCGTGTTCCTTCTGCACAAGGTCTCCCTTTTCCTCCTTTGGTGCATAGGATTGGAAGTCCCCGCTGCTTCTACTTTTCTTAAAAGTTGCCTAGAAGTTGAGCAAAAATATTGCTGTGGTCGTTTCCCCTCTTAAACAGCATCCAAGGTATTGTTTCCTCTGCTTTTCCTTTTCCCAGGAACAGCAAGCTGCTCTGTTGAATGGATTTCTCCATGAGGTTATTTTGCAGGTCAGGAGGTTAGCTCACTTTTGTCTTTTTACTCAGCTGCTGCAGAAGAAATGCTCTGTGTGTTCTCCTGAATTGTAAAGGCTGGTAAGAAAGAGAAGCCAAAGTCATCCATTAATCCACAGGCAAAGTCCTATTGAAGCTGCTGCAGTGAAAGCTCTCACATGCTGCCCTGGAAATAACCCCGTCTGTGACGTGGTGAGGTGACCCTAGGTGAGGTCAGAAGCTCAGCTCTCATTTTCATTTAAGCTTCTGGTTTTTAAACAGCATTTGGGGTTGTGCCTCGTGGTTCTGCTGAGCCCTTAAAGCAGCTGGAGCCCCCTCGGGAGGGAGTGGAGAAGGGGACTCTGGGGAGGCAGGGGTTTATCTGCTAAACTTGCTGCTCTCTCCTCTCAACTTACTCTTGTTTTGGCTTAAATATTTAATGACCACGACCCCATGTGAGAGCGGCAAGTGGTATCAGGACTTCAGCTTAAGCTGCATTGCAGAGACAAAGCACCTGTTTTAATTCCTTCTGGAAATGGAAGTGATTTGGAAGTGTCCCAGCAAATAGAAGGCAAAGTGTAATTCTTGACTGCCTGTACACTTTCTCAGGAAGCGTGTGAATTGGAAGAATCTGTGTACACAGCTCCTGGCCAGGATTTTCAGGAGGGCTAAGAGAGCCAGGGGATCTCTGTCCTGGCATCCTTTGCAGGGTTGCAGCTGTAAAGCCAAGATGCATTTAGTGGAAAGATAGTGGCATCAACTATGGTTTGTCTCTTCACAGACACTGATACAATAAAATGCCAAGCTGGTGTATAGGGTTATGGTTAGGCTGGATGCAGTCTGTGCCTTCCCCTGGTCCTGCTCAGTGTGCCCTGGGAGCAGCTGGCAGCTTCCAGGGGCAGCGTTGTCCCTTGGGATCCAGCTGCAGTGCTTATTCAAATGCTGGCCGAAGGCGCTGCTGGCAGCCATCCACGGCTGTGCTTGTTCTTGTGTCGTGGAATGACCTTCTGGAATAAATTCAAGGAAATAGAAGTGACAAAAACTACTGACAGGATGGGTTTGGAGTGTTTTGTGGGGTAATCAGGTAACATCGGGGCTCCTTGGAGTAAGGAGCTGTGATTTGGAGCTGAATCAGCCATTCCCATTGCTTAGGGAACTGATTTTCAACAGGATATTACTGAATTTTACTTTTCATTTTTCATTTCTGTGGTGCAGCTCCTGCCTTTTCTGGGTTTAGGGAATCATGCCAAGCAAGTTGATTTTCATTGCATTTGAGAGGTAAGGGAGTGCTGAAGTGTGCAACCTCCTTCCCTCCCTCCCTCCCTCCCTCTGTATGGAAATGTGTTTTGTGTGGATCAATGACAGAAAAGCAACCACTGAAAATATATTCCCTTTCTTTCTCTGCAGTCATCCCCCTCCCCAAAACTTCTCTAAGAATGTGACTAAAACCAAAGCACTTTTTAAGTTACAAAGGAATAGTGTTGAGCTGGTGAAGCCAGCTGGAAATGAACATAGAATCCCAGAATTGTTTGGGATGAAAAAGACCTTTGAATCATCAAATCAAGTGTTAACCTAGACGTGGAACAGGGTTATCATTTTTTTTTTGAAGATTCAGGGTGGGTTTAATTGCATTTTATTTGGCACACATTGTTTTAAAGTTCATCACCTCAGAGTAGGAACAATTTTATGGCGTATGCTAATTATACAAAATTCACAAACACTGCTTCTTTTAATTTAGATTTTTTTACAATGTGTTTTTTAACTATAATTTGCACATCTCACATTTTTTCTCTCCAGTTTCCTGTGTCTTGTGGTTAAATCTTGGCCATAAATCTTGCTCTGCTTTGTTATAAATAATAGGTGTGCTGTATTTCTTCATTTAACAACCTGCTAGGTTAATAGTGGCTTTAAAACAATTAAATATGGTTGTGCAGTTTAATATTCCCAGTTTTAATGCACCATGAAGGAGAAATGAGAGGCATTGTCTTTTATGGAGTGCTTGGGTTTCACGCACAGTCTGGCAGTCTCTGTCTGACACCTTGGTACTGGGATCTTCTTCTTACACACATCATGCCAAGAAAAGCTTTCAGGGCAGGTTTGGAAATCAAATAGCAAGTCACTGGGTGGCAAACGAGGCTCAAATCTGAGCGGTGGTATCGCAGCCAAAAGGGTTTTGGGACCCTTGGGATGCACGGCTGGAGCTGTGGCTGGGGCAGCCGGAGGAGGTGGGTTTCCACGTGGCAGCGGCAGTGCTTCAGAGCATAAAATTTGGATCTCGTAAATTCTCCCTGTCAGTAAGGCTGGAAACCTGAGAAGGTCGTGGTCACGTGCTCTGGTGTGTCACAGAGCAGGATCTGAGTCCCCAGTCACCTCCCTCTCAGGGGATTCCATCCTTGTGTTATATTTCCATCCAGGCGGGCTCCATGGAGAAGGAGGACCTGAGGCACGAGGTCTCGGTCGTTCAGGGTACTCGGGTCTTGGCACCAAAGACATATTTCAGCAGGAGGAACAGAACTGATGCCTTCCCAACGGGCTCCTATGAAGAAAGGTCATCAAATGCATATGTAGATCAGAAACTCAATAAAGTGTAATGATTCCTAAATATCAGGAAATGTCACTGCAAAACTGAGCATTGGAACGTGTATGGGCAGGACCAGTGAAGACTGGGATTTGCCTGGATGACAGCTATTATTCCTAGATGTTGTGTTTAAGTTACACTATAAATATTCCTGCTAGATGTTGTAGTTGAGTTTACAAAGGGCTTGTCTCAAAAAATGAATATTTGAAGCTTGGGTTAAATAGCATTGCAAGAACTCCTGATCAGTACCTTCTCGTGGTTCCACAGAGGCAATATCCTTTAAATTCTCTCAGTTGGAATTCTTGCTCCAGTTAAGCCTGACTTTGAAATTGTTTTGTTGCAGACCCCTCTGCTGCAAGAGGATGTGGGACCTCATGGAGACTATGTTCCAGATCAGGTAATGGATGCCATGTTTTGCTCCCCTGAGTATTATCCCTGCCAAATCCTTCCCCTGGCCCTGTGCAAAGCCTTCCAGACAGAGCTCAGTGCCTCTTTGCTTCAGGCCCCAGTCTGGGTTCATGAAATATTTGTGGCTGTCAGTCTCGTGCATCAGCCAAGGTTGCACAGATGCAGAAAGCCCATCTGAGGGATTTTAGAATTGCAAATGCCTAACAGATTTTAACAGCTCTATATATGTATACACATATGTAAATACATATATGCATATGTATGTGTAACGGGCTAGAAATACACACAAGAAATCTATGATTTCTCTGGTAATAGTGTGCCAAACTGGGCTGCTGGAGATGAGAAATGTCTTTAATTCATCTTTCAAATCCTGCCTTGATTTACTTGTGTTACAGGATTGTAACACACACGCTGAGCTTTCTTAATGGAAATAATCGGGCATCTAATTTTAACACTTTATATTTGCTTTCTTACAATTCTGTCAAGCCTTTGGTAGATGACAAAACAGAGTATCTGCCCTGGCCCCCAGATTTGTCTGTTGTGTATCGTGGTTTCTCTGACATTTAGAAACTTTTTAAACCAGTTTGGCACAGTTTAATAATTAGGAGGTCACTGATTAGCACTTGCAATAATGTCTTTAAGAGCATAGAACTTTGTATCCCTGTGCCTGCGGAAGGTGTCCATGCCCATGACAGGGCTTTGGGACCAGAAGAGGTTTAAGGTCTGTTCCAACCCAAGCCAGCCTGTGATCCTGTGATTCCCTGAAGTGCCCCTGTAATTAGCCTGAACAAAACTCCTGGGACTGTGCGCGTTCATGGTTTCACCACGCAGAAAGCAGGTGCTTTGCAGCACACAGGTGTGTCACATTACAGACAACGCAGCAGGGCAGCCAGCCTGTGTGCAGGGTCTGAGCCGTGTGCCGTAAGTCAGGTTGGAGGTCACCAAGTGAACATCCACGAGGGAAGTAGAACAGGGAATAGCTGCATGTAAGTGAAATACTTTTTTATTTAGAATTATGGAGCTGGCGCTTGACAGTACCTCAGCATTTCCGATTCTGGGCTTTCCCGGAAGAGGCTCTGTGCAGCTGCTGGTGCTGAATGTGACAGGCTGCTTCGTGTTTTAGGTGCAGAAATGACTGTACACTTGTAATAGCAGATACATTCCCACTCTCTCAGGAAAATTCCTTTTGTTTTGTTTGCTTTGTGAGGCAATATGGTGCAGTTAAAGACCTGTGTCCTCTGAAACAGCGGGGCTGCTGTGGTTGGAATATTTGAGGTATCTCGTCCTCTTCAATGTTGCTGTGACACAAGTTGGATTTAGTAGAACCAGTATTTTCTTTTTCATGTTGATACAATGATTCTGGCAGGGAGGTCAACTTAAAAATTCTACTTAAGCTGTCACATGTATTCTGAGAACATTTAGCAGCAGCAGATCATGTGTTTGTGCTACGTGAGGCCAGCAGAAACTGATAGTGGTGAGTTGTGATGTTTTACAGGAGTGGTAACGCACAAGGTACAACAGAGGTTTTTAACTGGATTTTAGGATCCAGATGTTTGTAACACTGGCTAATTCTGACCCTGAAAAAATTCAGGCTCAGTTGACCACTGCTGGTGTTCAGGGATGTCGTAGTGGTTGATCTCTGCCTCCTGGAAAGTTGCTTCCCCCTTGGAGTCCGTCACCAACTGGTTATGCACAGCTTCAACTGCATGGCATCTTCTGGGGAAATGAAGGTGTACAGAGTGTGCTTGTGCACATTGCTGTCTGTGGAAGGGGCTGTGCGAGTGGATTTTGGGTTCTGCCCAGGCCAGGCACCATTTCCTTTTGTGTGGTGTGCCGAGCTCCCAGCTGGTGGGGGGAGAAAGGGCTTTGTGGTGAGACTCCAGTCTAGTGGGACCTTGGGAGCTGCTGAGGTGGGACATGGGGTGATGGTTTTAAACTGAATCAGCATCAGTTTAGGTTACATATAGGGAAGAAGTTTTTTTACCATGAGAATGCTGGGGCCCTGGCACAGGCTGCCCAGGGAAGCTGTGGCTGCCCCATCCCTGGAAGTGTTCAAGGCCAGGTTGGATGGGGCTTGAAGCAGCCCAGTCCAGAGGCCCCCATGGCAGGGGATTGGAATGAGATGAGCTTTAAGATCCCTTCCAACCTAAACCATTCTGGGACTGTAAGACTGTAGCTGTTGCATTGGGTTAATGGGAAATATGGGAGCTTGAGGATGTGGTGCCGGGCTGGAGAGCAGCTCTGGGAGTCCCTGCCAGGGTTTGATGCAGGCAGTGATGGTGGGTGGGATGGATGGATGGATGGATGGATGGCCGGCCGGACAGGAAAGTTATTTCTCGGGGGATTTCAGGCGCACGGAGCGAGGGCGGGGCGCGCCGAGGATGCAGCGGGAGCACAGCGACAGGGTTAGTGCCTCGGCGCGTCTGTGCGCGGAGCCGGGCGGCTTCCCCGGCGGTTCCCCGGCGGGCCGGGCCGTGCCTGACGTGGAGCGCCGGCTCGGCCGGAGGCGGAGCCGCCGCGGGTTTATCAGCGCCGCGGGTCGCGGCGGGCGCACAGCAACAGGCGGCGCGGGGGACCCGCCGCCTCTCCGCCCGCCCAGCCGGCCCCGGCCCCGGGAGCCGCCGCCGGAGGCAGGGAAGGCAGCGGCAGGAGGAGGGAGCGGGCGGAGCGCGGCCGGGGCCGGGGCGCGGGCGGCCGCCTCGGGATGGTGCTCCTGCCCCTCTGGCTAGTGGCAGCCGCGCTCCTGGGGGCCCGCGCTGCGCCCGGCCGGCAGGTGAGTGAGACAGAGAGGGAGCGGGGGGACCCCTGCCCTCCCCTGCCCTCCGCGCTGCCCCACGGGCTCCTCCCTCGTCCCCGCGCTGCCCCGGGCTCCGCGCGCGGTACCGGCCCGGGGCGAGGACAGACTGAGATGGACGGGCGGCTCTCCGCTCGCCGCTGTGCTGCGGACCGCGGCATCCAAGCAGCCTGGAACCGGACACGGCATCCCCGGCCCGGGCTGGATCCCGCAGCGGCAGCCCCTGGGTCCTTTCCCTCTGGATCCTATGCCCCTAGGTCCCCTATTCCTGGCAAGAGCAAGTACCGAGCCTGCAGTGAGCTGACCGTGGCGTCGGATCACTGCCACCGTTCCCGCGGTCACTGCGGTCCAGTTGGCTTTCCCATTCTCTAGCCGAGATACAAAGAGCTGTCAGCTCACTGCTTCCTCTCTGCCCTAGCACCCGTGCTTCTTGGAGCTCATCGCTTTGCTGCTGTTAAATCCCCTCTTTGGCCACCAAACTTACTTTTTGGCACAGTGTCATAACGTATAGAACGGGTCATTCAGAATCAGGATTGCTTAGCAGCTCTATCTGTGTTAAACTTGCTATGGTCTCCGTTAGTGTATTGGGGGGAACAGCTGTTTATTCAGTTAAGGAAGAACTCCCATCCCTGGAAACCAAATGAAGAAACATATAAAATAATGCAGCACAGACCAAGTGATTTTTCAGCCTTCTGCCATTCCCCATTGCATAGTAATTACACTAACAACTTTGTGCATGTTTTTCTTCTCTCTTCTGCAGGCTGGTAAAGAACAGCAGATCCAAAGAGGTAAGTCTTTTTAGCTATTATTCCTACTATCAAGACAGAAATAAAAGAAGTTAGCTCAAAGACTCGTTATTTCTGGAGAAATGATCTGTATGCAGGCAGGCATTCCCCGTGCACCCCCCACCAGTGCCACCCAGAAGGGTTTGTAGTTGCAGTGACGTGGCACGGCTTGAATTTGCATGCCCTCTCGTGCTGCGGTTTTGCATCTTTATGTGTCTGTGCTTCCCTTCTGAAATACAAACGGGTCGAAGTTATAAAATCTGTAGCTGCTCACTGTTGCCTTGTCAACTGACAGACCTGGGTAGGAAGGTGCTGTGCAGCGAGTTCAGGGTCAGTGGCACATGAGGGAGCTGAAGGGAGATGTGCCTCTGTGTGCCCACAGGGTGCTTCTTACTTCAGCCTCTAGGACTTTTCCCAAAGACAGAAATCTTCCTTTAACTGAGAGGATACAGCCACAGTTGAAATTTCAGCAGAACTGGCAACTGGGTGCTCCACAGGATGGAGGAGTTAGTGGAAGGATGTGGAGGCTGGCATTCCCAGGGCATTAGTGGGAATTCCCAGTGCTGCTTCCCTAAGCCAGTGTGAAATGAGTCTTTGACCATCCCGGTGCTGAGTGCGTGTCCCTGCGCACGAGTGCTCTCTGGAGCTCTCCTGCGGTGGGAATGGACCCCAGGCAGTTCTGCTTCCAGCTGCTGTTGGACCTCCAGCCCTGAGGTTTTGGTTCAGCTTTTGTTCAGAAAAGAATTCCAGGCATTTCTGTGAATTTTGGAGGTCTTGTCTCAACTTCAGTTCTGGCACTTAGCACCAGTGAGCTTCTGGGCTTAGGTTGGTTTCTGCCGTGATCAGTGAATAATGGGAACAGAGACAGCGAGGTACATTTAAAGTTAATTGGCACACAGAGGGTTTTTCCAGTGGTATGCTGATCCTGTCTTTTATTTCTAGTCCTTTCCATGAGAAATGGATTGTATTTGAATTTCGGAAACCATAAGCTATATAGGAATGTGTCTTTTAAATTACACAGTACATCAGGCAGAATTCCTGAATCTGGAAAATAACTTTTTGTCCTTTAACGTCTTCCTTTCTTCCACAGCCCTGGCACTGCTGTAGTCAGGAACGTTTGGGGCTGAATTTGATCCTGTAAATTCTGATTCAAAAAGTACAGAACCATAGAATCCCAAAATGGTTTGGGTTGGAAGGGACTTGTACAATCACCTCATTCCAAACCCCTGGCCATGGGCAATGACACCTTTCACTATCCCAGGTTACTCCAAGCCCCTTCCAACCCGGCCCCATTCCCGGGATGTGGCAGCCACAGCTTCAAACCATGGCTTACTCACTTGAGAGCTGTAATGACTTGGAGGTAAAACCTGCAAATGCACTGTCCTACTTCTGAGTGCCCATGAAGTATCGCTTCGCATTGGCGGCGTGTGCTTTGAGCCGGCCCAGGGCTGGCTTCTGACAGCAGCTGATCTTTTCTTGTAGCCTGAAAAGTCACCTAGGGAAATTAAGGCACGTAGGGGTTTATTTTTGTTAGACATCAGCACACTTAATTGCCTGCATTCATGCACAGAGTGCTGCAGTGCCTGGGAGCTGTCAGGAGGAAGTCGTCGTGTGTCACTCAGCCTGAAGGTGCTGACGCTGTGCTGCACCTTCGCCTCCCACGCAGCAGAGCTCTGTCCCTGCTCTGTGCCACTTCTGGAAGACACCTGTGGCACAACTGTGCTGGGCCCCACCACCTGCAGGAAGCACCTGCAAAACACCTGGAGCTCTGCAGAGGCTGCAAAAAACACGCACCGGCCATCTCTTGAGCTGTGTGTATCCCTGGGACAGGTGGCAGTGAAGCAGAGGAATGAGGACACCAGAGAGATGTCCCACATCAACCTCTCTCCTTGCTTTCATTCATCCAGCTTACAATGTCCAGATCCCACGCAGCCTCATCCCTTATCAGGTGCAGAGCTGAGTGGGAATTCTCAAGGAATCTGTCCCCCTTTCTTGTCTTCTCTTTCTTTCTGGGCATTTCTGCCACCTAAAGGCAGCCAAACAGAGCAAATGGTGATTCTGGAGCGACCCAGATTCTTGAGAGGGACCAAAACTGCTCTGTTGTTTCTGGAAGCCACCAGCCAGCAATGAAGCAGAAAAGGCTGATGACAGAACCCCTGCTGAGCTTGTCCAGTTGTCTCCACACCATCCTCTCTTATTAAGCATCACCTTGCTGAGTGACCAGAGCAGCTCTGTGCTCCTCCCAGTGCTCTCATCCGCGGGACAGAAGCGTGATCTCCCAGAGCGTGGCACAGTCTCTTTATGGAAGCTCTGTCCTCTTCACCCCTATAGCAGCAGGTGACTGGGTTTTCTCCAGTGCTTCCACTGCAGGGCTGTGTCTGTGACAGTGAAGCTCTGTGTGCCATCCAGCAGTTTGGTTGGGTCACAGCTTGTGAGTTCCAGGCAGAAAATTCCATGGTGATGCTCTGGAGATGTCACCTTAGATCCAGTGCTTTTGCTGAGCTTCCTGACCCTCACATCCAAATGGATCTTCCAAGCTCTGGAAGACTGCTGGTCATCCCATCCTGTAAGTGTCATTACGGAATGGCCTGGGACACAGCAATAGGACCCCCGTGTGTGTGGGATGTTACCTGGAGTCCCCACATTTCTTTTTGTGGGTATTTTGGTCTAGACATGGAAAAATAATTTGAACTTTGAGACATTCTTCCTTTTCCACTGATGCCGCTGATTTCCACATAGACTGTGCCTTTGAAATCTTCTCAGGTGGATGTTCAGGCATTTGGCATTCTGCTGTGGACAGGCACCTGAACGATTTTTGATCTCTGTATTTCAGAGAATCTTATGCATAAAAACCACTGGTTTTCCAAATGTAGGTGATAAAAGAAGTTTAGGATTTTCCAACCTCCGTTGAGCACAGCTGTTGTACAGTGCAGAGACAGCTCTTGTGAGGCAGTGGTGTTAATTCTGTAGTTTCACCAGGTTTTGAGGGGAAAGAAAGCCCGGACAGCTCTCTTCAGAGGCATTCTCTAGCTAATTATGTTTTGGCACGAAATGAAAGAATGTGATCTTCCTTCTTAAGTGCTTCCTTTCAACCTAAACATTGTGCAACTGGAGCAGCACTTTAAGGCCAGATTTTAAAAAAGGATGAAGAAAATTTACAGTTAAGTGCTTTTCCTCTTGCTCTGATCAGCACTGTCAGCTTTGAATGAGCAGAGCAGATCGGCTCTGAAATTGTAGCTTAGCAAAGGGAGCACCTACAGCTGGGATAGCATTTCCTCAGAGCGTGCAGTTTGTGGAAAAAGGGTAATGTAAGTCAGCAGAGGAGTTCAGATGTCGTTGGGATTCAGTCATGTCCCATTTAATTTTAATTGTCTTTGAACAAAAGGCATTTCCTCTTCTAGTTCAGCATTTACAGACTCTGGAAAAGGCTTTCGCTGACTCAAAACCTTGACAGTTCTTATTTTCCACCCTTTGTTCCTGCCTTCTTGGGGCTAGCTGGCTGCTCTTATTAGCCAAATAGCCGGGGTTTTTCCCCCCAGCCTGTGGAAATGTGGGAATTCTGCTGCAAGATGTGCAGAGCAGTCTCTCAGCCGTGCGGTGAGCACAGAACTCCGTCACCAGACTGCGGTCTCTGGCACTGAATGTCCTGCTTTAAAGAAAAAGGAAAACATGCCACGAGGAATCTCAGCGAGGTGGAAGGTGGAATGTCAGCCTGGGAATGAAATCCCAGTGTTGAAGCACCAGGAATGTGAGGATCTGTGTTTTTACTTTGACCCAGTTAGGATGTACAACCCAGCAGCTCTGTCTCCTGGGCATGGTCTGGTGTCTAATTAATAAAAATGACTTTAGAGTTTTAATTTGGTCCCTTCTCTAAGGGGACAGATTAACAATCCTGCTCAGAATTCCCAGTGTTTAAAGTGGGAATTATCCTAAGGATAATGACCTAATTAGGATGCCAGTTTTAGAACCTGATCTTGTGGGTGTGCGGCAAAATAGGTGGAGTTGGCTGCTGCTGAAACTCACCCTGTGGCTGCTGGCTGTAGGATGTGGGGTACCAATGGGCTTGGAAGTGACTTTTCACATTCCTAGGATGTAGTATTTGTATAGTAAGATATTGATAGTGAAAGAATTGAGATGTGTGCGTCCTCCTAGTACCACATGTTGTGTTTCTGTCAGATTCCTCAGTAACTGGCTGGAAGAATATTAAAAACAGTTCCCTGAAGCCGTTAGGAACGTTTTCCTACTGAAGGTACTCGTTGAATGCATGAGTCTCTTGAAACAACAGCCCTTGCTACCAGGAGAGAGGAACTGGCTACTGAGCTTTTCCTCTGTTTGATTCTCATATCAAGTGTGATGCACGCTGGGAGCAGGTGAAATTTAGCTCACTTAATTAAGTATATTTATTTGAGGAATTCTCAGTGGCACTTGGTGCTGACATCAGAGCTATCAGATCTGGTTGCTCTTCGAATGAAACTGTCAGTAGTATCACTCTGATACTACTTTCACCAGCTCTCCCAGGAAGAAGGGAGTAGGGAAATAACTATTTTTGTGGAAGATGTCTTTTTAACTCTCACGTAGTCAGATAGACAGGCTTAAGCTTGGGCCTTGGACCCATTCAGAGCAGCAGTGTGGCTCACAGCTTGATCTGGCCCTTCCCTTACGGCCTGAAAATCGGACACCGACTATCCTGATTGCTGCCAGATTACAGAGGTCTCACTGAAAAGATAAACTCATGTGAAACGGATTTGTTTTCCACTGGTGTGAAATTACTTGAAGACTCGTTGCCTTGGCTGAGAGTTGTGCCATTGAGCTTCTCCAGGATTGCACGCAATGTGGCTTTGCTGGGTTTATGGCTTCTCTCAGCTGCACTGAAGTGCAAGATTTAGGGTCAATTTTGAGCAGATCTGTGTCAAGTTTTTTAATAATTAGATTCTCTCGTTGATTTTCATCTCTGTTACTCAGAGGAAAGGCAACAGGAAGTTGCTAGGTTGGGGGATTTGTAGAGGCAAAAGTGACTGCCTTTACCAGTGCTAACATGGATTAATTTATCAACAGCATATGATCCTGTGGATTTTTTCCCTATTTCTATTTTCTGAGAAATCGGTATACAAATTGTGCTTATAACCAAACTTGGCACTTGGTTTTCAAAAGCTTGACGGAAGTCCTGGCACAGAAGCAAGTTCTGTGTCAGGTGTACGACAGAGCTGTGTGGCATTCCTTACAGGAGAATTCAGAAGGGTCCGTGCCTCTCCTGCAGCTGTTGAGCAAGCCTGAAACAGGAAACTCCCCAGATAAATATCAGTGAATATTTCAGGCTTTTCTCTGTAAGTTTTAGGAAAATCATTTTTATAATAGCAATTGTTAGGAAGAAATTCTTTCCTGTGATGGTGGTGAGGCCCTGGTTCAGGTTGTCCAAAGAAGCTGCAGCTTCCCCCTCCCTGGAAGTGTCCAAGGCTACATTGAACGGGGCCTGGAGGAACCTGGGATAGTGGAGGGTGGTGTCTCTCCCCATGGCAGGGGGTTTGGAACTGGATTGTCTGGAAGGACCCTTCCAACCTAGACCATTTTGTGATTCCATGGCACAAGAGGAGCAGTGGCACGTGCCTTACGTTTCCCCATGTTAGTAGCCAAAACAGGAATCTCAAACTGTGATTTTTGGAAGGGGAGGTGTGAGGCAGAGGGGTCCTTCAGTCTTTGGGCTCACGCCGTGCTCCTGTTCTCATCTTGGTTTGGTTTCTGGTGCGTTTCTCGGCAGAATTCCGACAGAGCAGAGCCAGGCCGTACGGGTTAGTGATTCCCATCAGCACGGACGCAGATGGCAGCTACGTGTCCACCGTCCTGTCGGCCAGCCGCCAGCGGCGATGGGCGCGGGAGGCGCCGCGGAGCCCCCGGGAGCTGTACTTCAACGTCAGCGCCTTCGGCAGGGAGTTCCACCTCCGCCTGAGGCCCAACACTCGGCTGCTGGCTCCCCAGGCCGTGGTGGAGTGGTACGAAGACTCTCTGGAGGCTGGGAACGATGGCGGTAACGCGACTCAGGCTGGAAGCGCTACAGAGCGCTTATGGAAGAGAGAGCCCCTGTGGACCAACTGCGCCTACGTGGGGGACATCACGGACATCCCCGGAGCTGCCGTGGCCATCAGCAACTGTGACGGGCTGGTAAGGCTGGTTTCGTGGCATCTGTGTCTCCTGTCACACTCTGGGCACAGCTTTCGTTGCTTTTAACCACGCGTTCCTAATGATGTCATTTACAGAACTTGGTTTCTTAAATCCCTTAGAAAATATTAATGCCCTACTGGTTTGCTTTGGGATAATTTCTCTGAGGTTGATAAGCAAAGTTCTTAATGTCTCAGATGTGTGAGAGAGAGTACTCAAGCCTACACATTGTTTGGTTTCCTAGTTTATTTGCATGAGGTGTAACAAACAGGGAAATTTATAATGAAGGCATTTGCAGACTTAGAAGGTGACCTTTTGTTAACTGAATTTAGAATTTGGCGTCCAAATCATCCCTCTTTGCTTCTCAGGTACCAAAATGATGGGCTGCCCTGTTATCCAAGAATAGCAGCATTAAGTTTTAAAGGGTTCCTTTATAAAGTGAGCATGCTTTTTGTTCTCTTAGCTGCAGTTTTGTTTCATCGGGAGGTGTCAGATGAGAATTGACTAACAGGTAACAGATTGTTTTCAATCTGTCTGCGAGCACGCAGCTTTCCCTGTGGCTGAGCAGATGCCCAAATCCCAGAATGAAAGGCTGGGCATGTTTGGAGCCCACACAGCATTCCTTGGTTTGCTCAGGCAGCAGTGAAAGCCAGCAATACCCACCTCGTGCTCCGTCACTGGTGGAACACGCCTGTGACATCCAGGGAGAGGGATGTCCTGGTTACCCTCCTGCTCTTTGGGACAGGACCCATGTGAAAAAGTCTGCAGCAAGCATCCTTTCTTGGAAGTGGCTCTCCCACTTCCCATAGCTGCCACGTGGTCATGATTTGATTCCGTTTGGAGATAAGCCCTGGCTAGGAAAGCTCCCACCTCAGCAGTGGCAGCAGTCACTGTGGAGTCACTGCAGAGATGGCTCAGAACCCCCATTCAGACCAGAACCCCTTGAATTCCCTTGCTTAGGGAAGGGTAATACTGCTAGTGATTGTCTCAGAGGCGATAACTAATGTCAGTTTGGTGTGTTTTGGGGGTTTTGGGGGGCTTTTGAGGAGAATCTATAGTGTTTACCAAGGCCAAGCAGACCCCTGGCTGGCGAGCTGGAGCTTCCAAGAGAATGGCTCTGCTGAGTGAGACCCTGGCAGCTGGATTTTGGCAGTAAGCCTGAGTGAAGTTGTTGTGTTGAGACAGCACGTGAAGACAAGCAATTGGATTAAATGGAATGAGATTAGGGAGCGTAGCTCCGGCACAGATTGCCGTGGGGCTGGCAAGCTGCTTGTGGTGTGTTTTCAGGATAACGAAGCCAGAGGGGGAGTGGCTTCACAGGGACAGGGGACAGGGTTGGGTGTGATGCTGGGTAGAAATTCTTCACTGAAGATGGTGAGGTGCTGGCACAGGCTGCCCAGGGAAGCTGTGGCTGCCTCATCCCTGGAAATGTCCAAGGCCGGGTTAGATGGGGCCTGGAGCAACCTGATCTACTGGAATGTGTCCCTGTTTTCCCATAACATCCCATGTGCTTCCCATGGTTTTGGTGACTGGAGCAGGAGAACATGGGCTTTTTCTTTGAAGAGTAGTGGGTCACTACTACTACTACTATATTCCTGGGTCACTCTTGTCTCTGTTCATTTCAACCTTTGCTGTTTTAACATCTCTCGGAGCTCTAATCATGTGAGTGTGAAAGAAATAAGTAATCCTGAAGATTTGTTTTATGTTTTTTTTCCTCCCAGCATCTCCCATGATAGTAAAAACAACTTGCAATTACTGTCTCTGGCCTGTCTCTTCCTGTACTATGTGTCTCTCAACTCAGCTGCAATATTTGATCCTCAGTGTATCCTAAAGACATGAGGAGTGAGATAATAAGGCTTAACAGAAACTGGAACAAGAGTGAGAGATTCTGGGGGCGTGTGTGTGCTGGAAGGATTTATTTTTGACTTCAAAGGAATTTAGACACTCTCCAGAGTAGCCAGCTGGGTTCTGAAATCGTGGAGAGAAAGTGGAGGGAATCACCAGGGTGGCAGTTTGCACAATGTATAACTTGTAGAGGAGGTTGGATGTCATAAGAGAAAAAGAGCATTTGGTGCTAAATTTTGATTGTTTGATAGTAAATATGTGGAATAATTAGCATTTGCACTAGCAAAGTAAGATTTTGCCAGTAGTCTCTTCCTGAATCTAAACTTACATTTAAACCCCCAAATACTTGAACGCTTTTGTTTGGAAATACTTTGCATATCTACTTTTGCAGTGGAAGTTGTCTGTCTGCCATCAGTTCTGCAAATTCCTATTTTCACATCTGCTTCATCTCCCTTGGAAATGACCCTGTTTATTTAAAAATCCCACATGCATGTGCCTGCACTTGTCATGGCAGAAGAACCCTTCATTAGTCACGGAGGAGCTGCCTCTTGTCTCCTTCACTGTGTGTCACAGTGCTGGTGCTTCCACAGGTTTCTGCTGAGCATTTCTGCTGTTGTTTGGTCAAACTGGCAGTATTTATTGTCAGAATCCTTCAGGAGTGGAAGGTGCCAGCCTCAAGAAAACACTACAAATGGTTTAGGTTGTAAACAGAGAGAAGGCAGCAAGCCTAACACTGAGAAATAGTGGCTTAAAACACTTTCTACCTGTTAATGTATAGAAAATCATCTCAGTTTCTCAGTTAGCTTCCTGCCTTCGCAACAAACTCTGAGCAGGTGTTGGTGTGTGATGCCTCGAGCCTGTGCTTCCACTCTGGACTGTGCTCCTGTAGATGTGTGTCTCTGTGTCGGAGCTGGGGTCTGGTTTATGCTCACATCCGTGCAGCCCCAAGGGGGAGGGCTGGTTTCTGTTTGTCCCAGAAACCTTGCTTGTTCCAAATGAAAGGGCTGGGCCCAGGACAATGAACCTTTAATCTTTGACTTCAGATTCCGAGTAAAATGTGACTTCATTTTTGTTTGTTGGAAGTGATTTGGAGTATTTTTGTTTGTTGAAATTCCATGGCCTTCAAGGCCAGGGCAGCCTAGAGTTGTTGGAGGCGCAGCTGTTTGCAAGTGGAAGATGCTCAGGAATCTGCCTGCCTTGTAGTGTTCAGGTGCCAAACCAGGGAGATCCTGGAAGACAGACCAACCATCAAGAATTTAAAAAAACACCCAAACGTGCTTAGATCTGTCATTTGTGACAGATTATTCCTCACTTGCTTATTGCCATGCCTTTTTCCAAGGATATGGAGACGTGAAAAAACATGTCTGTGCATGTTCACAGCTACTTTCCTTTGGCAAATCTTTTGGAAATACAAGCTGGAATATCTCAAACTAGAGATAATTGCAGAGGCTTTAAAATTGGTTCAGGAAAAGCTTTAAATATCTGTAGGAGTTGGGGCGTATGGGATCCAAGGAGTTTCAGGGCATTTTGAGTTGTTTCAAATCCTTTTTTATTACCATTGTTTCATCAGGACTGAGCTATTAAGGCTTATTTCTTGTTCCTGCGTTGCTTCTAAGGTTCTATTTCAGTATGATTTCCCCCAAGCTGGCAAAACAGAGCTCCTAAATGGAGAAACATCTTTCTAGGATGGTATTTGATCCCACTGTATTGGAATAGCATTTTGGAGACAAACACTTGAACTGCTGCAGAGCATCTGGTTGTAGAAACTCAGAAACATCAGAAACGCCTGCTGAGTTTGGGATTGGATCTGGGACTTTCCCTTTGGGCCTGGAAGTTTCTTCCAATCCAAGCTGAGAGCTGTGGTTGAGGGGACGTCTGACCATCCAGGACTTTGTGGGATGGCAAAGCACAAGGACAGCAAAACAAACCCTGGGGAGATGGAAGGCAGGACAAACCCTGGGGAGATGGAAGGCAGGACAAACCCTGGAGATGGAAGGCAGCACAAACCCTGGGGAGATGGAAGGCAGGACAAACCCTGGGAGATGGAAGGCAGCACAAACCCTGGGAGATGGAAGGCAGCACAAACCCTGGGAGATGGAAGGCAGCACAAACCCTGGGAGATGGAAGGCAGCACAAACCCTGGGAGATGGAAGGCAGGATGATCCCTGGGGAGATGGAAGGCAGGACAAACCCTGGGGAGATGGAAGGCAGGACAAACCCTGGAGATGGAAGGCAGGATGATCCCTGGGAGATGGAAGGCAGGATGATCCCTGGGAGATGGAAGGCAGGATGATCCCTGGGAGATGGAAGGCAGGACAAACCCTGGGGAGATGGAAGGCAGGACAAACCCTGGAGATGGAAGGCAGGACAAACCCTGGAGATGGAAGGCAGCACAAACCCTGGAGATGGAAGCGGCGCTGGCCGCGTGCCGCTCTGGGCAGATGGCAGGGGTGCCTTAGGCTGATTTAACACTCCCTTATTCCTGCTCCCCTGCCCTCCTGCGCTCTTCCCACAGGAATTCCCTCCTTGCCATGAGCTGCCATGACCTCTGTGCCTGCTCTCAGCGCTGGTGTGTCGCTGTGCTTGGCAGCATGATGAGCTGGGCTTGATGGGCTGCAGCTGGACTCCATCCCCATCACCTCGCCGCCGCGCAGCACTTCCCACAGCCCGAGGAATCCATAGGAAAGAGGATTTCTCAAAGTTCAGCAACTCCAGCAGCTTGGGAAAATGCATTCCCTCATTTGGGACTTGAGGCTGCCTGAGTAAAACCCGGAGGGGAGGAGCAATGAGAAGGGAGGCGATGGAGAGGGAAGTCAAGTGTCAGTATAGTGGAAGATGATAAACTCTAGAAATTCTTCTGTAGGTCTGGTTTGCTTCTCCCTGAAATTTATCACTCTAAGCAAATGAGTACTTCACCCTTTCTTCATAGTCAGAGTTTATGCAGATGGTTGCTCAAGCTCCATTTATTTGTTCTTGTTTGTTTTTATAAATTCTTCTAACAGAGCCAGACTTGGTCTAATGATAGGTTTGCCTCATTTCCAAGCCCTTGTGTTTCCTCCTCTCTCTCCTGCCTACCTTCAAAGACAGACTTTGGGCCTTAAGAATTATGCTTTGGCCCCTAAGATGAGCCTTTATGCTTCAGAAGGGATGTTTGGAGCTTGCGAGGGTTTGTACCCCAATAATTATGTTTTTAATCTTGGAGTCCAAGTGACTTGAACTGCAGAAATGAGCCTTCATGACCCAAAAATGAGGTTCTTAGATCTAAAAGTGTGATTTAGACCCTATGTATGAGGGATTGGACACTCAAGATGTGTCTTGGACCCTAAGGATTGACTGATTGATAAAAATGGAGCTCTGGACCTGGAAGATGAGGCTTTGGGCACTATAAATGGACCTTTGAGCTATATCTGTTCAAAAAGGTGGAGGTAGTTTAGCTCGTTTTGGCTCATAGGAAGTGTTTGCAGGCACTTTTTGGTAACTGAAATTAAACTTGTGCTGTTTGTCCTCTGTTGAGGAGCAGGTGGCAGCAGGTTATCAGATAACTGAAAGCAAAAATGAAAGGAAAATCAATCCCATGTGTTCTGACCATTCTGCAGAATTCCTCACCCTCCAGGCTGAGGAGAGATGCAGCGAGTTCAGGCTGGCATCTGAGTGACCTAAGTGATGTCCCCTAAGGTGCCTTCTAGAAAAGGAGGACTTCCCTTTGGGGCCTGTCTGGAACAACCAGCAGGAATAGCCCAGAACACCCGAGCTGTGAATTTAACAGCTACCCCAGGCTGGGCAAAATGTGCACGTGGTACATAGCCACGAGTGGAAAATGGGATGCTCAGGAGGCTGGGGTTGTTATTGGTCTCTTTTTTCCTGTCTTTGGATTGGAGACAAGATTTGAAGGTAAATTAAGAAACTTGACAGTCTCGTGTGGGTGAGGCCAGGTGAGGAGAGCATCCTCTGGGAAGGGGTTTAGGAACAGGCAGCTGGAGAGAGTCTGCCTGGAGACTTTGCATAAAAATCTCCACTTTGGTTGCCACAGCTTCAGACTTTTATTTATAGTTTATTTCTGATGTTGAAAATTGTTCTGTCCAGCAAAGCACAGGTTTACACGTAATCCCTCCCTCTTAAGCAATATATTTAGGGGCTGAAACTGCTCTTACAGATCAGTGCATGGTTAAAAATGGTCTGGAACAAAGGGCTGCTGGCTGGGTGCTGCTCTGGATATGTTTTTTGTAGCTGTTATTTAATCACACCTTGTAGTCCTGGTGATGCATTTTCACAAAACACTGCTTTTAGGGTACTTGGACAAAGAATTTCCTTTCTGGATTTTCCCCTCTTTGTTTCCAAAACCCCAGACGCTTCTTAAACTTTTTCGTTCCTGGAGGCTCACAGCTGACAGGGTATAAAATAGCATAAGCTTATCAAAATGGCTAAGTACAGCCCTTTTTTATAGTTTTAGTCATAACTCCCAGATCGTATAACCCGTGTGGACCCCCGATAACACACCCAGAGTGCGTGAATTGGGCTGTGGGGAAGTGCATGTCCCAGGAAAAGATAGCAGACAGATACTGAAATAGTCAGTCTTGTCAACATTCAATCCTTGCAGCCTCTCTGCAAGCTCTCACTGATGGTGGAGTGGATTTGCTGATGGTGGTGCTGAATTTGTGACTGCCTTTGGGAGGGTGGAGGTGCAGGAGCCATATTCAGCAATGGCTTTGTCATGTTCCATGTTTATTCAGTGTTGTACCTACTTGGATCTGGAATTTAGCCTGCAAGGCACGTGGTCTGATGTTTTAAGCAATATATTTAGGGGCTGAAACTGCTGTTACAGATGAGTAACAGGGAAAGGGGCAGTAAGCAGGACTGGAGAGCAAGCTCTGTGCCAGGTCATTGAGGAAAAGAGTTGGTCTGCTCTTTCCTGTTCTTAGGTTTCTCGCGGGGTCACGCTGCAACTCTGAACGTTTCACTCCCATCCAGGCTTTGAGAGAGTCACGGGAGGAAGAGTCACTTGGTTCCATCTCTGGCCCCTGTGTTTCAGCCGGAGCTTCTTGAAATGATGGATAAAGTGCAGCACTGTTGTTCCCGTTAAAACAGTCTTTGCTTTCACTTCTATTTTAAACACACTTAGTTTTCATTGAGTGCTTCTGCTCCTTGGCTGAGAACTTGAGTAAATTACAACCATGCAACACTAAATCAGCTTCCCTACCTCATAAAAATCCCTTTGCCATTTGACTTTCTTGGTTTGTACGTGACCAAAGATGTAAAAGTACTCCTCCTCTTCCTTTGAGAGATTTTACCATAGTTTGTTTTTTTTTTTCCTTTGTGCAAGGATGTAGAACCAATCTAAAACTGCGAGTTTGATGGAAGTGTTACTAGCTGTGGTGCTTCCTAGCTTTTGATCCCCAGAGTATTTCCATTCAGAGGAAGCTGCCTCAGTTTTCTGTGCTCCTCTGACTTCTCTCCAAGGAGATGACTCCTCTCATGCACAGTTTGGGCTGAGTTTCCTGTTGCCTTGGAAGAGTGATGATGCTGCAGCATCATTCTTGACTGTTGTGTGCAGGCAGCAGATAAATCACTATTTCTTCTGTGTGCCACTGTAGAAACCGTGCTGCTGACATCCAGACCATGAGATCTTCACATTTGGACATTATTTATTCGCTTTATACTTTTGGTGTATTCAGCGCTTGAAGGTCTCATTTCCCCTTCTCTGAAGGCGATCAGATGTCCTGACTTTTTGTTTTCCTTTCCACGTTTTAGAGGAATCTGTGACTGGTGGCATCCCATGACTTCTGGATCTGGGAAAACACCACGTTTACTGCAGAACTGGCAACCTCTGCTGTCTCCTGTACCATTTCTCCATGAAATAGTTCCCAGCAAAGACCTGCAGTAGCTGACACAAAGACAAAACTTGTGCTCAGTAAATATTTCTACAGAGATTTGCTGGGACCGGGGAGGTGCCTGACTGCCCTGAGCATGTTCCATGCATACTTTTCCCTCTTGAATAGCTGATATTTTAAACCCATAGTTCCTTCTTTAAGGACAAAGCATTTGGCCTGCCAGCTCTGTGCGGCAGTTTGCTGTTAAAATGAATCCCAGTAGGTTTTCCAAGAAGAAAAAATTGAGACTTATTTTTCCACATAAAATCAAGGTTTGTTTTTTTCTCTGTGCTTTCGTATAACTCTTAAGGGCTTCCATTGAGTTTTCTTAGATTTTGTGAAAGAGGGAGAAGGAAAACCCAGCATTTGGATCAAAACCAAGCATGAGAAATTTCAGCATAAAGGAATTTTCTTATGGATGTTTATAGAGGAGACTAAAAAACTTAATTCCAGTCCAGTGCAGTGACCCAGTAAACGCTGACATTTTCTTTTCTTCTCTGCAAATTCAACAGGAACTTGGTTAATTTGATGGCTCTTCCAAATGCCTTTTGCTCCTTAAAGTGGTATCAATTAGTATGTTGAGAGACTTCAATTCCTTTGGGCAGATGGTTTCCAGTATTTTAGTAGGAGCTTGTCTAAGAGCCTTCTTAGTATTGCCCATGGTTTGGAAGAGGATATTAAGCATTCCTACCTTTTCATCTGTTTCTGAATGTTCTGAACAAATAAGACTTTTCTTGGCAGAAGATTTTTGTTTTGGTTTTAAAATCTGGTATTAATGATTGGTAACAAACTGGTGCTGGGTTAATAATTCAGTTGTCAAGTCTCTGCACCACCTGTGTTCAACACCCTTCAAGGGTGGAGCCTAAAATGATACGGGAGCTCTTGCTTTAATTCTGAGACGCATGGCCAGGATAAAACATGGCCTAGAACATGGATTTTATATCACACCGATCTTCCAGAGATGGAAAACGAGCTGTGGAATTTCTGCTTGCTCCTCTGGGAAGCACTCCAAGGGTGCTGGAGCTGGAGGGTTTAGTAAATGGGGATGTTTTACCCCAAAACCGTGGTGTTTTCCCAAAGCGAGACACCTCCATGGAGACTGGAGGCCCATCCATGGAGGAGGAGGCATTCCATCTGCAAACCTCCTCCGTAGGCACCCGGCAACTGGATCAGCAACATCTGTTTCTCCAAGATGTGCGCAGTGCTGCAATATTACTTTTTTCCAGCATTCCTCTAATGTGTAGTATTTTTTCATATGCCAAGTATGTCGAGGCCATAAATGCTTTAGCATGCAGAGGATGTGGAAGGAGGGAAGTATGTCCCTTTGGATGCTTTCCCCTTCCCTGCCAGAGGGACCTGTCGGAGTGGGTGAGCACGGTGGGACTTGGGAGGACGGCCTGGGGTGACAGGACAGGGGGGATTCCCTTCAGCTGGCAGAGGCCAAGGTTATTACGTGGGATATTGGGAAGGAATCCTTCCCTGTGAGGATGATGAGGCACTGGCATAAACTGAAGAGAAGCATCATGGGCAAACTCAACGAGCTGAGAAGCTTCTGGAGGATTTTTGGAAAGAAACCCAGAGAATCAGTTGATTCTCGCCAAAATGTGGAACCCGTGCAGCATGGGAAATAATATCCACCCAAGGAACTGGAGGTGTAACCCTGGAGCTGCACAAGCTTAGAATCAGTGTCCACCCACTGTGGCTCAGTTTTGGGGGAGGCTGGCAGAGGGAAATGTGCTGCAGGCAAAGCATACTCCTTTGCTTTTATTTTTCTTCCAATAAATCAACCAGTGTTCAGTGCAACTCCAAAAGCTTTTTGCCTTTGGATTGGGAAGTGGGGCAGCAGGTAGGTGTGACGCAGGTTTTGCACAGTCACCGAACTGAACCCACCTTAAGCCAACAGAGAGGGTGAAAGGTAGCAGTGTTTTGGGGCTGAATCGGTGTTTTCAGACGAGGCAGCACCTCTTTCATAAAAGCATGTCTCTATCGACTCCTTAAGGAGCTCAGACTGGAGGGCTGTCTCCAGAAGCTGCCCCCTCCCCGTTGCAGGTCCCAGGTGTTTGTCTTGGCAGGAGGCAGTGTCTGCTCGGCCGGGGCTGGGATATTAAATGGAGGGAACACAGAGCTCTTGATGCTTTTCAATAGGGCTTCTATTAGGTAAGGGCAGGATAGAGCTGTCAGGCACCTGTGATTGTCCAACGGGGAAAAAAGGAGGGATGAGGAGTGGGGGGAGAGCCCTGGCAGTGTTTTCCAGTTCCATCAATAGAATGGTGAGGAGAAAGTGTTTTCTGGGTTGGTTTGACTGCTGAGTCCTTTGCTGCAGCCCAAGCATTGGTGGATGGAGAAATCAAGGATGATACTGGCTGAAACGGTGTGGGATGGCACAAGGAACCTCCTGAACTGAACTTCCCACACATGGAGAGCCTTGTAAGAGATTTTGCTACAAGCTGATTGATCCACGAGTGGCCCAAAGTGAGAATTAATCCAGATATCCTGATTCTGATACTTGGGACAGTTCTTATTTTCCATATATATATTCCTGATATGTATTTCTGCACTTAATGGTTGATTCATTTAGTTTCCATAAAATGGAAATTTAATTTCAGGGGCCTTAAGCTGAAGGACGAAAGGTTTGGATTGGGTATTAGGCAGAAAATTTTCCCTGTGAGGGTGGTGAGGCCCTGGCACAGGCTGCCCACAGAAGCTGTGGCTGCCCCTGGATCCCTGGAAGTGTTTGAGGTCGGGTTGGACGGGGCTTGGAGCCACCTGCTCTAGTGGAAGTTGTCCCTGCCCATGTGAGGGGGTAGAACAAATTGGTCTTTAAGGACCCTGCTAATCCAAACCAGTCCATAATTCCATGATTCTATAGGTGGGAAACAAGGGGAGTCCATTTTGGACGCTTGTAGGAGATGCAGGTAGAAGCTGAAACCAGACCATGGCAGCGTCCCTTTTTATTGGGTAACCCAAACCTCTGTTGGTCTTCATGAGAGTGAAGGATACTCAGCCTCTCTTGGTCAAATAAAGGCTTCTTCTGCCCTTGTTTTGAAGAATGGAAGGGGAAAGAGAAACCATTTGGAGAAATCTCCAGGCTTTGGAATTCTTGATGTACAGATCCCGTCTGCTTCCCCGTGTCGGTGCAGGTGTTGGACTTGATCTTGTTCTTTGAAGCAAGCAGGTTCGTCCTCCTGAGCATAGTCTCTCCCATAAAACAGGACACAGGTAGTTCTCCCTTTTCCCACTGAATCCTTCGGTGGCCTCGGATGGGAAAGTACCAGCCTGGCTCTTTCACACAAGCCTGCTCCACTCTGCTGAGAGCTGTGATGTTCTTATGCTTTCCTTCTAGGCAGAGTCCAACAGCTCAGTCCATATTTGCACCTGTGCGTGACTGAAGGGGTCACGAGTGGGAACCACCTTCTGGAGGGGAAGGGGGTTTTGGCATCCTTCGATCCCTGTGTTCATTCCTGATATTCTTCTTGCTTGTTTCTTGCTAAGGATGACCATTTTATGTAGCCTCGTGCTGCTGAGCCAGCTCCAGCCTGCTTTTCAATCTGCTTCCAGTTACTGACAGCCTGCTGTGTTTGGAGATGAATGTAGAGCCTTGAAGGTGATGTTAAGTTTCAATTTTTTAAGCTTATATCTCCCCTTGGAGATATAAGTTTAAAAATTGAAACTTAACATCACATTAAGCTTCATTTCAGCTCTTGCCAGTGAAGACCCAGCACGTGGTGTTTCCAGATTACCGTGTATGACAGTGAGATGTGCAGATCCTGAGACAGACAGAGGGTGTGTGTAATACAAATGAAGGTTCTCGTGTGGAGAGATGCAGGGAAGCTCTGTGCATCTTGAATTCCCACATTGTGTTGCTGGTTTGCTTAAAGCAGCTTTACAGATCTGTTCTCCCACTGTTCAGAGGCGGTTTAGGAGAAATAGCTGCTAATTAACGCCTCGGTCCCCCAGGGTGTCACATCAGTGTTTGAAAAGCTCTTTCTTTGCTGTACAAAGGCATTAAGGACAGTTTGAAAACATAGCTCATAGCATTTTCTTCTTTCTGAGATATTCTGTGTCTTGCAAAGTGTTCCCAGTACAGATACCAGCAGAGTTTGGCCTGGAGACTGGGAGCAGAAGGTGAGAGCATCCTCTGACCTCGTGGTGTTGACCATGGGATGGTTGGATGGGTTTAACAACCCAAAGCCTTTCCTACTCTCTGGTGATCAGTTTTAGAAGCACTTGACAATGGCCATCAGTGTGGCTGCTGAGCAAACTTCCTGACATTTTGAGGGTGGCCTTTCCAAAGCTGGCCTGGGAATTAACTGCCTCACCCACAGCGCAAACTGCTAGAAAAGGGGGCATTTGACTTCCTAAAATACTTTTGGAAATCCCACCCATAATGTTTAATACTGAAGGTAAATGTGGCCGTTAATGGACACTTCACAGCTCTCCCTTGTGCTCCCTGAATGAAGGGCTCTTTCCTCTTTCCCTACAAACACCCCATGCATATTTATAGGGAATCACGTTTCCCCTTAAATACTGTTGATTTTGGCTCAGGAAGTGATTCCTTACTTTAACCTGCCCTTGTAGGGTATTTTCTCAAGGCTTTATATTGTTTCTTATTCCCTTATGCTTGTCTGCGTCTTTTACATTTTGGAAGGAAAAAAAAAATAGTGTTTTCCAGGTTTTGCTTCATCCGTGGATTGTCCAGTAAAGGATACAAGGTTTGGTGTCCTCTGGGAAGCCCTCCTAGGTGGGCTACCTGGGTTTGGGCCAGACTGGGTTTGGCCTTGCTCCCACGTACCTTTTATTATGAACTCCAGCAGCACTTGCTCTCGCATCTCTCTGACTCCACAGAATTCCCTCTGTTCACTCTGCACCATTTGTTCTGGATTGAGGGGGACGGGAAGAACTGCAGGGATGAAAGGAATTAATGCTCAGAAGTCATGTAGACAGCTGCAGATACTGGGGAGCAAGGTAGATGCTCATGGGGTGCTGATGGGACCTTGGGCAGGTCTCTTCTGGATTCTCCCCTGGGAGAAGCGAGTCTGTAGGAAAGCCAAGGAGTTAATCCACTTCCCTGAGCCCCAGGGCTGAGGTGCTGCTGGGAACAGGAGGGTTTATTCCAGCCACTATACCCCAAAGGCTGCTTTTGGGTTTTGGTGGTCCTGTTGTCTTCCCTCCTTCACAGAATCCTGAGGACTGCTCCGGAGAACTCCGCAGCAGCGCAGATTCCAACCTGCCTCCTTCGGTGGATGGAAATTTTGAATGTCATTAATTTAGAAGAAAAAAGCAGTAAAATTAATAGCATTCCAAGAGTGGAGACTGCTTTCCTGGATTGCTCCATCAATGTACTTTTGTGGGAAAAAAAAAATTTCCACTACATACTTTTTTCTTGAAAATCCACCACAGCCTTTTCTCCAAAGGAGCCTTGAAAAATACGTGCTCCGAGCACCTCCCTGGACACCTCTCTGGCTGGGGGGAGGAAGCACTGGGTTGGCACTGCAGTTTACAGGGAGAATTCACTTGGAAATGCATAGCCTGCTTCTGCCCCTTCGTCTCCATTCATTTGGAAAACTTCAAGCTCTTTTTTTTTTGGGAGGGAAAGAAACGTGTGGGTTACAGTAGCATTCCAAGCACTTTATGCTTCATCCCTCTTGCTATTTGTTTTTAGAGCCTGGGTCTTTAGGCTCTAAAATGCCATATGGACATGTTTTCTCTCTTCCTTACCAGGCTGGAATGATAAGAACTGATGAGGATGAGTACTTCATTGAGCCTTTGGAGAGAGGAAAGCAGATGGAGGAGGAGAAGGGAAGAATCCACATGGTGTACAGGCGGTCGGCGGTAGCGCAGCATCGCACCGACGTGCTCCCCGATGTGCACACAGGAGGTACAGTGCCCCGGGGGGTTGCTTGCAGATCAATTCCAGGAGACTCCAGCCTATGGAAGCTTTTGAAGGAGGCTGTACAACTCCTGTTTAAAGTTTGGGCCCTGTTTCTTTCTGAGTAACAGCGAAATTGTGCCAATTTTATTGTTTTCCTCCTTCTGCTGGTTGCTATGAAAGCGGTCTGAAGGCAGCGTTGTTGATCGGATATATTTTGTCACATCCAAGAATTCCCCTCTGCCTTGAAGATGATGTGGTTGGTCCATCTGAGAATAATTACCGTGTCTGAGAATAATTACCATCGTGTAGTTTAATCCAGTTGCTTGTGTGTGTTTTTAATGTTACACAAATCCTCCTAAGCCAAGGCATTGCATATTGAGGGTTGTGAGGCTCTGGGCTCAGGATGAAAGAGCAGCTCTGCACCCATCAGTGCTCTGCCTTTATGTCAGTATCATTCAGCTTCTCACATTCCCATGTTTATGTTGTGTTCCCATATTGTTGAAACTGGAAAGGGTTTAGGAAATAAAAGAACAAGTATTTAGAATGCAGAGAACTTGAGGTGCTTGGCTTTTGGTGCCCCATCAAGGCCATTCCAGTTTACCTCGTGCATCTGGGAGGGGTTTAGCCTGGAGAAGAGGAGGTTCAGGGAGACCTTCTCTGAAAACTCCCTAAATGGAGGTTGTAGCCAGGTGGGATTCAGTCTCTTCTCCCAGGTAAAAAGTGACAAGTCAAGAGGATATGGCCTCACATTGCACCAGGGCAGGTTTAGATTGGATGTTAGGAAAGATTTCTTCATGGAAGGGCTTGTCAAGCCCTGACACAGGCTGGTGTGAGGGCTGTGGAGGAGTCACCATCCCTGGAGGCATTGAAAAGTCACGTAGATGTGGCATCTGGAGACATGGGCTAGTGGTAGCCTTGGCAGTGCTGGGGGAATAGCTGAACTCGGTCTTGGAGGGCTTTTCCAGCCTGAGGATTGCTGAAGGTTAAAGCAAGGTGCCCAAGCCTGTGGGGCCTGAGGAAGTGTTTGCAGTGGTGGAGTTGTCTGGTTGGTGTGAGCTGCACAGGAAAATGTTCCTCTTTCTTCTCTGTCCTTGCTCCCCCACCACCGTGCCTGGGCTGGAGGCAGCCATGCAGAGTACGGCCTGCTCACGCTTTGGGAGTTCAGCCAGCACACACAAGAGTCCACATTTTCAGTGACACGTGACAGATGACTCAACACAACAGCCATTAAGATACAAAAGTACTTAAAATTGTTGCTGTCAATGAAGTCATCACAGAACTGGAAGCGGTGTGGCAGCCTTTCTTGGCAGTGACGCAGGACACACTGTGTCGTGTTTTCCCTACAAGTCACTTTTCTGAGAGGGAGGCTTCCAGCTCTGGCTATGTGCAAGGAGCTTGCAGTCTGACAGGCCATCTGCTATTCCTGCAGGATTTCACAGCGTTTGGGGCTTGGTTGGGCATTGCTCAGACAGCTGGACAGAACGAGTGTAGGAGTTGTAATCGAAAAGCTGCCGTGCTGAGGGCAAGGTTTGAGCAGTGATCGCAGGGCTCAGCAGCATGGATGGGTTCCTATCTGGTGCTCTCATGGAAGTCAGCACACCTACCCACTTCTCTTTCCCTGCTCCTTTAGGCTGTCCCTTTGATGAAGCTTCCCTGAGCTGCCTGGGAACCAGAAATGTGTGGGGTTCTGGGGAAGATGTTGTGATGCCTCATGCTGCTGGATAGCTTGGGTTCAGCCTTCCCACCCTGGAGCAGCAGCCTGTGCTGATTTGTGTAGATAGTATCCATGGCTCTGGACTGCCTCTTTAGGGAATGACAGTGGCAATTTGCATGGATTGTTTTCCTCATTTGCTTTGTGCAGACACTGCTTTCTTTAGGAGCCTTACATGATATGCCCAAGAAATCAGATTGGAAATCCTGCCCCATTCCTGTAGGGAATTTTTCTTTGTAAGTATGCACAACCAGTTTAGGCCCCTTGAAGGATTCCTTCATTAGTTACTGCCTTTTTATACCTCTGTCTTTCCAGTCATTTTGGTGTGAGTAGGATCTCTTGCATATAAATGGACCTGAATATTTGGGGTTTGTTTTGATATCAGGGAATTGTAGATAGTTTTATATCTTCTATGCTTAGAAAATGCCTCTGCTCCCACTCAGTGGTATCAGGGAAATGTGGATAATTTTCCATATTTTGACAGGCTGTTGGCAGGATTGACTGTTTCTATGTCATGGGTAATCTGTCTGCTGATTCAAAGGCTCTTGTTTGACTGTGTTCCTTGGAATCTGATCTTCCTTCTGCTAGGTGAGGCAGTGCAGGGAAGCAGTAGGTCTTGACCACCAAATGTTAAAATAGATTTATTAACCCAAAATCCTGCTTGATCCTTGTAATGTCTGTAGGACAGGGTGTTTGCTGGTTTCAAGTGCTTGGCTCAGGTTGGTTCCCCTGGCCAAAGGAAGCCCTTCCTCTTCCGTGGGATGGATTTCCCTCCCATGGGAAATCCCAGCTATTGAAAAAACACTGAAATGCAGTGGGGTGTGACACTGGACATTTGGTTTTAAGCATCTGGGATGAGCATCTGGTTAGGCCTGCTCTGGGAATCATATCACAGAGCAGGATGGTGTCTGGAGGTCCCCATGGGTGTAAATACACATGGCAGTCTCCTGCCAGCTTGTCCATGTCAGGTTGTCCCGGGATGACATTTGTAAGCTCGACTTGTCCAGTCATTTAAGTCTTGATCCTAAAGACACTGAACATCTGCGCTTCTCATTTGGGTTGAGTGCTGCAGGTAGTCAGCATTCACGTTGTGTTCCTCCCCAGTAATGTCTCTTAAATCAGAAAGTGCTTATCCTTAAGGGCAAACAGAAACAAAGGCCAGGTCTCCATGTTGGGGGTGAAGGGTCTGAGGGACAGAGAGCAAACGAGCTGTGCAGACAGAGCTGAAAGAAACAGAGCAGTGTATGAGGCTGTCGTGTTAAAACATGGTTTAAATAAATCCTTGCCATTTTCTCTCCAAAACAGCTTTTTACTTAGGAATGGAAGGAAATGCTCCCAGGACGGGCCTGAGTTTGGGACGTTTTGGAAGTGTAACAATGATATTACTCTGTCTGGGCGGGATGAAAAGAAGCTACTCCTTGTTAATAAGCTTAGAAACATCACTGAAATAAATGCGTGATCATTAACCTTATTCCTTGAAAGGGCTCAAGATGCAGCAGAAACAGGCAAAGAACTTGTAGAATTTACAATCAAATTTGCACCTAGGAGTTCTACTGAATGTGGCTCAGGAGTGTGGTAAAATAAAACCCAAGCTGTGTTTCAGAAACGTAAAAGCCTGATCCAAGTCCGATGGAGTCAGTGGGAGCGCTCAAACTGACAGCAGTGGGGTGATGAGGCAGGGTTTGCATCACATGCTGCTCGAGCTGATAACTGAGTATTCAGTTTATCTTTCCTCCTGTTTGTTCATTTGTCATTTTCTCTGTGTGCTTCTGTGTGGTAGAATGATGACAACCAGCCCTGAGCTCAGCGGTTACACAGCGTGGCAATGTACTCGGAGCTTTCCTCTTTCATCCTCCTCTTCGCACCATAGTATTTTTAAATGACAACCTATTCACCCAGCAAGCACTTGAGATGAAAGTATTTTTGTAATTACTTCCTAACAGTGGGAAACAAGGAGTAGGAGCCTTTATCTCCCGGCTTCCTTTCAGAATTTTCATTTTCCCCCAAGAACCAGAGTGCTTGTGTGTCTGATGGGGTTGCCATGGCGCTGGCGTCGAGTGTCTTTGTCCCAGGTGGGAAACATGTAGGAGGAAGAAATGATTTGGGAATTGCTCCTGGTTGCCTGGGAATGAAACCCTGGAATAGAAGGTAGAAGAGTGGGAAGACTGTTGCCTGCCTGGGAGACCTCCCTGTGCACTTCCCCAGGCACATTAGTGGTTCTCAGGGACACTGTCGTGCCAGAGGGTGTCTGAGCTCTTTCTCAGCAGAGTTTCTCATGACCTGTGTTCTGGTGGAGGATATTTTTGATGCTGCACAGCCCACCACACAAGTTTGTGCATCAGAACAATGGGGAAGATGGAAATGATTTCTGTGTAGACTCATTACAGCATGTTGTGTAACATCCTCTGTTCAGGATGGACATTCTTGTATAAACACAGCATCCCAGCGTGGTCTGGGTTGGAAGGGACCTTAAGGACCATCTTGCTCCACCCCCTGAACACCTTCCACTATCCCAGCCTGCTTCAAGGCCCATCCCACCTGGCCTTGGACACTTCCAGAGATGGGGCAGCTTCTTCGGGGCCTCACAACCCTCAGAGGGAGTAATTTCTCCCTAATATCAGGCCAAAAGTCTCTCTCCAGCTCTCTGGTTGTCCCCCAAGAGAGGGCCACCAATGACTTGTACTGGTGGCAATAACCTGCATTGTCTAAGGACATCCTGTTCTTTGTCCAGCACTTCTGGAGCTGCTTTTGCTTTTAATTTAGCCCTCTTCTCTTACATTGAAGCTGAAGTGGATTGTCTGAAGTTCTTCACTGAATATAGTTTGTGGGGTTGGGTTTTTTCTTTTTCTTTTTTTTTTTTTTTTATTTCAGGTAACAGTTTGCTTAAGGAGGTGGTAATCAAATAGAGCAGGAAGAGATCAGTATGGTATAAAAGAAGAGGAATGTTGGTGATGGGTGTATAGGAAGCAAAGGGAAACACAGACTTTAGAGTGAGGAAAAGCTTCCAGGTTTTTTTTAAGAAAGAAAAGCCTGAGCAGGAGTGGATCAGAAGGTGCTGTGAAGTGACTGATGTGCTCTGTCTGTGTCGGGGAGGTTGTGCCTGATGATGAGAGCAGCAACATCCATCTGCTTAAGTCGTCTCCTATTCTTGGCAATAACAAAGGAAAATGATTTTTAAATAAAACCAAGGATAAAGGCTTCATTCCAACTGCAGGCACCCTGCGCCAGAGCAGTAAAACACACAGAAAAATCTGTATGAAGGGAAAATTGAAAAAATGGAGACAGGTCAGTACATTCAGCTTGCAGCCATTCCAAGGCTCATAGCATTTTCCAGCAAAAACTCCCTGTGCCCCCAAATTGCATAGGAAGAAGAAGACTTTCAATAAACAGTGGTGCTGACAGAGAGGGAGAGGGTTTTAAATATTGTGTAAGCAGCTGGTCCTGTGTGGAGGAGCCTGTTTGGTTTACCGATGACATTCTCAAAGTGACCTGGGAGAGACAGGCCAAGGTGAGGACCACCCTTGGGTGGCCCATGTAGGACTGAGGTCCCTGGCTTGGGTGTGAAGTGGCTCATCTCCACCGCTGAGTTTGATCAGAAACATGCACATGAGACAGTTCAAAGTGCTTTTTGTGGCCCAGGACACACGTACCAGGGTGGCACTCCCTGAGAAGATGGGAATGAGAGTCAGAGGAGCTGCCTTATCAGGGGGAGTTGATGTGAATTAGAGGTCAGGAAGCAGAGGAAATGAATCCTCCCACGGCTTGTGGGGGCTGGGGCTTGTTCATGTGTTTCACATGCGTATCCTACAAATGTAGGACCAAAATGGGAGCACCGCGAGACTCTTTCACTGGGAGCAGAGAGTCTTGTTTGATCAGTCTGTGTTCTACAGCAGGCTTTCGATGGGAAAATGAACTAAAAACATAGCAGTTTGTGTCTTAACATAAAAGAGTAATTTCCGTGCTCTAAGACTCTTGCTGGACTTTCTCCTCTTGAATTTTCTGCAGTTTCAGCATTTTTCCCCACTGTGAGACCCTTGGTTTTTAAGAGGTTTGATGCTCAATAAATTTATAGAAGGATCCTAGAAACAGCTTAAGAATCCAAGCTGAGGGCAATTTAGTTCATTTTTATCTTTGAAAATACCTGGATGAGATGTTGTGGCAGAGAAGGAAAATGCATCTGGTGTGTTTTGAATGAGCAGCTTGGATGCCACGCTCCTGCTTTTGGTGGGATCCAGGTGGGGTTACTGTGGACTAATTCTTGCTGTGCCCCGTGTATTACACCAAGATGTCCCAGAGCTCGCTGTCACCCTTCCCGTTCTCCCTTCCAAGCATGGTGCAGATGATAAATGAACGCGTCTGCTTTGTCGTGTGTGGGATGACACAGAGCTGGGCAGCTGGAGCTGACAGGAACGCGGGTGCCATGACTAACGTGGGAGCATCAGCCTCCGACTTCACGGTGCTCCCAGTGGACCGCGTTTCTTCAGATCCACTTCTGGGTTGCACAAGTGCATAAATCTTTCCAAAACGCAATAGTAAAACACTGCAGAGTAACAGCATGACCCAGCTGTTGTTTGCTAAGAAAACAGGATTGTTTTGTTTTTTTTTTTCCAGAATACCTTGCCTAATCATTCTTTGGAGTATTCCAATAATGTGGGACAGGATCAGCCAGATAATTAGGGCTCTGGAGGTTATTAAAAGTCACACAAGTCTGAGTCTGCAGTTAGACTTGGAAAGGAGGGAACTGACCTCTCAGCAAAGCTGACTTCTCGTGCGTGGTGACGGGGAGAGGCTGACCTGTGGGAACTCTGGGTTGGATTCCACCAAATACCATGTGGTTTGGGAAGAGAACCCAAGCAGGGATGAAGAGCTTAGCTGGCTTGCACTCCAGGAGTAGCCAAGGGAAGCATTTCGTTGGTGTGTCTTCCTTTGCAGCATTATTGGCAGGGCTTATTTCTCAGCATTCCCTGGAAAGGTTTGAGGGCCTAGCCACAAGAGGCATGCCCTCGTGTCTGTCTCCTTTGGCATTTTACCTCTCCACCCAGGTGACAGGCAGGCTGCTGCCTCCCAGCAGCCGGTGGCATGCCTGCAGGGAATAGGTTTGTCCTTCCCATTGTTCCTGGCAGCAGGCCGGGTGTGGCTAGAAAGGGTGGGATCTTCCTTCTGCTCCCATAGTTCTGCAAAGGATGCCTAGCAGTGGACCTAGAAATCTGGATTCAGACGCTGGCATTCTCCATGGAGGACAGGAGTGGTGGGCTGAGAGTGTGTGTGGAAGTGCACACTTGATTAGCAAGTGCTGTCTTTTTGAGTGATATGACTATCCTGTAGCCATAAATGCAAAACCTGGATCACAGAGTTTGGATAACAATGTGTTTGCCAAGTAACTGTGTTCTGCAATCCTAGAGACATCAAGTAATAAATCAGCACCACCTGGTTAGGCAAATTAGAATAACAACTTCCAAATACACAGTTTATCTTATGTAAAATTCTAATAATACCTAAAATAAGTTTCAACTGCAACAGGGTTAAACACAGTGTAAACTGAGCTCTTTTAGTCTCTGCTGGAAACAGAAACAGGTGATGCAAGGCCATCCAAGGAGCTTTGTGCTTTCTTAATGGAGAGCTCTGCTCTGCCTTTCCACTTCTCCTCACTAAGAGCTCCAGAGAACATAAAGTCACCATTTCCAGGAGGAATAGTAGTTGTCCTTTTCTCTCCTAGACAAGAAATCTGTTAGAGGTATTAAAGTAAGAGGTAGTAGGTTAGATGGGACACTGGGAGGAAATTCTCCCCTTGGGGCTGGTGAGGCCCTGGCTCAGGCTGCCCAGGGAAGCTGTGGCTGCCCCATCCCTGGAAGTGTTCCAGGCCAGGCTGGATGGGGCTTGGAGCAGCCTGGGCTGGTGGAAGGTGTCTGTAACCCAGGAGAAGAGGACCCTGGGGGAAGAGGAGAAGCTGCCGAGGATGTTCCTCAGGAGCTCTAAATGTAGCTTGAGCAGAATCACTGGGGATGATGGCAGGCTGCTCTGCCAAACAGTGATGTACTTTTCACTTAGGTCTTGGACTTGCTAACCAAGTTAGGGAGCTAATGAGGAGCCAGCTACAAATTAGTGTCCTTTTCTTCTTTTGTTTCTGGATGTAGATTTTCATTTGCCTTTGAGTATCTGTGATTTGATGATGAGGACTCTTTGTGATTTTTTTCCCCCTTGCTTAGGGCAGAAAGGAAGCTCAGGGCCAGCCCATGGTGAAACTGGGTTCTGATCTTCCATGTTTCCTCATGACATGGAGCAAATATCTCAAACTCTGCTTAAAAATCATGTTGCTGAACAGGAAAAATTCAGCTGGTGCTTCTAGACTGAGAGCAATCCCGAGTATATCCCTTGCTTTCATTTGATCTGTGGCGAAACCTGTTTTGAAAACTCCTGAGAAGTACCTCAGAGTGAAAGGGTAACTCGTTGTACTCTGTGGCTTGTGGAGAAACTCTAGCTGGTATCATCACAGATGATGTCACTAGTAGCATCATAGGTTTTGTTGATTTTCAGCAAGAGCCCTGTATTCCATAGATCTATGATAGCAAGAATTTACTACCTTATTTATTTACTTTTTGAATGCTCAGTTCTAACCAACAGACAGTGAGTGTCCAGAAACCATGTAATGATTTTTTTAATCTGTTTTAAGTAGTTTGTCCTAAAGAGTCCTTGAAAATGCACTACCTTATCCCTGGGTTCTGCTCAGGTTCTTCCACAGCCAGCTCCGTGTTCTTTTTATTCCTGATCGCAAGTGACTTTGCAAACAGATGCATTTGAGCCTCTGCTTTGGTAGTTTCATGGAATTTTTCAATTTGCTTTTACGGGGTTGATTCTCGATTTGTTTCAAGCCCCTTTTCTTAATCAGAGTTTTCCCTGCCAAGAATAAGTAACAATATAGTTTCATTACTTCCAGCGCTTCAAAGCTTCCAAGTTTCTGATGCTGAGAACATTTACTACTGGAAGTAAAAATCAGTCTTCCTTTAGTTAACAGTGCTCTTTAATAGGGAACACAAGGGGAGATAAATCAATTAAAAGTATCTGTTCTTTGTGCCATGTTGTGGGGGTTGATTAGACACTTGGTTTAATTGGAGGAAGGCTGATGAAGTTCTGACCTCCTCAGATCTTCTTCTTTTGCTCTTTGTCAAACATGCTCTTTTTTTTTTGCTGGCGAGACAGAATCATCATTCATATTTATTTTTTTACATCTGAATTTTGTCAGGCTGCTTGGAAAAGTGGGACAATGAAAGCCATCTGGGCATCCCATCCACTTCCATTTGGAAACATCTGCCTCGTTATTAGGAACGCCTCACCAGCACTGCAGTGAACAGATGTGCTCCCTTTCCATCTCCTGGCTCACTTAGAACTTCTGATAGTGAGAGAAATTCGATAGGCACTAAACCCCAAATGCCTGTTTATGGATCAGGCCCTCTAATACCACTTATTTGGGAGGTTTGTTCCCGTGTAAAGGAGAACCCTGTGGCGTTTGAGGGAGGAGGCGATGGGGAAAAGGCAGCAATGTCTGCTGCAGGTCATTCCCTGTCTCTGTCTGTGGGATTGCAAGCTGAGCACTTGTATTCCTGAGCCTTTGCCACGCAGGTCGACTCACAGCTGTTCATCAGATGTTAGGCTCCGTGGAAATCCAGAGTCCTCTGCCTCCAGCTGCCCTGTCTCTCTTCTTAAAGCCTTAAGAAATCAGGCTTGAGATTTCTCTAAAGAGAGAGAACTCCCTGCATGGAATTCACCATCCCTCTTCGGAGCCTCACAGGTGATGGCACAGTGTGCAGCTGTTCCAGCTGCCAGTATCTCCACACAGCTTCATACTTTGCAGTCCCTCCACAGGTTTCCAGTGAGAGTGGTGAGGCACTGGCACAGGTAGAAGATAGGATTGTGTCTGCAATGCCAGGGAAGCTGAGGCAGAAGCTGGAAAGCCAGGGAGAAACTGGAAAGCTGTGCTGCTGGGCAGTGAGTTCCCTCAGATGCTTTTCTGTGGAAGAGCAGAACTGGACAACCAAGAGCATCTGTGAAACCTTTTAGGTACTTGGGACATAACAAGCTGCTTCCAGCATCTTCTGTGAAGGCTTGTTTGGGGTGACAATTATATTTACAGCTGGAGTGGGATATTCAAAGACACTGCAGGCTATTACCCCAACTAGAAGTGGGTAAGTTGATGCCCACAGGTTGGAAGTGGCTGTTCCACAGGGGCAGAGCTTCTATCCAAATCAAACTTCCCAAGTCCCAGGCAGATACTCTGCCTCGCTGATGGCTCAGGTGTTATTTGTTTTTTCAGGATTTTCAGGTCAGCAGCTCTTTGTGCTCAGCTGGGTTTTTGAAGCTGTTTGTTGTCCCGACCCAAGACCCCCTTTGTGCAGATCAGCCTGGGCTTTTGGGACACCCCCTTCCTCTGTGGATGTGGTATCTGGGTAGAATGGCCTTGTGCATATTTTCGCTGTTATCTTGGACACTCTCGTGGTCCATGGACTGTTGGGAAATAGCTTGGGCTTGGAGACATTTGTTGCTCTTGGAATGCTGACTTACAGTGCATTCATGGAAAAAAAAGCAGGAGCCCGAGTTCAACAGCATTCAGTGACAGTTTATAGTTGGAGCCTTTCCTTTATATTTATGCCAGTGGAATTTTGAGAAATGGCTGAAATTCCATGTGGCGAGAAAGAGAGGCTTATTATCCGTGACTAACGCTTGGATACACTTTTTAAAATTGGTATTATTTGCTGTTGTGCCACTTCTACTCTTGTGCTCCATTGGTTTGTTCTGTTGTCTCCTAATTTTGAGCAGCCTTTCTCTCACCTTGGACTGCCACTCTCTCATCATTCCCGCTGCCTTCCTCCTTTGGGAGTTCAGCCCCTGCAGCCACACTGTCAGCCTGGGATCCAGAGCCGGGCTAAGCTCACCTTTGTGTTAGTTAGGGGTTGAATCCAACGTGAGGGCTCTGCATTTTTGGATGACAGGATTGAAAATAGGACTCTTTCTTGCTGCATTTTCGGCAACACAGTATTTGACTAAGCATTTCTTCCTTGTAGTTCTAAGTCATTAAATTTATTACTTCGCTTAAGAGGTCCTTTTATGTGTCTAAAGTGAACACTTGGGCTGTTTTCCCTCCTTTTGCAGAAGAGAACTGTCTCCTTTTTGTCGTATTTCTAGTCAGACCCACTGTATGTTCGATGGAAAATTCTTCCTAAATCTTCTCCCCTCTCAGGTTCTTCTCCTTTTTATTATTATGCTTTTTCTCGCTGTCTCTGTTAGCTTTCCACCAGACTGGAGGGCTCATTAAAGCAACCCTGTGCAGGAAATGGAGAGAGGTGCAAGAATGGAACCCTGCTCGCCAAAGAGGGGAAAGTTGGCAGCTCTCCTCTGACAGGAAAATTCCTTGGATTTGAGGAGCAGCTTCATTGAGAGAGTGCTACTGAAGGGGCATCAAACGCTTGGTCCAGTGTCATTCCACAAATAAATGGCATTTTGGATACTCACGTATTGGGATGAGGTTCCAGCAATAACCTTCCAATTTATTTGAATTCATTTGTATGTGGGAGATGGAAATTTATGTTTTGTCTGAGTGTTCTTGAGCGTCAGGAGGGAGCAGGTGGGCTCTGGATAGAAAGAAGTACTACTTCCCTATGGAAGATGCTTCCAGAAGACCTCACCTCCCATTCCCGTGGCGGACTGCGGGGATGAACCTTGCCGAAAAGCTCCTTCTCCTTAGTCCCAGCTTTTTCAAGAGAAGTAGTCCTTGAAAGAATGGTCTTTCAGGTCAGAACAGGAGAATTTATGATTATGACTCTGTGCTATTTTGGACGGGATGGGGATGGGGAAAAGGAGAGGGGAATGATCAAAATATCCTGTGTGGAAACAGTGCGAGTTAGATTCATAACACATCTGTGCGAGGTGCAGGCGAGGCTGGCACGCTCGTAGGAATTTGGTGAGGTGGAAAGGAAAAAAAAAAGTGCTTAGTTGTGTAAGAGCCTATATGAAAAAAGGAAAGTATAAAAGGGGGTGGATCCATAATGAAAGAAATCTGTGTTGGTTTCTGAGGGCCAGTGTTTGGGCCTTGCAGAAAACTTTTTGCCCCCAAAGAATGGCCACAGCAAAGTGTAGATGGGACCCTCTTGTTTGCCAACCAGTTCTGTGGTGTGGCAGTGAAAATCAGCCCTCCTAAGCTACCTCTTTGCTGGGTTATTTCCCTAAAAATAGTGTGATGTCAGTATGTCTAATGTCAGGCTGTGTGGTTTTTGTAAGTGTATCACACTTACTCCGTGTAATTGTAGACAGAGCTGTGGGTAGATCAGATTCTGCTCCCTAAGGAATTGTGAGAATTGAGAGCTGGCTTTTACTTCAGGACTATTCTCTCCCTGTCAGCCCTTCCAGTTTTAAAATCCTCCCTTCCAGAAAATGCTTGACTGGGAGACAGCAGAGGCTTTGACTGGCTTTCTGTGATTTCACATAATCTGCCTGTGTGTCACTGAATATTATTGTTCAGCAACGAATCAGAATTTGTTGACCCAGCACAGCTAGCTGGAATATGTTTATGGTCACTCCATGTATTTTTTTATTCCTCAAAAAAAATTACTCCTTAATCATTAATTCAGTCAGTTCTTATGTGCAAGTTAATTAAAAAATTAAGGCTTTCAGCTGGAGGTAGGGTTGGTGGGCGAATTAAACTCTGCAAAACTTCAGATTTATGTACCTTAAAAGCTAAATATTGTAATCCAATGAATGTATCCAAATGCAGAGTATGTGTATCACGGGACTGTGGAATCCTGGGGTGTTTTGGGTGGGAAGGGACCCCTTCCGTGTGCAGACATGGCTCTGCTGCTGCCTGGCAGCGGGCTGCAGCGGTGGACGAGCCCTGCCTTGGATGTGGCCGGTGTCACTGCAGGTGCACGAGCTCGGCAGGAGGCTGGGCTCCCAAACCCAGCTGCTGGACTTTGTCCTCTCAGAAGGTTGGAAGCCACTCAGTGCCAACTGAGCAATTAAGGACGATGATGCTTTCAGCCACGTGAACGAGTGCGGGGGCAGGAAGCCCCTGGGAGGAAGTGACCCATTGTCACATGCCCGTGACTCACTATCACTGTTTGAAGTTCTCTTTGTCTCATTTTTTTTTCCAGTTTTACACATTCAGTTATTCCTTTTAGGTGAGTGATTACTGTGGATTCCATTCTCCTGTCTCCTTTAAACACCGGTCTCAGCAGAAGCCATGGGGACAGCTGAGTCTTGCCCGTGGTGTTCACATCCTTAGTTCCCTCCTGTGCCCGTGGCCATGCAGGAGAATCACACTGAGGGTGCTGAAGAGTAATTTTGCCTCCTATACTCCTTCATTCAGATTAGAATGGAACCAGGCCCAGCTATTCTTCCTGTTCTGTGTCTTCTGTGAACCTTCCGTGAGAGGGGGAAAGAAGTGGCTCAAGGCCCACTAAATTCAGAAATCTCCTTTGATTTCTTTATGTGCAGAACTTCTGGCCTTGGCACTTGGACAGAGCTTCATATCTTCCCTCCTCCATTTCTCATTTGGCCTTTTAGACTTCAGGTGTCAGGTGGTTGGACATGAGACTCTCAAAGGTCCTTTCCAACCTTAACAATTCTGTGATGCTGTTTTATTGTAACAGGTCACATGGTCACTCCAGCCAGTGACCTCTAGATGGATTATCCAGATTTTGAAGCTCCATCACACAGGCAGGCCAGGGGCGAGCTGCCGAGGCAGCAGGCAGGACCCAGATCCCAGTGTTAACTGGTCCCCAATTTGTTGTGGTAGTGGTCTCCTGCGTCTCTCAGAGGTTCAGGAGAACTTGGAGCAAGTCAGTAAGAAGCGTGTTTGTGTCTCGTTCCTTTACAGAAAGAAACATTTAAAGTGCCTCTTTTCTTTTTCCACTGTTGCCATCACAGTGTCCTTCAGCATTTTTGTAGTAGCAAAAATGGTGTGTCTGTGCCCCACCTTGTCCCCACTGGCATTCTCCCCTTGGAGTTTTACAATGTGTTTTCACTGCTGGTCATGACTGGAATGGAAAAGCTTAGCTGCCTCAGCTGCTCGTGGCTCTGCTCTCCAGCTGAACAGCAGTTCTGCTCTCCAGACAAGCTCTTTGGCTTCTCACAGGCAGGAGAAAGCAAATCTGTCCTGGAAAAGGGCAGAGATTCTTTCCTGAGATTTCTCCTTGCATAGATCATGGTGGGAGAGCCTTCCCCTTGGTGTGGATCAGAGCGTGGGGATTTTACATCCTTTGTGGGGCTGGACCAGCACACACATTTAGGATATTTAGGTGAAATATCAAATTCTGCATTGGTGGCTTGTGCAAGTCCTTCCTCAGCAGCTGTCGAGCTCCATCCCTCATTCCCAGGGCCTGGGGAGGATGGTGTGTGTGTGTGTGTGCTGTGTGAGCCAGGACAGCTCCCTGCTCGGAATAATCCCCCTCTAAGGGAGCCGGGCTGTGTCCCGCTGTCCCGCTGTTGTGTCTGGACAGTGTAGCAGGCTTTGCTGACTTCCAGAGGCTTAGGGCAGATCAAGTGGTGATCGGAGGGTAATTGCTGTTGACAGTGGGCAGTGGGCTGCTTGCTGAGCCCTTGCAAAGGGCTCTGGCTGGGCCTGCAGAGGATCACCAGCCGGCCTGCGTCCTCTTGCACGGTTCCTGTGGCAGCAAAAGGTCCCACACGTTTAGGAATGCATTCCTTACACAGCTTTTAAAAACAAGCAGCTGCGTGTAAACACGGCTCTGCCTTTATCCCAAAGAAATGAGCAACCCCAGGAGCAGTTAGTGCCCTCTCTGTGGAAACTGCTCCCATTTGGCCCGGTCTCTGCCACTGAAAATTCACTTACTGTCTTTTCCCTGGAAGCTGTGGCTGCCCCATGCCTGGAAGTGTCCAAGGCCAGGCTGGATGTGGCTTGGAGCAGCCTGGTCTGGTAGAAGATGCTCCTGCCCGTGGCCAGGAGGCAGAAGGAGATGGGCTTAAAGCTCCCTTCCGACCCAAACCATTCCATGGGTCTGTGAAATAGGAAGCTTGGCTCCTGCCCTGCTTTCAGCCAGCTGGCAGAAGCTGGGTCATATGCCAAGGAGTGAGGGAATTTTAAGGCCTTGCTATAATGACTTCGTTCATGAGCACTGGGGGGACTGCATCTCTGCCAAAGCAACTTCCTCGAGCTTTGGAAGCTCACAGTAGTGCTCTGGTGCTGAAAATACCTGCTTGAAGAGTTTAGACCCTGGAATTCCTGTGAAGCCTTTTGGGATCTCAGGGAAGCTGCCCAAAAATGCAGACAGCTCAGGCCATCCAGCATTTCTTCTTCCAGTAAGTTCTGAATTAGCAGATGAATTATGAATGCAACCTGTGCTTTCAGAATGTAGTGGGTTCCCCCCCTTTCTGGATTGCTCTGTCCTTTTACAGTGCATTATTCCAGTTAGGAATCCAAGGATGCCTTAAGGGTACTCCTTTGTGAAGTAAAAGTGATTTTTGGGTTGATGTAATGATACATGAAGGCATGAGTGCTTTTAAGGTTGTTAATGCAGAGCTCTCTCGTGTTCCTGGGCGAGTGTCTGACTGGAAAGTCTTGGATTCAATACCCTTCAGAGCTGGAAACTTTGGGAGTAAAGCCTGGCCGCTCTGAGCTGTAAAATCAAGCCCTCCCATAGCCAAACTGGGTTTGGTTCCAGCACCCCAGGTACCCCAGGTGTGCACCTCAGCAGTGGGCCAGGCTGCACATTCTTGCTGACTTACTTCTTATCTGCAAACAAAATGCCAGAGCCTCTACAGATGCTTTTTCCATACTTTTGGACATGGAAACAGATGATGATTTTGCAAACTGGGACTTCTTTTTCCTTTATATTTTTCACCTTTTATTGCAGCTGTGTTTAAAGGGCACCATTGATATGGAATCAAAGAACTTGGTGCGGTGTAAAGTGAAAAAGAGACGGCTTTGCTTGGTTTATTGTGTCCAATATGTGACCCAGAGGCCTCTCCATGTCCTCTGTTTGTGTGTAACACCAGCAGAAGGTGTCGCTCAGGTCTCCTAAAATGCCAGACGCAAATGCTCAAAGTCTTCCTCACATGTCCAAAAAAATCCTGGCCTTTACCCAACAGAATGTTCTCCTGGGATTAAAGTAGAAAATTTCAGTTCATTGCTATTAAAGTCTCTGAGCTACATGTGTAAGTTGCTAAACTGAAGGAAGAGTGACACCTTGTAATAATGTCTTGGTTAAAGACCTGGAATTGTCAAGAGACTGTTTTTAATACATTTTCATACTTCACAATTCAGGGTCCAAGCCAGATTCCAGCCCTACCCATAATTAAGTTTTTTAAATAATGACATGTAGTAAATATATATTTTTAACCTGTTCTAAAAAAAATTCCTCAAACAAAACTAACCACCAAATCACCTGTACCTCCAAAATAAAATTGCAATATATATATAGAGAGAGACAAATAATTAAAGAAATGGGGAATGGGGGGATGTCTTGCTACTGGGAAAACAGGAATTCCAGGAGACATGGTTTGTAGTTCCAGGAAAACTACCTATTGGCCAAGTTGGCTGTTAGGGCTAAAGCCCAGCTAAAAATAAGGTGCAGAGCAGATGAGCCAGGGCAAGGCCGGGCAAGCCCCCAGGCCGTGTTAAGCCAGCGTGGAGCTGTGATCTGGTATTAGTGGTGGCCCGGCAAGGCGCTGGAGCCTCCGCGGGCTGTGCAGGGAGCAGCCTCTGGGGCTTCTCCTCTGCCTGTCCCGTGTCCTCCCTCAGCTTTGGATTGTTAGAGGGCAATATCTCTAATTCCAAACAAGCTTGGTGTGATCCTGAGCTTTACTCCTCTTCTTTTGATTGTATGTTAGAGCCCCACGGCAACAGTTCCACCAGCACCATCCCTACTAAATTTCCACAGATCCAAAAGCCCTTTCACCACAAATCAGGTGAGTGCAGAGCTGCTGCAGGCTGTCCAGGGAGTGTGTCAGGCATGTCCTCCAGCACTGGGAGCTCTGGAACAGGCTGGCATTCCTCTTTGCTGTTTGTTTCTGGTCATGGGATGGAAAAAGAACAGTTAATAGTTGACCTAAATTCAGGCCTGGTTAATTATAGTTTCCTTCAGTTCTGGCTTTGTTCTGTGTGTGTTTGCTGCCAGGTAAGGATAACCTGCAGTCCTAGAAAGCCTCATGCCAGGGAGGGAAGTGATGACAAGAAAATTATAGGGTGAAATTCCAGCCTTTTCTATTGGAAAAGTTTATCCTGAGTTGGCTCTAAGCATAATTCAAATACACAGAGGATTATGCATTTCTACGTGGCTCCCTGAGCGTGCGGCTGGCATCGAGCCCTGGTGCAAATGAGGGCTAGGAGCTGGTTTTGCTGATGGTGCATGGAAGGGAAGAGCTTTCCCGTGATGTCAGCACAAGGAATATAGCACAGGAAAGCTTCCATCCTTCCCAGAATCACCCTGCAGCTGGAAGTGCTCAAGTACCAGAGAAGCACATATTTCATGGAGGCAGTCGGCACTCCAGGATGTTTCCTTTGCTCTTTTAAGTGTCGGAACAAAGTAAGATGGGGTCTGTGTCTGTGGCCCATGGAGTTTATGCATTTCGTGACTAATCCTGCAGCCTGGGGATTCAGACCTTCCTTTAATCCCTGTTTGTTTGTCATTCTGCCAGTCACTGTCACTCCAAAGGTCCCACTGGAAGAGAATGTAAACAGAGGTAATTCTCCAGGCTTAGTCATCTCAGGAGGTCTGCGTGTGAAGTCACAAGAGCCTCTTCTCTCCCTTTCCTTCATTCCTCAGTGAGGTGAAACTGTTGTGAAAGTGGAGCTGTGTCTGAACCTGGTTGTTGGCGTTTTTATTTCCATTAGTAAATTCTTTAGTGTCTTTGTCTTCTGCTAACACCTCCTCTGACACCAAGACACCTTTACGAGAGGTGACACCAGCACCAAACCTCTCTGCCACATCCCAAGACTCACAAGTGCAGCAGCACTTCCATCCTCATGTGGTGGACCACATCCAGGTGATGGGTGAACAGTCGGACCCGATGGTCAGGAGGGTTTTTTGTAAGCTGGCTGTGACTTGCAGGCTGTTCTGAGTTTTTCTGGTTTGGTTTTTGTTAATGCTCAAGCGATTTCTTCCACCTGCCCCGAGGGAAATGCTAAATCCAGTGTTCTCTTTTGTGTAACTGCGCTGTGTTTCTGCAGCGGCAGAGCTGGCTGGCTTTGTGTTATCAAAAGTTCATAGATAATATTTATTTATTGTGAAATATCCCAGAGAGACACTCTGCAGGGGCTTCTGGAAGCACTTCATGGATATAGCCTTGAACATACAGGGAAACATCAAGTGAAGCTGTGTATTTTTATGGCCAGCTGGCTCAGCTGGGGTTGCTGCAGAGACAAACTCTTCCATCAGCCCCCAAAAACAAACAAGCAGAAGTTTTGGCAGCAGTTAAGCAAACAACAAACTCTCCTACAGAAACAGTGACGGCATTAAGGATCCAAATCGTGGAGTCAAGACTGCAGGTCCCAGTGTCAGTGCTCC